>NC_090923.1:1161018821-1161321851 GCF_040938575.1 Ambystoma mexicanum
AGCCAAAGTTAAAGACTGGCTCTTCACCCAGCATTCAATCTAACACAACTGTCAGCTAAAGCCTCACCTTCACTTACTTAGCAAACTGTAAATTTCTGTATAGAATTGTCGTTCACTGCCTGACTAGGCTTGTCTTGACTTTGATCTGTAGCCTAAGTCGGCTGCCTTCAAGAGTCCTCTAATTTTTCAGGTGACTTTTTGCTGCTAGATCGTGCACCCTGAACACGGATTATACTGTAAATAGGCCACATTGTAATATTATATATTGTAATTTTGTAACATGATGTATATTGGAACTATGCAACTCTGTGCGTTGTAATTTGGTAACATGTTTCTGTACACAAGTAAAAGCGCCCAGATACCCTTGGGTTAGGTGCGCTATATAAGTAAATAAACAAAACTAAACTAAACAAGCAGGGATACAACTGTGCCCATATCCGTACTCGTTGTACAATAGAGCAAACATTTGGCCTGTTAAAGGCAAGGTTCATATGCATAAGCAGATCATGGGGGCGCACTTATGTACAGCCCTGTGTAGCTGGGAAAGATAGTCCTGGCCTGTGCCATGTTGCACAACATGTGTATCAGGCGCAACATCCCACTGCCCCCCCGACATGGACATGCACCCACCAAAGGGCAGAGGAGGATGACAGTCATGATGAACTGTCATTTCAACATCGGCGTGATGGCATGGATGGCATTGTTGCACGTGAGGAACTAATGTACCACTATTTCTGATCACTTCACACACACACGTGGCACGGGCCAGCTAACGCACTGGACACTGCATAGTAATTAAATCACTCACTTACACTGAAAAAGCAATATCCAGTGATAATTTCTATGCGTCACCAACTGCAATGTATATAATGAAATTATTTACAAATGTGGAAATACAATAGCTGCCAATTCTATCCCTCCCCACTCCCCCTCCCCAACTGTCTCTACACAACTCCTGTCATGTTCTGCAAGGAGCACTTGCACAAGTCACAGGCAGGGCACATGTGTGTCCTAGGCCTATTTACGTCCCCTTTTTGTGGCAAGCATGCGGCTGTGTCCCGAGCTGGACAGCCGCAGTGAATGCTGCCTTGGGGTGCTGGGCACGGAACTAGCAGGCGTTGAACTGGTGGATGGTGCATGGGCCAGTTCTGTGGGCCGTCTGTCTAGTAATGCCTGGAGGAACATAGCAATTGTATCAGCTATTGTTGACATCACACTGTTGCCCCCCCGTACCCTCCTGGACATCTGTAGTATGGCATTTGTGCAATGGCCACGTGCACAAGCATTCCAACGCCCACTAGCCCGCATACTCTCCCGCATCAACTGCGCCTCCTGGAGATGCTGCTGCACTAGGGCAGTCAAGGCATCCTGACGATCCTCCATGCGCCCGAGTCTTGCATCCATTTCCATCACATTGGGGAAGGTTGGCCGTTGTGGGCTCATTGGGGCCATGGGGCTGAATAGCAATGGCTCATCAGTGCTGTGGTCGGTGGTCTCCCCTGTGTCCACTCCACCGTCGTCTGCTATCTCCTCTGCACTGGACACATGTGCATGTTCATGTGAAAGTGGTACTGCAGCAGCTGGGGCTGGCTGTATGGGTGCAGGTGGGGCAACCAGTGCTGCCTAGATGGGTGCAGGTGGGGCAACCAGTGATGGATGGATGGCTGCAGGTGGGGCAAATAGTGCTGCCAAGATGGGTGCAGGTGGGGCAACCAGTGCTGGATGAATGGGTGCAGGTGGGCCGACAGGTGCTGCCACAACGCGTGCACGTGGGGCGACCGGTGCTGACACAAATGGTGCAGGTGGGGAAATCAGTGCTGGCTGGTTCGGTGCAGGTGGGGCAACCGGTGCTGCCTCAATGGGTGCAGATGGGGTGGAAGTGGCAGTTGTGCCTGTTGAGGCTGTGGTGTCCTGGGTGGTGGTGGTGGTAGTCCGTTGGGTTCTGTGTCATCGACGGCTGATGCCCCTGGAGGTGCTTGGCTGGGCCTCTTCATTGTCAGATGATGTGCCCGTGGGAGTCAGAAATGCAGGTCATCAGTGATCAGTGTGGATTGATGAGGCCGACATGCATGCATTTTCTTGTTTGTGCCTGTGCTGTGTGGGGGACATAGCGGGGTACATGGCATGGGGCAGACATGCTTGTGTCATGCATATTGTGCAGGTGGATGTGTGATGTTCGTACATGGTAGAGTAGTGTGCCGGAGATACTGTTGTGATGACTGACAATTTCTGGGTAGGGTGTTAGGGATGTGATCTTCACGCTGTGAGATGTTGGGTTGGGGAGGTGTGTGGTATGGATGTGGGTGGCATGTGCCTGCTGCCTGTAGCACTTTATGTGAGCATTTATACTCATGGGTCAGGCTGGCTGGGACGAGGGAGTCACATGTTGCCTATGTGTGTGACGCTGGTCATTTGTGGGCAGAGACGGGGCTTAGCACTGATGTGACTTTGTGCCAGGGGAAGCACCCCAGGCACACATGCATTAAACTGTGGCTGTGTGATGTGTGTCTCTGTGGAAGCAGAAACATTTTCTGTTGGCAGTACAGGGTGCCTGTGCTGTGTTCTACATGTATTAGTGGTATGTGTCATGTTTTGGGGGACACGGTGTAGTTCTGTGTATGCACCCAGGTTGCCGGTCTCTTGGGGGGGGGGCATGCTGTTTTTTTGTGTCTGTTGGGGACGATGCACTTGACATTCATGTCATATGGTGGTACAGTAGTGGGTGCTGGGTGGGCAGGGAGGTTGACATTAAATTGGGGTTACATGTACTCACCAGCCTCTTCAAGTGTCCCGGCTCCGGCCTCCGCAGCACTGACCCTTTTGATGGACTCGAGGTGCAGCACACTGCTGCTCGTCTCCTCGCAGGGCAGCAGGCGTATTGGGGATGTGCTCCTGCCACCTTTGGCCAGCCCCTGTCTGCACTGGGCCGAGAGTAGGTTGCACACTCTCAATCGCAGGTCATCCCACCTCTTGTGGCAGTCTCGCAATGTGCAGGGGGTTGTGCCGACTGCAGAGACCTTCTGGGCCACCTCCTCCCAGATGCTCTTCTTTTGCAGCTGGGCCTGCCTGCGCTGGTCGTTTGAGAAGAGCACTGCAGCATGCTGGACAATGGTGTCCGAAAGCATGTTCAGCTCTACCTCACTGAAGTGTGGCTTGCGCGTTCAGGTCTCACAGACTCTTGATGTCATGGTCAATATGGAGTTTCTTTGGTCAGGAGGGGTGGATGTTGCCTGTGCGTTCAGGACTGCAATGGATTGTGTTTTTTTAATGGTGATTTCCTGTTCCGGCGATCACTTTGTTTCCGGTCACTGTATTTGCAGGACCGCTGTTATCGGTGCCGGTGGCTCCGGGACTGTGTTGTTGGATTCGGAGTCACTGGTAACGAGGACGATGCAGTTGGCATTATGGGGCTGTTTTGATGGTGTTTCTAGCATGCCGGTACCACCGTTTCTGGCATGCTGGAATGTGCATGCATGACAACACGGAATCATCCGGAGATTCTGCCATCACGGGTTGCCGGACACGATGGAACCGGCATGCCGGAAACTCGGATTTCTTAGGCCCATAGTCTTGTTATTGTTAACAAGATACTGGACCTCATTACAAGTATGCCGGTCTGGAAATGGCGGTGCGGCTATCAGGGTAATTCATAGAATTTTGCAGAAAAGTGTCGCAAGCGTCTGGCGCAGAGTGTCCGCGTGCGATTGTCTGCGCCAGGCACGTGCGCTAAAACCGATTTCCGCGCACAGCGTATTCATGGATTCTAGGCTCCCAAACCAGCCGTGGCGCAGAGTATCGCAGCGACCCTGCAGCAGCGCCAGTAACGCCCCCAAGAACGCCCTCGCGCAAGGAAAAGCCATCAAAATCGCAAAATCATCGCAAAGGGCTGCGCTAACCTTGGACCAGTTTACAGGGCTGCCAAACAAGGAACGCAAAGCGGGTAACGTTCATATCAGGGGTATGCGGGAAGTTTTACACGCGATTAGCCAGGGTACCTGTATTACAGGGGTACGCGGGAAGTTCAACACGCGATTGGCCAGGGTATGTGTATTACAGGGGTACGCGTGAAGTTTTACATGCGATTAGCCAGGGCACGTGTATTACAGGGGTACGCGGCAATTATCACACGCGATTTGGCTGGGTACGTGTATTACAGGGGTATACGGGAAGTTTTACACGCGATTTGGCTGGGTACGTGTTTTACAGGGGTGCACAGGAATAATCACACGCGATTTGGCCAGGTACGTGTATTACAGGGGTGCGTGGGAATTATCACACGCAATTTGGCTGGGTACGTGTATTACAGGGGTGCGTGGGAAGTTAAACACGCCATTAGGCTGGGTGGGTCCTCACAGGTGTACCCTGTACACCCTCCACGGCCCCTGCAGGCCGCCCACACCACAGGGGACTACCCTGCACACCTGCTCATGTCCCCCTGCACCCCCACCCCCCAGCAGTGCAGGGGCACCCTCCACCAGGCCCCCACCCATGTCCCCTATCACCCCCACCCCCCAGCCACCAGGGGCACCCACCACCAGGCCCCCACTCATGTCTCCCACCACCCCCACCCCCCAGCCACCAGGGGCACCCACCACCAGGCCCGCACCCATGTCTCCCACCACCCACCCCCCAGCAGTGCAGGGGCAGCCTCCACCAGGCCCCCACCCATGTCTCCCACCACCACCACCCCCCAGCAGTGCAGGGGCACCCACCACCAGGCCCGCACCCATGTCTCCCACCACCCCACCCCCCAGCAGTGCAGGGGCAGCCTCCACCAGGCCCCCACCCATGTCTCCCACCACCCCACCCCCCAGCAGTGCAGGGGCACCCACCACCAGGCCCGCACCCATGTCTCCCACCACCCCACCCCCCAGCAGTGCAGGGGTAGCCTCCACCAGGCCCCCACCCATGTCTCCCACCACACCCACCCCCCAGCAGTGCAGGGTCAGCCTCCACCAGGCCCCCACCCATGTCTCCCACCACCCCCACCCCCCAGCAGTGCAGGGGCAACCTCCACCAGGCCCCCACTCATGTCCCCTATCACCCCCACCCCCCACCATCCAGGGGCACCCACCACCAGGCCCCCACTCATGTCTCCCACCACCCCCACCCCCCAGCCACCAGGGGCACCCACCACCAGGCCCGCACCCATGTCTCCCACCTCCCCACCCCCCAGCAGTGCAGGGGCAGCCTCCACCAGGCCCCCACCCATGTCTCCCACCACCCCCACCCCCCAGCAGTGCAGGGGCACCAACCACCAGGCCCGCACCCATGTCTCCCACCACCCCACCCCCCAGCAGTGCAGGGGCAGCCTCCACCAGGCCCCTACCCATGTCTCCCACCACCCCACCCCCCAGCAGTGCAGGGGCACCCACCACCAGGCCCGCACCCATGTCTCCCACCACCCCACCCCCCAGCAGTGCAGGGGCAGCCTCCACCAGATCCCCACCCATGTCTCCCACCACCCCCACCCCCCAGCAGTGCAGGGTCAGCCTCCACCAGGCCCCCACTCATGTCTCCCACCACCCCCACCCCCCAGCAGTGCAGGGGCAACCTCCACCAGGCCCCCACTCATGTCCCCTATCACCCCCACCCCCCACCATCCAGGGGCACCCTCCACCAGGCCCCCACTCATGTCCCCTATAACCCCCACCCCCCACCATCCAGGGGCAGCCTCCACCAGGCCCCCACCCATGTCTCCCACCACCCCCACCCCCCAGCAGTGCAGGGGCAACCTCCACCAGGCCCCCACTCATGTCCCCTATCACCCCCACCCCCCACCATCCAGGGGCACCCTCCACCAGGCCCCCACTCATGTCCCCTATCACCCCCACCCCCCACCATCCAGGGGCAGCCTCCACCAGGCCCCCACTCATGTCTCCCACCACCCCCACCCCCCAGCAGTGCAGGGTCAGCCTCCACCAGGCCCCCACTCATGTCTCCCACCACCCCCACCCCCCACCATCCAGAGGCAGCCTCCACCAGGCCCCCACTCATGTCTCCCACCACCCCCACCCCCCAGCAGTGCAGGGTCAGCCTCCACCAGGCCCCCACTCATGTCTCCCACCACCCCCACCATCCAGGGGCAGCCTCCACCAGGCCCCCACTCATGTCTCCCACCACCCCCACCCCCCAGCAGTGCAGGGTCAGCCTCCACCAGGCCCCCACTCATGTCTCCCACCACCCCCACCATCCAGGGGCAGCCTCCACCAGGCCCCCACCCATGTCTCCCACCACCCCCACCCCCCAGCAGTGCAGGGTCAGCCTCCACCAGGCCCCCACTCATGTCTCCCACCACCCCCACCCCCCACCATCCAGGGGCAGCCTCCACCAGGCCCCCACCCATGTCTCCCACCACCCCCACCCCCAGCAGTGCAGGGGCAACCTCCACCAGGCCCCCACTCATGTCCCCTATCACCCCCACCACCCACCATCCAGGGGCAGCCTCCAGCAGGCCCGCACCCATGTCTCCCACCACCCCACCCCCCAGCAGTGCAGGGGCAACCTCCACCAGGCCCCCACTCATGTCCCCTATCACCCCCACCCCCCACCATCCAGGGGCACCCTCCACCAGGCCCCCACTCATGTCCCCTATAACCCCCACCCCCCACCATCCAGGGGCAGCCTCCACCAGGCCCCCACCCATGTCTCCCACCACCCCCACCCCCCAGCAGTGCAGGGGCAACCTCCACCAGGCCCCCACTCATGTCCCCTATCACCCCCACCCCCCACCATCCAGGGGCACCCACCACCAGGCCCCCACTCATGTCTCCCACCACCCCCACCCCCCAGCCACCAGGGGCACCCACCACCAGGCCCGCACCCATGTCTCCCACCACCCCACCCCCCAGCAGTGCAGGGGCACCCACCACCATACACCCCACCAACCTGGATGACTCCGTGCCATCTTCCCTCATTGGGCCCTGTGGGGTCCCAGCTGCCTCTTCTGCTGCTGAGGAGACCAACTCCGACCTCCGCCTCTTGGACCTCCCCTTGCCAGCTGCGGCCTGGGACGCGGCACCAGACTCCTCACTCCCCGACGAGATCACAACTTGGGAGGGGATCTGGCCCTTGCGTCTCCGGCTGGTGGTGCGACCCCTGCCGCTGTGCTCCACAGCACCTGCTCCGTCCTCTTCATCAGTTGACGGTGCAGACAGGGAGAAAGAAAACACAGGCATCAGGGCACTGTAAAATGGACTCATACACACATGACAGTTATACATGAGTGGCATAGGTAAACCTCAGACATGGCATCACAATCCCCAACACACATGTCATTTCAACTTGCACACATGAGCCATACCACAGCCATGATGCAACAGCCAGCACCATCCATTCACATACAACAGCATGTGCAGCCAAAGGTCATCCACACATCACATGCAACATAGGGAGTACACTACACATGCACACACAACACCAAACCTGCATGCATGTGTACACCTCCGCCAACTGTCGCAGTGTCTCCATCGACATCCATGTCACACCTGACAATCATTCCTCCACATCCTGTGCCATGCAAGCCCACACACACAAGCACCATCCATGTGTCACACATGAGACCCCTCGCATGTGTCACCCTCACAGCCCTGTACACCCCCCCTACTTGGCCACATAAAAATACATGTTCAACCTGCACACTCCTGGCACACCACCACACGCACAACTTACTATCAGTATGCATGTACACTTACCGCTCGACTCCAGACGGGTCTGCTTCTCAAGGACATGGATGTGGAGCGCAGGGGATATGCGTTCCAGGACCCTCATCTGATCTTCCGACAAGTGGCCCCGCCCGCCCCTTAGCATCTGCTGCCATCATGAGGCGCCGGGCCTTGTTGAGGGTGCTGGACCTGAAGTCCTCCCAGCGCTTACTGACACATTAGTAGTCGCGGACTGCCACCTCCTCCGCGTTGATGGCAGTCACGACGTCCATCGGCGCGCAACCTTCCGAAGAGGGCATCATACTGCCCCACGACATGCTCCACCAGGACAACAACTTCCCTGGCACTGAAGCTGGTGCCCCTCTGCCTCCTTGGCCGGGGGTTGACACTGGTGCCAGATGTCGTTGTGCCCGACATGGCAACCCCAGAGGCAGGAGTGGGTGGGCAACTGGGTCCTGGTGCTGGGCTGTGGGGTGACAGTCGGGAGCCTTTGGTTCCAGCAGGGGTGGTCACAGCAACAGCACCCCTGGCTGATGTGCAGGCAGCAAATGGCAGGGCACGTGGCCAGCAGGCAGTCAGGCAGCAGCAGATGGCAGGTGGGAGCGTGCTCAGGGCTCTGGGGGGCAGTAATTTGGCCTCCTGGGCAGGAGCGTGGTCTTCCGTGTGCTTACGCGTGGACAGCCTGATAGGGAGTGATTTTGCACGTGAAAATCCCACAAGTCTGCGTGTGAATCGAAGAAAGGCCCTTAGCGCGTAAACCCATCAACAGCATATGCGCGTCCATGAAGTCACGTGCACGTGCAGGAAAATGTTGAGTGACACGTCCGAGTGTCAAAGCGTGTGATTGGTGAAAATGGATCTACACGCAGAAGTGACAAAGCGTGTGATTGGTGAAAATGGATCTACACGCAGAAGTGACAAAGCGTGTGATTGGTGAAAATGGGCCTAGCACGTACACGCCGCGTAAGTGACGCTGTACGTGTGGGCCTGTATATAAGGTACGTGTAGAACACCATTTCCTTGTACGTGCTTTTCGTGGAGAGCGAGTGGGTGAATTCTGTACTTCTTGTCGTTTCACACGCGATTTACTTCACGGCGTTTCCAGTTCGTACTCCCTGTTACCTCTGACAGCTTTTTCTCTTTTTTCTCTCGTACTGGTTTACCTGGGCCTGTTCCCTCAAACAGTGTCCCCTTCTACTGTTGTCCTGTCTCCTCAGACAGTGTACATATCTTCTTTTGGCGGGGGTGTTGCCAACCAAACGCGCTCATTTGTCACGCTCTTTTACCTGGCAGACGGTGAGTCACGCACGTATCTAACTTCTGTGCTTGCCCCGTGTGTAGCCTACCCCTTCAGAGGTCATTCTAGGCTGCGTGTGACACGCATACGTTCATTCTTGTGTTACTGGGTGCCACAGCGTAGTGCAGGTTTTTCTTTCTGCACACGTGGTCTAGGAGGGGTTGCGTGCACGTCATCTCCCTTTTTTGGGCCTCCTGTGCGTTGCGTGACCCGTCATCTTTCCCCAGGGGTTACAATCAGCCTTGCTAGAGCACTAGGGTACAATTACCATCTGGTACCCAACCCCTTTGACCCCCAATTGCCCAGGACTATAGTCTACAGCCACTCCCATACGCACATTAATATCAGTGCCATGGCTGGGAGGCGAGGATTCCGTAAGGGTGGCAAAGGTGGAAGAGCCACAAGTGGTGGCCGTGGTGGATCCGGTAGGGGACGTGGTCGTAACTTGCAGGGTGAGCCTGTCCCCCCATGTGCGGAGGACCAGTCAAGGGCACCCATTATCCCTCCCCCTCCCCCCCTCCCGTTGAGGCTGATGTGGCTGACACCATCCATGCTCAGCCCTTGTTGGACCAGCCCATTGTGGCACCACACCTGGCTGACTCCATGGCTGACTTTCAGGTCAGCAGGGCTACCACACGTGCGCTGGTGCACGTTGATGCCATCATGCCACGTGGATCTGGGGCAGCAAGGTCATCTGCTGCCCCAAGTAGGCAGGGCGGAGAGGCTGCAGGGGCAGCTGCGGCTCCATCCACCCCAGCTCTCACACACCCAGCCAGGACAGTGTCCGTCCTAGTCCATTCTGCTGACATTCCCCATGACACCATTACACTTGAGCCAATGCCTGCACCAACTCCCATGCTGAGTGTGCAATCCCACACACCTGATACAGAGCCCACCAGGGCTCCTGCCCCTAGTGTCCAGAGCGGCGCAGGACACTCAGGATCACCACCACCTTCCAAGCGGAAGAGGAAGAGTGCTCGTCCGGCACAGGCTGATGCCCCAGACACGGCTACACAGTCCGGTCCGTCGAGGAAGCCCAGCTTCACGGATGACGAACTGAATGCACTTGTCGAGTATGTGTCCGGACATGATAACGAGATGGTCATTGTTGCAAGATCAAAGACCACACCTGCACAACGCCAGGCACACTGGCAGACCGTTGCGGACATCGTAAGTGCCCTTGGAATCGTGAGGCGCACAGCCAATGATTGCTACAAGCGCTGGAATGACCTAAAGCGCAGGGCAAAGAAGAAGCTGGCCTCAAGTCATGCCGCAACTCTAGTGACTGGAGGTGGGTCTCCAGTAGAAGACATGGAACTCACTCCACATGAGTCAGTCGCTGGGACCTACGTCACGGAGGAACAGATCCAAGGCGTGGGAGATCTGCCTGATTTCGAGGCATTGTCCGGTGAGTGCACATGCATGTGTGTGTCATCCATGTGCATGGTGTGTGTGTGAGGGCATCTGTTGGTGTGCCAGGTGAGAGTGTGTGCGCCTGAGTCGAATGTGTCAGCCATGTGCTTCATGCAATACATCCTGCACAGCTGCAATTGGCCATTGCAGTATCCCTTCTGCCAACAGTAGACATCTAGCCCAACAGCACCCCAGTTGCCCTTGAAGTGTCACCTTGCCACAACATTGTTGCTTATTTTCCTATGTTCAATCAGACAGATTGTATGCATTCCACCACTTATACTAGGCATTCCTCAGTCCTCTAGTCACATGTCTGGCATGGCCATGGTAAAGTGGAGTGACTTTGTTACCTGGATATCATATGTTCACACATGTCCCTGTGCAATTGGACCATATTGGACTGGCAGCTCCAGGTGATAAAGCAGACCTGTTTCAATTAGAAAAGCTATTGCATGTGGGAACTGGACAGAATGAATAAGTGCTGCACTCCTCTCCATCTACACTCAATAGCAATGGCACATGCCATCTGTGTGATGGCATGTGTGTGTCACCTGGCAATCACAGGGCAATGTGTGATGCCACTGCCAGGCAGCATGCAGAAAATGTGTTCATCTTCCATCTTTGTGTAATGAGTGTGTGCCATTTGCCTGCCCTTCATACGCAGTGAGGGTGCATGCATGGGAGGGTCTTAGTCATGTGGGACATGTGTCAATCAAGTACTGGTTCTCTTGCTTCTCAGCCCTCATTGTGTGCCATGGTGCTAATGCGGGTTTCCATTTCTTTGTTATTATGTCATTGCAGGGGAAGACGCACCTGATACTGCTGGGGTTGTGGAGATGGTGCAGAGCCAGGAGGGGTCCGAGGGCCGACCAACCACCAGTGAGGGACGTGGTGTGCTGGTGGGTGAAAATCCACAAGTGCTACAGGTTGTGCTCTCAAGGGGTGTCTCTGGCTGCACCTCCCCCGAGCTGTACTCAGCTGTTGACTCGGATGATGAGACCTACGTGCCGTCGCAGGTGAGTGTTCCAGGGAGGGAATCTGTTCTGTCCCACCCACCTGCACCAGGGTCAGAACCCTCAATGGGGATGTCAGTGTTGGCAGCTAGGCCTTTGGTGGTTACGGATGCAGGGTCACACTCCGCGACATCTGATCCTGTTCCTGGGCCAGCAGATCAGAGGGGGAATGCAGTCCTGCAGCCTCAGGCAGTGCCGGGACAGCAAGGCGCAGTCCGCCTTGCCCCAGACAGGTGTGGTGCCCGCCGACGTGGTGGCCGTACGCCACCCGGCAATACCGCATGGGAGCAATCCATTTACGGTATGGCTACCCAACAGGCAGCATCATCCGAGATGATGGCTCAGGCCATGGATAGGGTGGCCACTTCCATTGTCCCCCCTGAAAGGCTGATGGAGCGACTAGAGCAGGCAACCGACTCCATCTGCCAGTCACACAGGGAGGACATGTTGGCGTCCAACAGGGACAGGCGGGCGGCACTGGCGACTCTGCAGGAGGCCATCTCCATAGAGTCCCAGGGCCACAGGGAAGCCCTGAGGCAGGAGCTACATCAACTCAGGACGACTCTAGTTGAGCTTGAGGCTTCAACACACCAAAGGACAGAACAGCAGCTGGAGCGTCTCACCCGTACGCTCTCAGCTGAGATGCAAGCAACGAGGGCGGAGGTCCGGGCATCCCGTGAGTTGTTGCATGGGGACCTCCGCACCCTCATCCTCCAGAACCAGACCTACCACACCCGCATGCTTGCAGCCATGGAGGAACAGAGTAGGGCCTTGCGTGGGCTGCCTCCCATAGTGCAACCACCTCCGGATGCAGCTGCACAGGGTGATAATAGCGACAGCAGTGATACTCCCACAATAGGGTAGCCGTGTGGGCCATGAGCCCATGGAGGTGTTTTTTTTCCCCAGGATCCACACAGGTGGTTTCTGGTGTGCACCCTGACCTCGGACCTCCTGGGTGGCCTCCCCAACCCCCCCGGGCCCTTTAATGGCCATTTTTGAATTTTTTTTATTTTTATTTTTATTTTTATATTTTTCCCAATTTTTTTGGGACAATTTGTTGGCTTCCGTGGTTCCTGTGGGCATACGCTGCATTGTGGCTGGGCACATGCAGGCTTGTCATGTATTAGGTTCAGATGCCTGGGTTTGAGTCACACACACCCCTCCTGCTTCCCGTTTCCATGGGCTTGCAAAGGGTGTGCCCAAGTGACATTGAAGTACATGGTGACATTGGACTCCCACTACATGTGTGGGTAGTCTAGTCAATACTGTGTATACATTCCTAGTGCATATTGCTGTTGTGTTGTACACTGCATGTTGCATTGATGTGTAACTCATCATCTGTGTCTGCCTCCCAATTTGCAGGTCCCTTCCTCATGTCTACACAAGGCCCTCTAGTCTGGAGATGGGGTCCTTGTTGGCAGCAGTGCACCTACAACTCTACATGGCACCAACACTGTTCAGTTGGAAGTGGTGGGAGTGCAGGCATATCCAGGTGGTGAGACAACTGATTTATCACATTACTGAAGTCATGTTAATGGTAGTACCTGCTCAAGTTTGTTGTTGGTCCTGCATTACAGTGAGCATTTCAGGTGTAGGAAGTTTCAATTGGGGACACTGTACATTGCAACACTTGTCATGTTGTGGGGATTACTTTGTTTACCTGCACATAGCATGACATGGCACGGTGTGTTGTGTGGCGGTGCTGGGGATGGGTTGGGTGACATGGCACTGTCCTCTTGTTGCATTTAGCAAGTGGGTATTCATTTTGGCTGCTTGAATGTGTTTCTTCACAAAACTGCATTGGTGTTATGTGTGGGTAGGGATGCACACATTGTAACACTTCCAGGTGAACAATCTCAGGCTGATATGCTTTTCACGGTTGAATCTCCAGACATTCAGGATCAGTGTCAGGTTGAGTCATCATTGACTGTCAGATGGAATGTGCCAGGCCAGAGTGCAGTCCACAGGGGAGTGAATACTATGTGAAGTAATTAGCCACTAGCTGTGTACGGGCTGCCTCCCCCCGTGCCCTTTCCCCTCCCATGCGCAGCGGCTGTGCATGTGGTTGGGGATGTGGGGCCACCACCATGTCCACGGGCAGGCCCAGGCGTGTTGCAACGTTGTGCAGGACACATGCTGCCACTATGATCCTGCACACTACTGGGGGAGCGTATAACAGCTGCCCGCCAGAACGGTCAAGGGAGCGAAAGCGTGACTTTAGCACTCCGAATGTGCGCTCCACTATGCCCCGGGTTGTAATGTGGGCTGTGTTATATCTTACCTGGGGTGGCGTGGTGGGGTTCCGAATTGGCGTCATCATGTGGGGGCTGAGAGGGTAGGCACTGTCCCCTGTGGAGGTGGTGATTGGTATCATTGGTGGGGTTGTGACCTTGCTCAGTATCCAACATGCATGCATGTGCAGTGGCATACATACTCACCAAGCAGCCATGTATCGCCATGCCGCCCAGCATCTATGTCCCGGCATAGGGTGGACATTCGGTAAATGAAGCTGTCGTGGGTGGACCCGGGATAGTTGGCATATACTGAGGTGATGATTCCCTTGGCATTACATACTACCTGCACGTTGATGGAATGCCAGTGCTTGCGGTTCCTATAGATGTGCTCAGATGCCCTGGGGGGACGTAGAGCCACATGGGTGCAGTCGATGGCACCTAGCACTTTGGGGAATCGTGCCACACCGTAAAAATCCTGGGCCGCAGCATGCCTTTCTGCAGGTGTTCTGGGCAGGTATATGTGCCTGCGGACTGATGGGCGTGCAGTGATGATGTCCAAGACCTGGTGTAGGCAGCGTGACTGGGTGGCCTGTGACACCCCACCCACTATGGCACTTGTCCGCTGAAATGATCCAGTGGCTAAGAAGTGCAGTACATTGAGGACCTTCTCCAGGGGGCTGAGTGCTTGGGAGCACAGGGTGGGTGATGTGAGGTCATCCTCCCACTCACTCACCAGGTCCAGTATTATGTGTGGTGGAAACCTGCACCTTCCATACACCTGGTCATCAGGCATCCCGAACAGGCTGGTTCTGGGTGTGAATATTCTGGCCCTGACTCTCCTCCTCCTCCTCCTTTGGTAGCCCACTGCCACTGCTGCTAGGAACGGTATGTTCATCCTGGCATCTGGCTTGTCATTTGATAAGTGCGCAAATTAATGCTTTGCGCGTGTACTAGGCGAGCGTGTGACCCGCGCACCCCTGGAATCTAGTTCCCAGTCCAATAGCGTGTGGAAATTCTCACGCACCACGGGATACAGGTGCGCTGACGTACTTGCGTGTGTAAGTGCCCGCGCACCCCTGAAATACACGTACATAGGCCAATCGCGTGTAAGCGCACTTTTGTCCAATGACACGCGATGACACTCGGACGTGCAGTATTTTCACGTGTGCTCCGTCATCACGTGCTGAGTGGGGAACACCCGTGCGGGTCACGTCACAGACGCGCTTACGCGCTGAGGGACTCTGGTCCAATAGAATCGCGTATGCGTGCTGACGCGCTTACGCGCTAAGGGCCTTTCCTCGGATTTCACGCTGACGTGCAGGATTTTCACGTGCCAAATCACTCCGTATCAAGCTGGCCACCCGAAAACACACGGAAGACCACGCTCCTGCCCAGAAGGCCGAGTTACTGCCCCCCAGTGCCCCGAGCAGCCTCCCACGTGCCATCTGCTGCTGCCTGCCTGCCTGCCTGCTGCCACCGTGCCCTGCCATTTGGTGCCTGCACATCAGCCATCTGCAGGGGTCCAGTTGCTGTGTCCACCCCTGCTGGAACTGAAGACTCCCAACTGGGATTACATCGCTCCACAGCCCAGCCCCAGGACCCAGTTGCCCACCCACACCTGCCTCCGGGGTTGCCATGTCGGGCACTTCCACATCTGGCACCAGTGGCAACCCCAGGCCAGAGGGGCAGAGGGGCACCAGCTTCACTGCCACCGAAGTTGGTGTCCTGGTGGAGCATGTCCTGGGGCAGTATGATGCCCTCTTTGGATCGTCCCGCGCCAGCAAGGAAGGACGGGAGAGGATCTGGGCCGACTGTGTGGTTGCCATCAACGCGGAGGGGGTGGCAACCCGCAACGTCCAGAAGATCAAGAAGCGCTGGGAGGACTTGAGGTCCAGGACCCTTGTGAAGACCCGGCGCCTCGTGGAGGGGGGCCGGGGCCACATGAGTTCCATCCAGAAGAGGGTCCTGGAACGCGTACGCCCAGCGCTCCACGCCCAGATCCTTGAGAGGGAGGCCCGTCTGGAGTTGAGCGGTAAGTGTCCAAGCATTACTGTGTGAGACAGGGCATGTTGCGGTGTGCTGGTTCTAGGATACTTGCCTGTATGTGTGCCATAGGCCATGTATGCATGTATGTGTGCAGGGACATCATGGTAATGCATGTGCAACCAGTGATGTGTGACCCACGTGGTTGTTGCATGTGTCCAAATGCGGCATGGGGAGCCCTATGCAGATTTTGAACATGAGAGCATGCCAGTCTCTGTACCTGGACATGGGTGGGGGTGAGGGATGGGTGCTGATGCCAGGTACATATATGGTAGCCATGTCTGTGTGCCTGACCTGCGTGTCTGTGACTTGTGCATGCCATGGATGCATGACACATGTGTGTGACAATGCACAGATTCAGTGAAGCAGCCAATTTACCCTTGTTTTGGCTGTGTTTGGTGTGTTTGGGGCCAGATGGATGTGACTGAGGTGAAGTGTGTGCATGTGATATGCATGAGCCATGATGCATGTGAGTTGCATATCATTGGATGTTTCAAGAGTCCATTGGACATGCATGGAAATATCCATGGCATGCAGCATGCCTGTTACTGTGTGTGTTTTGCCTGGACTGACCCATGTGTTGTGGAGGGACATGATGGAAGTGTACTTTGACAGTGGTGCTCATCTGCTATTGCTTCCTGTCTAGGGGACCATTGTGCAGTACCCTGATGCTTGTGTTCTTTGTCTCCCTCTACGCAGCGGCTAATGAAGAAGAGGGCGGAGACGGCGCTGTGGAGCAAGGCGGCGGGGATGCACCCACGGCTGCAGCGGAAGGGGTGGGTGAGCCCCCACAGGGGCCTGCTACGGCGGGAGACGGTGAGGAGCCATCCAGGTTGGTGGTTTGCACAGAGGAGGAGGAGGCCGCCACTGGGGCACACATGGGGCCTGGTGGGGGCATCCCTGCTGGTGCAAGTGGTGCAGTCCAGGGCCAGGGGCAGGAGGCAACACAGGTCACCGTGGAGGGGCCTGTGCATGTCGCTGTCCCTGACCCTGTGAGTGCACCACCATGCACCAGCAGGGATGCCCCGTCCCAGGCCCGTCCGCAGGTAGTGGGGATGTCCATGTCACCTGACTCCCCTCCACCTGCGGACGTGGGAACCCCTGGCCGTGTGGAGAAGGTCCTAATTGGGGTCGCGATGCGCACGGCTGTGATTCGTGATGCCGTGCATGCTTCTCGGGAGGAGCACGCACGTCATCACGAAGTGCACCATGCCGACGTGGCCCAATTGGGATCGGCCATGTTCGGGGGTTTCCTGCATGTGTTGGCCAATGAGGCGGCCCTCTCCTCCTCTGTGCAGGCTATCCACCAGTCGTTCTCCTTGCCGTCTTCCGGGCCAGATGCCACCAGGGCCCCCTGTGGACCTGCCCCGACCAATGCAGCCAGCTCGGTGGGGATCCCATCCCTGCCACAGTTGGGAGTCGGAGGTCCAGCAGGGGTGGACAACACTGCAACTGGACCCCAGCAGATGGAAGATGTGACAGCATCATCAGGCAGGGCACGTGCACGACGGCGTCGGTGGTTTCCATCAGCCTGGATGCCGTCGTGCTGGCAGAGGCAGTGGCGTCGGAGGCAGCAGCGGCCTCGACGTGGGAGGCATAATGGCTCGGGGCCATCAAGATCAGAGGGGCAGCCATCGGCCGGAGGGCAGGGCAACCCTGGGATGGTGGTGTCTTCCGTGTGGGAGGAGTTGGTCCAGCGGATAGGTGCGGAGCGGCAGCGGGCGGAAGAGGAGCGGCTCGCCATGGTCAGGGCGGAGTTCTCCATGCGTCGGGCATTGAGGCGGGCTGAGTGCCTCGAGGAAGCTCGCAGGGAGTTTGAGCTGAACATGGGGTTATCCCTGCGAGACCTCGGGGCCAGGACAGAGTCCCGCCTCCAGGACATCGACATGGAGTTCGATGATGCCCTGGCCAGCAACATCACCAAGTGAGCCGCAGGACTTGCCCGTTGCCTTTGTATATAGTTATTTAGTTAGTTAGTGTTAGGTTTCCTTTATTTTGTTTTATTATTTTGGACCGCTCGGACAATGGCCACTTTTTTGTATATATTTTTTAGATTAGGTAGTAGTAGGTTTCATTTATGGTGTTGGGCTCATGGACCCTGGAACATTCCTGTATATAGTTTGCTTTTTGTAGATACTTCTTTTTCATTTCTTATTGTGTTCACCATGAGGAAATGGTTTTTCATATTTTTTCATACTACATGATATTGCTTTGGACGACAATTTTTTTTTATTCCTTTGTTTTTTTGATTATGACTTTTGTTCTCGGACATGGACCATTAATTTGCTTATCCACATAGTTGTATGTTTGATTTGTTTACTTATTTTTAATCTATAATACATTTTTTATTTTTACTTTCACTTGTGTTATTTTCTCATTGGTTTCATACATGTCATGATATGTGTTTTGACATTCACTTGCACCCATTGTGTATGTGTGTGTGTCGGGCATGTGTCCATTTACATTGTTGCCATTGGGGTTGTATCATGTAATTGCATTCACTATGTGGGTGGATGCTATCCTTGCCTGGGTGTTTGTGCTGGGTATGCTGCCCATTACTGCCATGATTGTGTATCGTCAGGACCTGGGGCCAGGGGGACATGTGTGGGTGCCTGGTGGAGGTTGCCCCTGCACTGCTGGGGGGTGGGGGTGGTGGGAGACATGAGTGGGGGCCTGGTGGAGGCTGCCCCTGGATGGTGGGGGGTGGGGGTGGTGGGAGACATGGGTGGGGGCCTGGTGGAGGCTGCCCCTGGATGGTGGGGGTGGTGGGAGACATGAGTGGGGGCCTGGTGGAGGCTGACCCTGCACTGCTGGGGGGTCGGGGTGGTGGGAGACATGAGTGGGGGCCTGGTGGAGGCTGCTCCTGGATGGTGGGGGGTGGGGGTGGTGGGAGACATGAGTGGGGGCCTGGTGGAGGCTGACCCTGCACTGCTGGGGGGTGGGGGTGGTGGGAGACATGAGTGGGGGCCTGGTGGAGGCTGCCCCTGGATGGTGGGGGGTGGGGGTGGTGGGAGACATGAGTGGGGGCCTGGTGGAGGGTGCCCCTGGATGGTGGGGGGTGGGGGTGATAGGGGACATGAGCAGGTGTGCAGGCTAGTCCCCTGTTTTGTGGGCTGCCTGCAGGGGCCGTGGAGGGTGTACAGGGAACACCTGTGAGGACGCACCCAGCCTAATCGCGTGTGTAACTTCCCACGTACCCCTGTAATACACGTACCAAGCCAAATCGCGTGTGATAATTCCCGCGCACCCCTGAAATACACGCGCCCAGGCTATTCGCGTGTGGAAATTCCCGCGCACCCCTGAAATACACGTACCCTGCTGTAATCGCGTGTGGGACTTCCCGCGCACCCCTGAAATACACGCGCCCAGCCTATTCACGTGTGGAAATTCCCGCGCACCCCTGAAATACACGTACCCTGCTGTAATCGCGTGTGGAACTTCCCGCGCACCCCTGAAATACACGCGCCCAGGCTATTCGCGTGTGGAAATTCCCGCGCACCCCTGAAATACACGCGCCCAGGCTATTCGCGTGTGGAACTTCCCGCGCACCCCTGAAATACACGCGCCCAGGCTATTCGCGTGTGGAAATTCCAGCGCACCCCTGAAATACACGCGCCCAGGCTATTCGCGTGTGGAAATTCCCGCGCACCCCTGAAATACACGCGCCCAGGCTATTCGCGTGTGGAACTTCCCGCGCACCCCTGAAATACACGCGCCCAGGCTATTCGCGTGTGGAACTTCCCGCGAACCCCTGAAATACACGCGCCCAGGCTATTCGCGTGTGGAAATTCCCGCGCACCCCTGAAATACACGCGCCCAGGCTATTTGCGTGTGGAACTTCCCGCGCACCCCTGAAATACACGCGCCCAGGCTATTCGCGTGTGGAAATTCCAGCGCACCCCTGAAATACACGCGCCCAGGCTATTCGCGTGTGGAAATTCCCGCGCACCCCTGAAATACACGCGCCCAGGCTATTTGCGTGTGGAAATTCCCGCGCACCCCTGAAATACACGCGCCCAGGCTATTCGCGTGTGGAACTTCCCGCGAACCCCTGAAATACACGCGCCCAGGCCATTCGCGTGTGGAAATTCCCGCGCACCCCTGAAATACACGCGCCCAGGCTATTCGCGTGTGGAACTTCCCGAGAACCCCTGAAATACACGCGCCCAGGCTATTTGCGTGTGGAAATTCCCGCGCACCCCAGAAATACACGCGCCCAGGCTATTCGCGTGTGGAAGTTCCCGCGCACCCCTGAAATACACGTACCCTGCTGTAATCACGTGTGGGACTTCCCGCGCACCCCTGAAATACACCTACCCTGATGGAATCGCGTGTGGACCTTCCCGCGCACCCCTGAAATCCACGTACCCGGCCAAATCGCGTGTGAGACTTCCCGCGCACCCCGGTATACACGCACACGTATTTTTTGTCAGCGTCTCCGTGTTTGTGGGTACCCCTTTGCACGTCATTTGTCCTGGAGGGCCACAGTATAGGACATTCATCATGGCAGTATATGGGTGCTATTTGTTGGCGCACCTTTTGGCGCACATTTCTTACAGCCGCAGAGACGCTACCGCCTGCTTTCTTGTGGCGGTCGTGTTTGTGCCTGTGCGCTGGTTTGAGCGTGCGCTTTTTTGCCCTATTCTATTCCATGAATACGTGTTGTAGGCGAGCGTGTGGGCGTTCCGCGCACTTGTGCCCTGTGCTTCCCCCGTGACGCCCACGTTTTTGCAAGTTGTTCCCCATTCCGAGTGTTACGTCCGTGTTCCGCCTACTTTTGTTGCGTGCGCCGCGCTATGTGCGAATTTCGCTGTGGCCTGTGCGATTTTCGCTGTGACCTGGCGCACGCTGTTTGTTGGCCTGTGCGCCAACGTGCGCCAACGTGCGCCGCGCACTTTTTTATCGCACATCCGCTGGTTTTCTCGCGCACGGCCTTCCATGAATCGACGTGCGCTGCTTTTCGTGCGATTTTCGCACTTGCACTGCGATTTTCGCTATTCCACTGCGATTCGCACGTTTTTGCCCACTTGCGCCGCGCTAATTATTCCATGAATCGGCCTGTAAATCTGTACCAGCACCTTTTTTACCGGACCGGCGTAGTCCGAGTCGCGATGCCGGTTACACAGGCATCGAAAGTGACCCACTGCATCCGGCAACACCGTTGCCGGTATCTGCTGAGACACACAGCAGCCGTACCTGAGATACCGGCATGGCATAAGTAAGTGCACATCTCGAGCTGCACGGACACGCAATCACTGCTCTGGACATGCCGGTAAAAATGTGAAAACGATTCCGGAAACACCAGCATCACGGACCAGGCATTAAGTTGAATCTGGTGTGTAGAAACATGGCACAGGTGCTCAAAACAGCACAGGTGCTCCCACTGGGCTGTGCCATTGCATAAAAGGGCCACTCCCACATCCCACACCCCTTCCAAAACCACAATGCTAGCTGTAGCAGCCAGACCTGGGGGCCATGCCTGCAGAGCTATTGCTTGAAGAGGCAGTGAGGCAGAGGATGCAGCAGAGGAGCATGAGGAGAATGAGGGCCATTATGGGCCAGCAAATACCCAATGTTTAGTAGGTTGTACCCCGCAGGCAGCCACCAGTCAGATTCACACCCTGTACCGGCTAGACAGGGACACCATCATCACTATAGTGGACCTGATACATGATGACCTGGTGAGCCTCATAAACATCCATACAGCCATCCCCCTCTTACTGAAGGTAATGTCTGTGCTACACTTTCTTGCCACAGGCACATACCAACACACAGTTGGGCAGCTGCATGGGATCTCCCAACCCTGTTTCTCCCGTGTGTTCTTCTATGTGCTTGATGCACTCCTGTGTCATGTACAGGACCACATCAGCTTACCCCGGACTGCTGATGAGGTGAATGCCACAAAAATAGCATTCCATGCCCTTGCAGGCATGCCTAATGTCATTGGTGCGGTGGACTTCACACATGTGGAGCTGGCGGCCAGCCATGCTATGGAGGTAGTGTACCGCAACAAGAAGCAGTGCCATTCATTCAATGTACAGATGGTGTGTGATGCCCACCGCGTCATCCCCCATTGCTGTGCAAGATTTCCTGGCTCAACACATGACTCCATGGTGCTGTGGAACTCCATGCTGCCTCAGTACATGGCACGACACGCGGGACATCGTACCTGGCTGCTCAGTGAGTCCAGCTCCAAGTGCATGTGCTGTGTTGAATGGGGGGCAGTAACCAGCATAGCATACCATGCAGCGGGGTGAGGGTAACTCCAACGGCATGTTCTGTGTTGAATTGGGGAGCGGGGGGCGCAGGGGGCAGTAACCAGCATAGCATGCCTGGCAGCGGGGTGAGGCTAACTCCAAGGGCATGTGCTGTGCTGAATTGTGGGCGGGGGGTGCAGTAACTAGCATAGCATACCTGGCAGTGGGGTAAGGCTAACTCCAAGGGGCCATGTGCTGTGTTGAATTGGAGGCACAGGGTCAGTAACCAGCATAGCATACCTGGCAGTGGGCTGAGGCTAACTACAAGGTCATGTGCTGTGTTGAATCATGTTCCAGTATTACACCCATGACCAGTGGATGTGCACACTACATGCATTAAACCATCATTATTCCTACTGCAATTTTCAGAGTCAATTAGCAAACTCCTGTGAAGGTGCACAGAGGCCGCACAGGGCATAAAATGGGGAAGGTAGATGAATAATGATAGAGAGGGGTGCAGGAGGGGCAAACTGCCCCAGGCCTCACACTTGGGGGTGGGGGCTCGCAGCGCATTCAACGACAGACTGTCATTCCACGCCTATAGAAGCCCAGGGAACGTGTCTCATGGAGCTCTGGCAATGCTGAGCGAGCTTAGACGCTATTGGACAGTAGCCCATCTTTTGGCTTGACTGCTTTAGATCCCAGATAACTAGGGCGGTAGCAAGTCAAAGACTCTGAGAGCTTGTATGCTGTGACTGAGGTGACACATAACACACACAAAAACACACACACATACACACGCGAGTGCTGTGGGAGCTAGACCCGCAGGATGGTGTAGATTTTACCAACTGATTACGGAACATCATTTTCAGAAGGAACAGCGTCTCCTATTAAGCTAAACAACCAGAAAAAAACGTGCATGCTGCTGGTTTTCCACACCACGCTCAGAATGAGAGTTGCTGACCTTCCAAAACACTAACAGGGTGGGATGTATGCCAACCTTCCAAACCACACTCAGGTTTAAGGCGCATTTCTCCTCTTATAAAGCACTCTTGAAATGGGTAAAATATAAATTTTCATCTTCAAATGCATTATAACATGGAACAATGATATGCTCTGCATGAACCCACAATAACACGGAAGAGTGATATATACTGCATGAAACAACTACAAACGAGCATTGATAAAGCCAACAGATTTGGCTTTTGTGTAGCCATGGGATAGGCATTTGGCATGCACTGCCTGAATGGTGATACTTGACCATGATACGACAACGGCTGCAAAATGGTGTGAACACCTGGGCAAATGATACCAGTGCTAGGCAAACGCCTATGATACCTATACACAATCCATCCAAAACTGTTGTCTTTGAGAATGCTTGTTTTTCATGTGACTTCAGTGCAAGGAAGAGATACAAGAACACACACACTACTTATAAATCAAGTGGCTGAAGGCACACTTGGTTAAGACACGTTCTATGGTTATAGGCCAAAGGTTCGACTGAAAAGGATCGAATGACAAAAGGGTCGAATCAAAAGGACCGAAAACAAAAGGATCGATTTAAAAAAAAAAAGATTTGTTGAGAGGGTCCCCCCAACCTCTTTTTTTTCCTATACGAAAACCCCAAAAAATATATATGTTAAAAAAAAAAAACCCTTTTGTTTTAGGTCCTATTGACTCGACCCTGTGGCATTCGATCCTTTTGGATTTGAACCTTTGACCAGACACCCCGTTCTATTACACCAGTAGCCAATTACAGCTGCAATTATTATTTGTATTTCTATTACTATTATTAGGGTATTTATTGAGCACAGATCGTGCTTCGGCAAGAAACAAAGCGCTTTACAAGTCTTAGGAGAAAGTACACACTGAGGAAAGCAGAGATTCAACGGACCGGGGAGCGAAGAATGGGGGTGGGGGAGGTTAGGCAGTTTGGCAGCAATGGATATGCAAGCAAACAGGGGAGGAAAATGGAGGAAGCAGATCCCCCAGTCTCAGGATAGGTGGGGAGTTGAGCCAATAACTCTCAGAAGACTGCTTAGAAATAACACTGTAAGCCTCTACTTACAAAGTTTGGTGTTACTGTTTGATAGAGATTGCTCTAAGAGTTCTCATGAGGATATGTTTTGGTTGGCAAGATGCAGGTAGTGGGTTGGTATGGCTCTAGGGATTATTAGCATGGGATAGTAAATGGGTGAGTCAATAAACAAACAACACCCACAAGCTGTGTGTCTCTTCTGATATCCTATATCTCTCCTATATGTAATCCATTGTAATCGTTTTGGCTCATAGGTGGCGCTTAGGGACCACCTAATAACCAAAACTAATAAGGGGTGCATCCTACCACTCTGAAACAGAGGGATGAATCCACATATTGCATTAAGAACACTGATATTGAAATTAGCTACAGCCTTCCACCTTTGCAGAAAATCTGAAAATGTAAAATGTGCCTACCTCAAACCTCCCAGGCATCTCACCCTGTAACAATCAAACATATACTGGCCTAAGAATAAATATATTAACAGCCCAATACCTCTGAAAGACTTATAGGGCTGTTGCAGAGTCTGTCAGTGGCAATCAGAGCCTGATGTGAGACTGGCAGAGTCTATCTCAACCCTGCTGACCTCTCAGAGGCACAGACTCTGAGAAATGCTCTAATGTGTCCAACGGTGGGGGAGCCAGCTTGCCCCCACACTGGGCTCCACAGTGCAGAAAACGTCCCATGGCCATTCTAATCCCTATGGCAATTCTCACCCAGTTCTTGCCTACCCCCACCCAAAACACCTCCTCATTGGAACTCTTTGAGCTAACTTCAATCATGCCTTAACATCAAACTTTGCCCTCAAAGTGTCTGCAAGTGGTTTTTCAAACAAGTCTTCTGAGAGATAATGACTAATTGAAGTTGTAAACACGCTACGGCGGTAATACAAACATCTTGACCAGGTCTGCCTTCAGCCACTTGATTTTAAAGTACCATGTGTCTTTCACTGAAGTCCTACTAAACAAAAGCAATGGTAAAGCCAACAGTTTTGGCTTGTGCATAAGTATTAGGCATTTGTTAGGCACTGCTATTAGATGCTCAGGCACTCAAACCATTTTGCACCTGCTACCATCAATGCCCAGCTAATACAAATACAGCCTTTCCCACGCCTACACAAACGCCCAAACAGTTAGCATTGCCAATGCTTGTTTTGCTTTGCACTTGATTTACAGGACCATGCATCAAGGGCAAAGCAAATATACTACTTGGCTAAACTGAACCACATTGAATATAGGCCGGTCTAGTCAGTAATAACATTTATGGTGCATAGTCAGCCTGAACATACTTTCTTTTACTGGCTGGGAGTCCTTATATGGTAATAATGGCATATATTGGTGCAGCCTGAATGGACATACATGAGAACAACCAGCACAAATATATTTTTATATTAGCATATGTTGTGTGCAAAAACGGCATGACATGTATTGGAAAATGTTCCTGTGCATGGTTGGTGACTTGCAACTATTGGGGTTTTTTCATGTGCTTCCGTACAAAACCATTTGCAAACTGTATGGATTTCTACCCAATTTTGCAAAGAAAGTGCCATAAAATGCATCATTTTAACCCACTGTTTCAAACATTTTCTTGGGAGTGAGACACCCCTCAAACTCCCCTTGTTTGGTTTGGTCTACCGCACTGTGCTTTGTCGATCCTGCATAATTGATGCAAACATTTAAGCCTCTTCAGTTCAGAAATTCACCAGCCCCTACTTTACATCATCTATCTGTCACTGTTTATGGTGTGTGTTTTAATGTGCACACAGGAGCAGGATGCTCCTTAATGCTGGTATGAAGCACCACACGCCGTCATACCATCCTATATATCTTTATGCATATGATACAAAGGTTAGTCTGGCATAAACCTTTCTTCAGTACAGAAATCTAACTTTGCTGCAGTTGATTTGCAGTTGTAATAATTACCCATATTTGGGTTGCTCCAAATAAACCCAAGGGGAGATTTCTCACATCTCCTTTTTGCGGCAGTGCCGCTGCTGGCCCAGTGCAAAAAATGGTAAGGGGGCCTCAACCAATTTTTGGCCCTGTGCCTCTCCACACCTTGTGACAGCCCTGGCTGGGCAGTTGTTTGCAACTTCACTTGCATGCAAAGATGAAAGTTCTGCTCGTGGCATGCCACGACCCGAGCCACCCGCCTGCGCATATGTCTACAGGCACTGCCCGGGTGAGAAACAAACTGCATGTGCCCCTGCGCAGTGCACTGCTGCGCAGCCTCTGGAGTCCAATCACAGTGCTGCTGACTACTGCCGTCGAAGGGAGCACGGAGAATGAGGGAGCAGGCTGACGGAGGCAGCAATGTCGCGTGCTGAATCTCAAGTTGGGCAGGGACGGTCACATCCTATTTGCTTTTGCAGCAACGACCAGCAAAAGTCAAGTGGTTGCAGTCTCACTTGCTGCTTGCTGGGCTTTCTGCAGTGGGCAGAGATAGCCCTGCAGCAGGGATTCTGGTGTGGACAGAGGTATCCCGTCAGCAGGGCTTCTGGTGTGGGCAGGGGTATGCCTGTAGCAGGGATTTGGGTGTGAGCACTGGTCAGTGGTTGTTCATTGGATAGGTGGACAAGTGTTTAATTTGGATCCACCTTTAAAAACATACAAACTGCTTTTTATTTGTTCCACATTTGCCTATGTGTCTCTCGGTCTTCTTTGTCCGGGTTTTCTTCTATCCTTCCTCTTGTTGTCACGCCCCTCTGCTTATGGGTGGGGTGATGGGTCGGGTCAGCCGCCTGAAAGAAGAACAGTCGTACTTGTACTTTAACCTACCCTAGCCCCATGCCACATCAGGACTGGGTCATGCAACTACCCTGAAACGCAATAGGGGAACTGCAGCACAGTGCGGGCATTAGCGGAGGTGTGTCATTCGGGTGATTACTGAAAAGCTTAGCACTGGCCACTGGCTTAAGAGGTGCTCTGTGTATCTTTTCAACACGCGTGAAACTGACAAGGCAAAGAGGCCAGCCGGTAATCTCACAGCAGCCCACTGGTTTGCACCCCTTACATTATTTGGTGTGCACATGCACCACCTGTCAAAAGACTGCCGCCAGCCCCTAACTCATGTGCGTGCATAAAGGGGGCCTATAAAATGTCCAGGATTCGAAGGCTCAGAACCACCCATGTCTCTTGTTCTAACCATTAATGGTCAACAATGGGAATCGCCAATGGTGGAAATTTGGGAGAGAATTGGAGGTTACCTACCTTTGTAATCAAGGCACATTGCTGGAAGGGAACTTCTAGCTGGAGGGATGTTGAAAAGAATACATTTTAGGACTAGAAACTCTTTTTAAGTATCTTAAATGGGGAAAGTGAACAGAGGCATGTGTGTTCTGCAACCTGGCAGAACTGCCACCCTTAATCCGAAGCTTACTGCGTTACACAGGACAATGTTTCACTGTAGCATGTGAACTTTCCAAAGCTATGCCACACTTTCTCGACAGTAGTAAGGTAAGGAATTGCTCTGTGGAAAAATCCCTGAGAGTGGCACTAAACCATTCCTCGCCTGAATGGAAGATTCTAGGAATGCCCTCGCAATGCTACCCACATCCAGCCCAGACTGAGCCAATGCTGGAATTCCTCTGCTTTTGGGATTCAGCATGTGCTGGGTTTGTCACCTCTGCTGAAAGAATATGTGTTTGCTTGAAAGCAATAGTTCATTAATTACACGCTCCTATTTCCTCTAAGGACATGAAGCAGCTTCGGGTGCTCTCATTGTAGCCTCTTTCACATGCACAGTTTTCACCTGAGTGCCTTGATGTGGGGAAGTCGCCTCTGGGTGCTACATGGGTATGTTCTCATGATGTGTAACATTCACTCTGTGGATTACCCTGCATTCCTGTTGAGGCTCTCCCTTTGCCTTCTTATATTACCTCTCACAGTTTTGGGTGTTCATGCAGACTGGACTAAACAAGGCAGGACAGATCTGAACCCCTACCGCCCCCCACCCCCCTCAATGTGCTCTGGCTTTCTCTGCCAGATTCTCTGCCACCATTCGAATTTGCTTGCAAATATTAAAGCAGATAGTGGGGTGAACATGCATTTTAAGCAGCCGTTCCTCTGCTGCGACACACAAAAGTATAGTATAGTGTATGTTTCTTGACCTTGATTCGAACTTCAGCTTCATTCCTGTATGTGGTCATGGCTCTCCTCGGTCGGTAACTGCAATATACTTTATCCCATGTGCAATTCACATGTGCTCTGATTAAAAACACACTGCTGTTGCAAACGTGATTAACCTTTGGCACTCGAAACACCTGTGTTTCTGCTGTGGGTATTATCATGTTAAAACACTCATTTGTCTGTCTTTTGTATCGCTTACATCCAAAATTGCACAGATGAGCTGGGTGTCTGTATTGAGCCACCTCGGCCAATATTACACATTAGACTCAATCATGTTTGTTTGTGCAATATACACAAAGATATAATGGATCTGGGTGACATACAAACAATAGAAACAGAATTTAACATGCGTACAGAGCGTGCAAAAGAAATGTGTTTTTTTGCGTGATCATCACCCTCTACAAATAAATTGACAGTTCATTTTACTCAGTGGTTTGTGTCTGTAGCAAATTCCCCAAGGTATCCCCTGTCCCCCCCAGATTCTATGTGTCTCCTACGCCCCTTCCACGGCTACTGATGCCTCGGAAAATCCATCAATACGCGTGCCATGCAATTGTTTCTCTGCACCACGGCTTTCGCATGCTCGTTCTCGGCACGCGGCGGTTGCGCCTTTTCTGCGCAGGATTCTATGAATCGGCCCCATAATCTTTGACAAAACACCCTCCATAAACTAAATGTACGCTTGTCACTTCAATAATACACTTTCACCATTAACCGCATATAATTTCAAGATCTTTGATAGACCTTGAAAGTACAAAAGGCTCAGTCTAGAGGTGATCCTCAGATCTCTGTGGTGAGGACTCAACCCATGGAGCAACCTTAATGGCTCTCAACACATGGCTATAGTCGGCCATGATCCACAATCGCCGTCCTTGATCGGCAAGACTTGACCATGATTGGCAATGCTTGGCAATGGTTGCTATGATTGAGGATGGTGGGCCCTGGTTGGCAATGATTGGCTTGGGGATTGGCCACTGTGGTTGGTTTGAACGTTGGCGAAAATTCAGCAATGGCTAACTGTGTTTTGGAAATGGTCGCCTGCTGTCTGATCCTAAATATACTTTTACTAATATGGATAATGCCAAATGTAAAACCTTCTAACTGCAGATAACCAAGATAAAAGACAGTTCAGCCAAACAAAAGGCAGGCTCTATATCTGCCTCTGCCACCCCTTATCTCCTAGTCATCATTTAGGGCATTCATTTTGGCTCACATGCAGAGGGGAACTAAACCACCTCCTCATGGAGCCAAAACTTAAAAATTCAACATTTAATCAGTACTCAAATAATTCTACTAAAATAAAAAGTAACATAAAAAAGGAATCAGTTAAGAGATAAAAGTAAGTTTGAGTCCCTGTAACATAGCCAAGGGTGTTAATGTCTCTGTTGCAGAGATATACTTTATCCTACGGGTCAGCATTTCCCATTCCCAGTTAGACTGCAAAAAGGGTTATTATGCCTGCTCTGATTTGTTTGTTACATGCACTGCACATACCTACCATTCTAAACAACGGAAGAGCTGTGGCACCTGCAGCCCAGCGGGGCGGAAGCAGATGCCACGGCAGCTCTGGAGAGTCTTTCAAGGGCACCCCCAAGCTGGCGTGGTTAAGACACCCTATTTAAATGAAAAACGCCGGCTCTTGTGCTGGCACTGGGGGCTCCAGCACGAGAGCAGGCTTTTTTAATTTAAATAGGATGCTGCTGCTACAGCGTTTGAAAGGCTGCCCATGCTGATGTGGCAGCGGCGCACTATTTAAGTGGTAAACTCTCCGCTCCAACACAGCAGCTTGGAGCTGTTCATTTAAATTGGGTGTTGCTGCTACACCAGCACGGGGTAGCTTTTGAAAGGCTTCCCTGAGCTGGTGTGGCAGCTGTGCCCTATCACCCACCAGATAGAGAGGGACGCCCTGCGGCAGACCGGGCTTACAGCCGCCTGTCTGCCTCATGGGGTAGAGCTTGCTGAGGTGGCACATTGCAAGGTTCAGGACGGAACTGGGCCTTGCCTGTACTTCAGAGACAAGTTCCAGAATCAGAAGACACTGATCTAGTATTTGTGCGAGTGAGTGGGGGGATGCACCAGCTTCACTTGTGTGCTGGAGAGGGACACATTGAAACAATCAGCGAGGGATCCTAGCATTCTCAGTGTCCCAAAACAGGTCTGGCTGGGTTGTAGCTGAAGACTGTGACGGAGGCAGACCCAGTTCTCAGCTGTCAAACCCTCGGAGGAAGCCACTCCCTAGGGTTAGGATCAAGCTCAGTGGGCCAACTTGTCAACTAAGTGCCAACTCACCCTAATTTTGGCAGAGCCTCTCTGCTCTTTCCTGGGCTTCAGGATTAGCATAATCATGGCTTCGCCATAGTAGGAGGGAGGGATCCTTGCCGTAAAGCTTCTTGCCAGACTTTCAAAAAGTGCAGGAACACTTTAGGACCAAATTCGTAAAATAATACAGCCGTTAGACCATCCGATACCAGGACGTTTGAGGTGGGAAGCGCTGCAATGGCATTCATTGTATATTTTGCGGTGATTGGGGCATTTAGGAGTATAGGGTGCTCTGATTTAACTTGTGCATTGGAATATCGCAAAGGTTTGCTTTGAGTTCCATAGGGAATTGTGCATTCTTCCTAGCATACAGTGTCTTGCAATAAGTAAGAAACATATTCACTATGTCACTCAGATCTGACATGAGTGTCCCTTCATCGTTTGCTAGGTTTGTGCCCTCTGTTTGGAACGCAAAACAAACGAGGTGATGGCTGGAAGGTTTAGAATTAATCTTAACCTCTGGCATTGCTCTGGGCAACCCTCCAGACAATCATTGTTCGCCTGCCAAGCCATTAAAAAAGGGGAAAAACCATATGCAAATCAGGCTTGATTCCATCCCAAAAGGGGCAGTGCAGCCTGAACTGCTAGGTCACATCCCTTCTGCACGAGACCACAAGCATCTCCAAACATGTTTTGGCCTTGATGGGCCTCATCAGTGAGGAGTAGCTTGGGTCTCTCACCCGAGCAGTCACGAGACACATGTCTGGGCATACCCGTCCCACTCGGGGTGACTACAGCAAAACAAAAGAGGTGATGGCTCTTTCAGAACACAGTCAGGCTAGGAGGCGGCAGGTCTTCCGTCCTCTCCATATTTCGGGTCTGTTTCTGGGCAGAAAATAATTTCTCCTCCTGATCTGCCAGTGATCGGAATTGTGAATATTCCCCATCACTTGGATGGAGTGTCCTCCACAGGTCTAAAAGCTCAAAATCATCCATGCCCTCTTGAATTTCCTGTACAGACAATGACAAAGTTACTCACCGTAGTGACTACTTTACTCTTAGTCCATAGTCCCCTTTCCTCCATACTGGTGGGACATTCCATCCTTCGGGACGGGACCAGAGCATTTTTAAAGCATCAAAAATGAAAATGTGTGTACTTCTTTTATTTCTCTGCGCGGCTACCACACATGACCGTAGCCCCGCCCTCTTGAGCTCCGCCCTGCGCATCGCCCTTCAGTCCTTTTCTATCGCCAGGTCCAGGACCATTTAGCAATAATTGAGGAAACTTATTAGCGGGGAAGGCGGGCGGGCGTATGGAGGAAAGGGGACTATGGACTAGGAGTAAGGTAGTCACTACGGTGAGTAACTTTGTCATACACCTACATCCCATCCCCTTTCCTCCATACTTGTGGGAGATTCCCAAGCACTGACCATAGGTACTAAGGGTAGAAAAACCCCTATTGAAATAAATTCCTGAGAACTGCCTGGCCAAATTGGGCATCACCTCAGGGGCTCAGGTCCGGACAGTAATGTTTGCAAAAAGCCGATGCAGAGGCCAACGTAGCGGTCCTGGCGATGGACTCCCAAGGGACGTATTTTTGGAAAGCAACTGCAGCTGCTTTGCCATGGACCAGATGTGCATGAATTCCCTTTGGTGGCTAAAGGCCCTGAACATTGTAGGCCTTAGAAATACATGAGGCAATCCAGCGGGAAATGGATGCTTTTGAGGCTGGATTCGGTTTGTCGAACGTGACAAAGAGTTATGAGGAGCATCTGAGTTCACTAGGCTCTATCCAGGTAGAACTTCAGGGTTCTCCTAACATCTAGATTATGCAGAACTCTCTTGGCATCAGAAGCTGGGTTCGGGAAGAAGACCGGTAAAGAGATTGACTTGTTCAAATGAAAATCAGTTACCACCTTAGTAAGAAAGGAAGGATAAGTGCGAAGCACAACCTTATCCTTGTGGAAAGTGAGGAATGGATGTTCCACCGAAAGAGCTTGGAGCTCACTTACTCACCTTGCCAATGTTACTGCAATCAGAAAAGCAACCTTCCAAAAAAGGTACTTCAGATCAGTAGTGGCCATGGGTTGAAAAGGCTTATGGAATAAAGCAGTGATGACTACATTCAGATCCCATTTGGGATGAGGAGACCGAACCGGAGGAAAAAGATGAAGACCCGCAAAGTGTCTCTTGATGACCGGGTTAGTCAATAAAAAAGAGCAGCTGTCCATGGACAGGTTAGCCACAATGGAGTCCTGCAACACAAGACATGTATACCAGAAGCTGGAAGGTCCGATATGAAAGACAAAACAGTGTCGATAGACGCCTGCCTGGGGTTAAGGCTCTTAGCCAAACACCAATGACAAAAACATAGCCATTTGCTCCTGTATTGTGCTCTCATAGATGGCTTTTGCACCGCTTGTATTATTTGCATGTTGTCCTCAGAGAGGCTGAACTGCGCTAATGACCGGAACTCAGGCACCAGGCCGCCAAGCTTAGCGATTGTGTTGAGGGGTGCCACAAATGGTGATTGCTCTGGTGAAGAAGGTCGGGTATCTGCAGCAGTCTGTTCGCGGGGAACCTCAACAAGTGCTGCAGGTCCGAAAACCAGAACGGGGCTGGCCACCACACCGCTATGAAGAGGAGAGTGCAGTTGGATGCACTCCTGATCTTCCAGAGTGACTGATGTATTAGTGGCAAAGGAGGGAATACGTATGCGTTCATGTTGTCCCACGGGATCTCGAGGGGATCTCGAGGGCAACCCCCAAGGAGGACGCTCTTTGCCCGTCGCTGGAAGCGTAAAGAGGAAGTTTCCTGTTCGATGATGTCGCAAAGAGGTCCACCTCTGGGGTAACCCATTGCTGGAAAATCTCGGTGAGAACATGCTTGTTCAACTCCCATTCATAACTCGTCGCAGATGGACGGCTGAGCGAGTCTGCTGTCACATTGATGTGGCCCGGGATGTGCACAGCTTGGAGCCAGACATTGTGCTGGATGGCCCAATCCCAAATTTGGATAGCCAGGTCCACCAGGAGGGGAGACTTGGTGCCCACATGCTTGTTGATGTAAAACATTGCCACAGAATTGTCAGTGCATATCCGCACCACTTTGTTGGTGATCGAGGGCTGAAAAGCCTTGAGCGCCAGAAAAACTGCCAGGAGCTCCATGTAATTGATATGGAAGCGCCTTCCGTGGGGCGTCCACAAATCGGACACTTCGAGGTGGAGCAGATTAGCACCCTGCCCCAAGAGGGAGGAGCCTGTGGTAACCATTACTTGTGGGCAGGGATCCTGGAAGGAGGACCCCACTACGAGGTTGTTGGCGGATGATCACCATTGAAGATCCGCCATCATGCAGGACGGGACTGGAACCATCTTGGAATCCGGGTTCGTAGCCTGGGACCAGCAGCTCCGAAGAGCAAGCTGAGTGCGTCTCATTGTCAAGCGTGCCAGAGGTAGAGCTAACACGCAAGAGGGCATGAGGCCCAGGTGTCTCTGGAACCACCAGGCCGACATATGGGAGGAATGCTGGAAGAGCCGGCATGTGGCTGAAAGATCTGCAGTCCTGTCCTCTGTCAGGAAGACTCTGGTACTGACGGTGTCCCAACGGAAACCCAGAATTATTAGGTTTTAAGAGACCGTCATCAAAGTTTTCCGCCAGTTCATTGACAGCCCGAGCCGAAACAAGAGGTGAAGAAGTGGCTGAAGATTGATTGCAGAGGCTTGTGGGCAAGGACTGCGCAGAAGCCAATCATCGAAATATGGATATACATGAATCCCCTGTAGTCTCAGGAACGCTGCAATGACCGACATCATCTTCAGAAAGACACGCAGTGCTGAGCTGAGACCAAAAGGAAGCACACAATACTGAAAGTGGTCCGTTCCCATGGAGAACCACAGATATTTCCGATGCGGACTCCAGATCAGAATATGCATGTATGCATCCTGAAGGTATACCAAACTGAGCCAATCGCCCTTCCGGAGAGAGGATTTTATCTGGCAAGGCGTAATCACCATGAATTTCTCTTGGGGTAGGAAGAGATTTAACTTGGAGGGGTCGAGGATAGTATGCAGGCCAGTCTGGTTGGGTTTGGGCACTGTGAACAGATGGGAGTAAAACCCCTCCCCTTGCTCCCCGAGAGGAACAGGTTCCACTGCTCTGAGGTCTAGAAGCTTCTGTACCTTGGCTCTGAGGGAGGGTGACCCAGTCTGTTGGAGAGGAGGGTGGGAAGGTGGACGTGAGGGGAGGGGCAAGTGAAAGCCCGCCCGAGCGACTGACAAAAACCATTGGTCTTCGGTGATAGTCTGCCACGCCGCCAGATGAGATGAAATACATCCTCTCACCGAAGTCTTGTGCAACCGATTAAAAATATAATGTAGCTGTTTTATCGGCGGAGAGACCACTCGTTGCTGAGCAGGAGGCTGCTGGCTGAGAGAAAAACCGGCCACCCTGATAATACCAACCCATGCCACCAAACAAACCCAAACATCATACCTTGAGCAACTGCCCAAGGGCAATGTCGAGTCACTCATCCATTCGCCCCCACTTTGAGGGGCAGGGTGAGCTCCAGAAATGACAATTTTTGACAAAAATGAACTTGGGTGTTATATCCTTAAGCACATGCTGGAGAACGATACGCCATTAGGCATCCTTGTGATAGAGTGAAAGGTGCAATGAAAGAGAAGAGTTCAACCAATATATTGTGTGGCTATCGGGGACAGTGTTTATTCAACTAACATCATTCAATTATACCCTTCTGTGGAGGTGTTGAGGGCGCATTCCCATATTCTACTCTGTGAAAAACCTAAGGGTGTTTCACTGCCCAGTCCACGGGAGTCCCTTACTGAGCGGGCCAGGGAAGGGCCATCACTATTGCATCTCGACCCTAAGGGTGGACAAGCGAGGGAGGATCACCTGGGTAGGGGGTCCTCGGGAAGGGAGGAAGAGATACCCGAAGACGAGACATGGTATCCCCCATTACCTGACAGCTATCTACCTAATATTCCCTCTGCATTTATTGGATACTACAACTCCCTCAAATCCCATTCTCTCTCTGAGAACCCGACTACTGAGAAAAGGAAGAAGAAGACTGGGATTAGGAAGATCACTGCTAGTAAGATGCAATGGCCCTGTCCAACTAATGAGGCCAGGCAGGGTCAGGCACTCAGTCACAATTACACACACCCGACACACATTGACAGCCAAACAGAGTATAAGAGGTGGAGCAAAGAAGCACACAGAGAACAAGGATGGGTACGAGAAGGAACAGCTGAGCAAGGGCTGTTGGGAACCAGGCTGAGGAGAACGGAAGGCAGAGGGGCTTGCAGACTGCAGAGGACAGCAAGTGAAAGCAAGGCGAGGGAGCTGTGTCTCCAAGAAGCCAAAAGGGTTCAGAGAGGAAAGCCAAAAAGCTGGAGGAATCCTTTCTTTGATGTGCTTAAAGGTTACTAGTTTCCCCAGAACAACAAGAGTGTCTGGGATGGTCCGAGGGGCAGGAGTGAGAGACCCTGACCTCGGACGTGAGAGCAGTGAAGGACGCATTGAAAGCAATCACAGCCAGTGAGTTCTTGGATGAAGGGTGAGCCAGTTTTGTGAAGACGTGAATGATAACAAAGTTGCAAGCAAGGTTATGCGTATGACCGCAGACGCGTGGAGAGAAAGACTCGATTGTTAAGAAGTGGTGCTGCAGAACAAAATGCATTATCGAAAATCTCTGTGAACTGTGAAAGAATCTTAAACTACGATAACCAAGATGCATTGTGTCGAAGTGGTCATGCATAGTCCTGAGTAACTCTATGCAGTTTCGAAAGTCTTCGATGTGAAACTGAACCGACAACCAAGAAGGTTGGGGAAGGGAATCCTTTGGTATGAAATTTGAATTGAAAGAAGTTAAAGCCCAGAGAAGTCCGAATTCGGGTGAGGGAAGCCCGAGGGACCTGTTGAAAAAACTGTTGTGAATCTGTTTGGTGCAAAGAAAGGTCCAGACTCGGGTAAGGGAAACCCGAGGGGCCCATGGTGAAAGGAGTTAACCTGAAAGTGAAATGACAACCAAGAAGGTTGGGGAAGAGAAGTGAAATACTAATTGACAAATGGGAAGAAGATAAAACCCAGAGAGATCCGGACTCAGGTGAGGGAAGCCTGTGGAGCCTGTTGTAAAACTGTTGTCAATCGTTGTCTAAAGAAAAGAAAGGTCCAGACTTCAGTAGGGGAAACCTGAGGGGCCTTTGGTGAAAGAGTCACCCTGAAATATCATTATACAATAACTGTGTTATATTGAGCTGATGGTGAATCAGATGTGGAAAGCCTGAGAGAACTGTGTTATATTGATCCAATGGTGAATCATGCAAGGGAAGCCTGAGAGAACTGAGTTGTGTTGACCTGAAACTGAATCAGGCGAGGGAAGCCTGAAAGACTTGTATGATCTATTTGAACTGTGTGAACTGGCCTGCCGAAAGGAACGCTCAAAGAACCCCAGTGGTTTGAATTTGGGGAAGAGAGTTGTGAACCAACTCCATTGCCATTCTGACTTTCCTTTCATACACTCTTTTGTTTTGATACATTTCCCTACACTTAGTTATTGTAAAAGCAAGCATAGGTTTCTGACTTTTCTTATTTTGACTGACTGACATTGACTATGTTATTTTTCCTTTGATGGTCGAGAGCCAGTTAGGAAGTTTCCAACCCCATTCAGAATTAAATAAAGGTGTTGGAACGTGTATCTTTGTGTCTGTGTCTAATTTATGGTACCATGCCTGCCTCGCAACTCCAACATCCTGCTCAACTAAGGGGCTCTGGTATTTTAAAAGGCTGGGAGGCAGTCCAGATAAGAGTGTGCTTCCTTATGGGCCAGTAAACAAGTGTGTTTTATTGTTGTGAATGATAAGAAGATTGGACGGGGTACAATATTGCATGTTTCAAACCTTTGTCCGACAATTTGAGTTTTACAGAGGTGAATGAAGTCGTGCCTTTTGGATAGATGATGTAAAGTCTGGGTAAAAGGAGATTATGGCCTCTTGATATTTTACTTTGCCTAATTCGCAGGCTCGCCGTAGAATCAGATCTCGATGTCTGTAGTTCAACAGTCCGACAATCACTGGGCGGGCCTTTTGATCAGGTGGAGGATTTGGACTGGCTACTCAATGTGCCGTTGCCACCAATAACTCTGTATATAGTCACGGGTCACAGAGCACTTCCCTAATGAACGTCTCCATAAAGATTTCCATGTACTCACCGGAATAGATTCGGGAAATGCTGACCACCCGGTCATTATTCATTCTTGGCTTGGATCCCGTTCACCTCCTCTTGCAGTACTCTTATGATGTGATTCGCCTCTGAACTGCTGTCTTTCAGGATTCCTACTCGATGCTCTACCTCAGATTATACGTCCACTTTACTTCTCAATCTTTTGTTGAATTTGCTGTTAACTGAGAAAAGCCCAATTTCATTTGGGTAGGGATGATGGACAATTCGGACTGGTCCCCTTACTGTGGCCAGAGCCTCATGCATCGAGGATTCCAAGGCCACCACTGACCCATTATTTTCTCCTGCTGAAGTCATCTTGGAGGTGTGAGCCTTCTGTCTGGGTGCAGCAGGGAGGTTTTGATTTGAAAAGGACAATATAGAATGTCTCTTGCTGCCCATGGCAATGTGAAAAACTAGGCCCGGTGGCTCCAATGACCTACATAGTGTTAAACTCTGTTGAGCTCTTCTGGTGTGTTACCCTTAGGGCAGGAGCATTTTAAATGGGACCACTCATGCACAACAATCCCAGCCACTTTGCATATAGGGGTGAGATGTTGGGGCTAACTAGTTGAGAGCAGGGGCTAGGAAGAGTTCTGGCAGTAGTGTGGCACCCCAACTGGAGGTTGATTGCTCAGAAGGGATTGTGACGAATCACGAGATTCAGTCACTTCTCCCAAGGGGTAGCCTTTCCCTGGGAGGCTAGGGAGGTGAGCCTGCTATGTGATACCCTGCCTAAGGGTAGAGGCAAGCAGGACTTCACCGGGAGAGACTCCCCCCTTGGGGACAAGGACTCCCGCTCTGCCAAGGAACTCGATGAGTTACTCGCTCTGGAACTATCAGGAGCCTCAAGGCTCAAGAAGGGTCAATAAGATCAAACCACTGTTTGTTATTGTGACCTAAGGTTTATGAATCAACCTTAAGAAATAAATGATATTGGTACTGTGAAGAGGAAGAATGAGTGAGTGATGCCAATCACTCAGTGGAAAGAGAAAGAGGACAATAATCCTCCTCTTGGAAGCCCCCAGCCTAGTGACGTAAAAAGAGACGAAGGACTCCTATTGGAGAGTCATCATTGGGAAGGAGAAACACAGGAGCTTCAAACCTGCATTGCAGTCAGAGCGGATGGATTCCAGGCGGTCCTGTGCCCCATGAAGGCAACCAGCTAGAGCTGGGAGCAGGAGAAGCAAAGGGAAGGAAATCCCAACAAAAGGAGCCAGTCGCGAGAGGTGGTGTGTTCGTAGAAGAGTAGACTTTGCAGTCTGCTAACTGTGCCAAGGCCCCTGGGACTTGGGCACTGCAGAGCGGACGCCAAGGAACTTAGAGAGTCGAAGAGAACAGGGAAGCCGTCCTGACCAGAAAAAGAGGAGTTCTCATCCTGCAAGTAGGTCTGGTAATGTCAAACCCCTGGTGAGCAAGTAACTGGGACTGTGGGAGACCGGGAAGGATTTCGGAGATGATGAGCACCAGAATCATACTCGTCCCAGTAATATTGATGTGAGAAGATCAAGTGTGGATCATTACTGACGCAACCCTACTTGTCCCAGTAATATTTAGGTGAGAAGATCAAGTGTGGAATATTACTGGTACAGCAATCCCACCTGTCCCAGTAATAAAGAGTACTGAAAATTAAAGGTGAATGATTACTGGGCCAAGCATACTCGTCTCAGTAAACTTAAAGGAGATAAATTGAGTAAGAATCATCATTGGCATAATCATATTAGTCCCAGTGACAGCGGGAAGTATAAACCAAGTGATTATATGTGTTGGATGAAACAGACCTTGTGATAAAAGTGAGTGGCAAGATACTGAGAAGGTGGACAAGAGTGTTATCGGCTGGCCCAGCCAGGAAAGGAAATGGGAACTATACCCCAGGGAATAAAGAATATATTGAATGAAGAGGAAGAGGAAAGGCATTTCAGGAAAGAAAAGCCCAGTGCTAAAGTCAGTGTCAAAGTCAAACTTTATTAACTGACTAGAAACTACTTAAAGATTAACTATTGAAGTGACCTTTGCTAAGAGCATAGTATAGGAGAAGTGAGTCATTCTCCTGTACCCTTGTCGTTTTGGAATAGTGATAAGGAATGAGCAGATAAGAAGTTGCAAGAGGTTAGTGATTATTTTTGGAGGACCAACAACAACAGACCAACACCAGAGTTCGTTTCTGTTAGTTAGGCATAACACCTAGCTTAGGGATAGCGAGGAGTTATTTTATTTTCCTTTTAATTTAAAAATAAGTCATTAAAATGCCTGAATTAAGTCTCACTCCTTCTTCTGACTTGCCACAGGATCCTCAAAGTAAACCATACATAGATTCACCCGCAAGTTTAAAACCATATGGAGAGTAACTGTTAGATACCATCCACCTTCCTTTTCTCCTGAATCTCACCTGCACGACCATGTGTCCCCAGAGGAACCTCTTTTTGGATCTCTTCCAAGAAATGAGCGGAGTGGGTAGGTCTACTGAGATGTCGATAACCACTATGTCGATCGTAGCCACCCTCAGCTCACCATCCGCTTTTAGGAGAGAGTCAGACCACCAGGCATGGTCCTGTGGTCGCACCCTGATGTGCGATGGCTCCAGTATAAACCCAAATCCCTAAGCAGGTAATAGAGGCCCAGTCTACCTGTAAGGCTCCAACTCAGCAGGGCATCTATGGAGCTGGTCAAGGGAATAAAACGTGATTTGGAGCAGTTCATTTGCAGGCTGAAATAGTCCCCAAATCTTGCCATCACCTGTGTAATTGGGACTAGGTTAGGAGAGGAGTTCTTCACCTATGGTACGATATCATCTGCGTAAAACAAAATGATTTCCTGTGGCCTACTAGCGTCAATTCTCTGTGTGAGGTAAAGAGGAGCAGACAGAGGTGGGAGTAGGCATGTACTCTCAGGACACACAATCAAATGCTGTGTCTGAGGCAACAAATGCAGCAACCCCTGCATGATGGGTTTGAATGAGGATGTAGAACAGACAGGGAAAATTCATGGAGTCACAGTTCGACTTTACTAGCAGTACGGTTATCGTCTCACTCTTCTCACTCAAGCCATAAGGAAGTACACAAAACTGAGTCACCTCTCCCACAACCACAGGAGGTACAGAAATACCTGTTAATCTTGGTTCATGGAAGGATGTCAATGCAAAGTGAAAGGAGTATTCAGCTCTTCACAACATGGCAAACTGAGAGACTTCCAGGGTATACTGTATGAGATAATAATATCACCAAATACCAACTCACTGTTAGCGTATAGCTCTCTATGAAAGGACCTGCACACCCTATTGATCACTTTATCAGCTATATACGCAGCATACTATGCATGTTGTGGATATCCATGATAGGAGAACCCTTGGTCTTCATCAAGAGGCCATGCCAGAGTCCTACCTTGATTTGACCCTCACATAATCTCCTTGCCAAACCAGGTTAACAAAGGAATCTGTCCCTTCTGATCTGCCACAGACCAGATATAGTCCAGGTTTGGTTTTAGACAATGTACGAGAGCAGGGTCTCTGTTGTGGTATGCTCATTATCAAGGGTGCATAAGGAGGACAATTCATGCTTAACCATTCTGATAATCCTTCATTCAACACCACTTTATAATACCCATTGTGTACTCCTGCAAGGCCAATAATTGGGATTTATCAAAAGGTGGCCAGGCACCACTCTACCAGCACATTCCTTTCCTCTCTTGTTCCTTCAGTTGATCCCCTTCTCATTCCATTTCATATGGCTCTTTTCAACTCTTCACTCTCAAATGCTGTATTTCCTTCTTCCTTTAATCATCTATTTTAGCTATCCTCACAAATCCTTCCTTGGACCCTTCCTCTCCAGCTAACCTCTGTCCTATCTATCTTCTGCCTTTTCTCTCTAAACAACTAGAGCGCATAGTTTACTCCTAGATTTCTCCTCATCTAATGTACTTCTCTCCCATCATCAATCAGGCTTATGACCTCTGCATTCCATGGAAACAGCTCTTCTTGCTGTCTCCAACTCTCTCCTTACTGCGTGTTATACTAAGCTTTCTTTTCGTCTTGTCCTCCTTAATCTCTCTGCTGCTTTCAACACTGTGGAACACTCCTATTCTTCTTTACCCTCACCACAATCTTGGTTTCCGTGGTTCTGTCTTACAATGATTTGCTTATTATCTTTCAGCAGGTACCTTCTTTGTTTCCTGCCTCACCAATTCTCCCCTTCCTTTCCACTTATTTATGGTGTTCTGTCGAAAGCCCTTTTCTTTTCTCCTTATATATGAGTCCTCTAGCTTCCATTATTTCCTCCTTTTGAGTCTCTCACCATCTCTATGCAGATGACTCTCAAATATTCCTTTCCTTTTCTTCAAACCTACAGTTCAATCCCTCTGCCTATCTTCTTGCCATCCAATTGTGGATGGCATGCCATTATCTTAATCTGAATCCTTCTAAAATTGAGGTTATCTTCTTCCCTGCTTCAACCACCCCCTCCACTTGTTCCCTATTCTATTCCCCCCTTCTATTGCTCTTTCTCCTACTGCCAAGACTTGGGTGTAATTTTTAACTTTCACCTATCTTTTCCCCCACACATTTCTCCCATATCTCACTCCTGCCTTTTATCAACTGTAAAACATCCGGAAATCTCGCCCTTTTCTCACAACTCATGCTACTAAGCTCCTGCTTTCTTCTCTGGCATTCTCTCGACTTTTCTTTTGTTCATCTATTCTCTTCGGTCTTCCTGCATCAAACGTGCCCCTCTCTGCTCAATCTTTGCAACCTTGTTGGGTCAACCATGCCATCCTGCTCAATCGTCTCCGTGATAACCTAGCTATCTCTATCTCTACCTGTGGTGCTCCCCAGGGGTCTAACCTCTATCCCTGGCTGTTCAACCAATACCTGGCACTTCTTACCTACTGCATTCTCTGCCCCAACTTTCAGTGTTATACGGATGAAACTCAGCTCATTTTCAGGCTCCCTCCCACCACCTCTTCTCCTTCTCCTATCTCTGACTGTCTGTCTGCTATCCAGGAGTGGTGTGCCGCCAATGATGTCTGCCTTAATACCAGTAGGACTGAGATTCTCCTCATCGGCACACCTGCTCCCTCCTTTCCTGTCGCTCTCTGGCTGGCCTCTCGGCCCTATTCCTGCTCCCACCTGTGAGGCTAAAAACCTCAGGGTCATCTTCGACTCCACACTCTCCTTCTCTTCTCACATCTCTGACGTCTCTAAGAAGTCACACTACCAGCTGCACCTCCTCAGAGGTATTCTTCCTTTCCTCTCCTCCCCCCAGAAGCTCACTGAATCCAGAGCTCTGGTTCTCTCTAGGGTGGACTACTGCAACAGCCTCTTTCTAAATCTGCCTGCTTCTACTCTCTGCCCTCTGCAACTCATCCAGAACAGGACTGCAAGACTTGTCCTTGGCCTCAAGCCCAGGAATCGTATCTCCCCAGGACTGAAATCTCTGCACCGGCTCCCAGTGGCTGCAAGGATTAAGTAAAAAACCCTCTGCATTGTCCATAAGGTCTTCTGGGGCCTGGGACCTCAATACCTTAAACTCTCTCTTCCTAAAAATCTTCCTTCTCAAGCTCTTGGCTTATCCGCCTCCAACTCCCTCAGGGTCAATCACTTCTCCAAGCAACGAGTTGGTGGTAGATCTTTATCTTCAGATGGGACCTCCCTCTGGAACAGCCTTCCTGCCTCCTTGAAACTTGTGGAGAACTATCTCTGATTCTGGAGGCACCTCAAGACCTTCCTCTTTGCTTCTGCCTTCTCTCCGCCTCTCCACTGCTGAACTCCTGACTGAAACTGCACTGGTTATCTGGCTACCCTCTGATCTCGGGCCGAGGGTCCCTCCCCGCCAGTTGCACACCTGCACTGCCTCCCGGGCAACACCTGAACTTGGGGGCTGTTTCTGTATCCCTACAGTCCGCTACCAGCTCTTGACACTTGATGTCTGCACTTACCCCTGCACTTGCCACAAGCTGGCCGCACTTTTTCCCTATTGTTCTTATTTATTTTTTGATTTTACTGTAGGTCCTATGTATTGCACTGCCCCTCCCCCCCACACTTTTCCCTTCCCTCCTCCCTTGTACTTGAGCAATCTCAATGTCACACGGCCTAGTAAGATCGTTGTCTTTGTCTTCCCACCGTTCCCCCCCCCTTGCCTCGTTGCACCTTTAAACACTTATCTATATCGTCTCTTCTCTTTCTCCCGGGACAAGATTCGTCCAACTTTTCTATCCCTAGACTGGGTCTCCTTTAACTCTTGTCTACTATATAATTTCCTCTGTATGCTTTTTAAATGCCTCAATGATCTTGCATCTCCTTATCTTCTTTAATCTTCTTTAATCTCACTCTGTGCTCCTACTCACACACTTAGATTTTCGACTCTGTTTCTCCTGTCAAATCTTTTCCCCCATGTGTGCTCTCCAGATTCCATTCCTTTTCCTTACTTGCTCCAATGATTTGGAATGCTCTTCTTCTCTCTCTCCCCGTTCTATCTCTACCTTTCCTCAGTTGAAAGTTCGACTCAAGGAACGTCTTCTTTGATCCTGATTACCTTTCCCAGACTGCATGCATTCTACCTTTTTGGCTGCTTGTGCAGCGCTTTGGTGTAAGGCACTTAATACTCTAATAAAATACAAATACCAGGGTTGTCGCCAGAACCAGTCTGACACCTAAGGTGGATGGTGGGAGCAGAGAGGGACCCAATTCCTTCCCCTCCTTCTTGTGCCCACTTGTTTCTCTGCAGAGCCATGTTTCACGCTGTGCCTCTGCATGCACTTGCTTGCCAGTCTTCTCGTTGCATTTCAGATGCAGGGTCCACAATAAGAGAAGAACAGCCAGTGAACATAGAGACATGTGGAAAAAGGCAGGAAGATCAGAAGCCACTACCTACAATTCCAGCGGTCCAGCGCCACTGAGACCTGATCACGACAGTGGAGCGCGAGAGACAGAGAAACTCCAGCTCCCACCCTGCAGAGACGCAGAGCAGAAGCACAGCTCAGCCTTGCAGTGGCTTGAGCTTGCTTATAGTCCCGATCCCCTACACCAGCATGGACTTGTAAGAGCAAAGGTCCCCAGAGTTAATGGTAGGGTCCCTGGAAACGAACTTTGCACTCCATCTTTCAGCACCATCAGATCTCCCAATGGCAAGTCCTTGCAGAGAATGTCGGCGGGCCCCTCTGAACAGTACCATTACACTCTGCTGAAATACGCATTGCAAGCCCACCTTCCGGCACTGAATAACATGCCTGAATATACCCCGATGGAATGCAATATAATCCCAGAACGTATTAAACAAAAAGTAACCTCGGTCATGTATAATGCTATAACCTCCTTCTCTACAACTGAGCTGGTGAGCTTGAAAGCCAAATGGGAAAGAGATGCAGGCACCATACAATCGGAGGAATTCAATAGAAAATGCTGCACCGGATATACTACCCAAGAGTAGCACTTTTTAGATGGGGTAAGATCACGACCCCCACTGCCTGCGTTGTAAGTGCGAAGAAGGAACTAGGAACTTTCATCCACATTTTATGGGATTGTTTGTTTGTTTATTTTGTTTATTTATTTGTTTGGTAATGCGCACCAAGCCCTCAGGTAGATGGGCACAACAGAAACAAGAAGTCTTAAAACTTAGTTACAGTACAAAGGTAGCAGTACATAGAACATTGATTGCGATAGGACCAAGATACAAGGTACAAGATACATTAAGTGCAAAGCAATGGTCATGGTAAATCAAGGAAGCATTATCACGAAGTATCGGTGTCTGCACACCTACGCATACACTGCGTGCACAGTTAACCAAGCTACCGAGTAGTTTGGTGAAAACAAAGGGTTGTGTAGAGGCTGGAGGGTAGAAATGTAATTCGTCAGTTAGGTGTCATTAGTGTGTAGCCAATTGAGTATCTTATGTCTGAATTTAGGGTAGGGTTGTACTTGTCTGATGTAAACTGGTAATTTGTTCCAACATTGTGCAGCTTTAACAGGGAAGCTGGTTCCTCCTGCTGTCGAGCGTTTGAACCTAGGAATCTCCAGCATAAATGAGTTGGCAGATCTCGTGGGGCGGGTAGCTGTTCTCCTAGTAATTTTATCCATGAGGTATGGAGGTGCTAGGTTATTCAGGCATTTGGAAGTGAGGGATGTTGTTTTAAGGAGAATTCTGTCCGCTATTTTCAGCCAGTTAACCGCTTTCCTAAATTTAGTGATATGCTGTCTGTAGGGGATGTTTAATGCTGCCCTCAAGGCGTTGTTCTGTAGTCTTTGAATTTTGTCTGTAATATATTTGTTAGCTCCTGGGTACAGGGCATTACAGTAGTCTAATCTTAACATAATAAGAGCATTGGCTAGGGTGGTAAAACGAGAGGTATGGTCTGGAGGCTCTGATGAGTTTGCGGTGCTCGCATTTGGCAATTTTGGCAGGCATGCTGTGAAGAGCTGTCGCGGATTATGGGTAGAACAATCCCCAGAGAGCCGAAGCTTTTGCTGTTAGGGGTTGAGGAAGATGGTGATCTGTCCCGATATGAGAAGTTTTTCCTATCAACCACTACGGCACTTGTCCAAAGAAAAATAGCGCAGTTATGGGGTTCGGAAGCAACACCGAGCTTTGATCAATGGGCCACAGATGTTGATATAACCATTGCAATGGAGCGCAGAGTGTACGCTGCTAGGGGATGTCTGGAAAATTTGGCAAAAATGGGAGGATGCCCGTTAACCCGACATCCAGTCTGACAGGGCCACCTGCTATCCGGGATTAAGCTGTGACTGTATGGTGAATGCTCTAACAACAACCATCAATGCTGTTTATACCGAAGACCCAATTTAATGTTTTAACTTCAGTAGTATGTAGTGATGGTCTTCGGCTTAAAGTCAATGTTGATTGATGTATTGTCTTTATGTATGGTAAAAACAATAAAATGTTTCATAAAAAAAAAAGAAAGTTGGCGGGCTAAGGCCCGTTTTAAAGCCTTTTCTATTACAGACACACCCTGGAGGGGAAGGAAGCAATAGGATTTGGATAGGGACAGATGACCAGCCCTTAGCACGGCAGGGATATATAAGTAGGGGACAGGAAGTGGGAAGTGTTGGTGAATCAGGGCAGGTCAGAGGAGGAGGTGGATGGTGACCAAAAGACCAGCAGAAGAAAGGAGGGAATGGCGGATTGTGGAGGAGGGTTTTGGGGCAGGTGAGGCATTGGCTTAGGAGTGTTGGTGGCTCTCTAGTGTTAGTATGCATTTGTGTGAGATACGTGGATAGAAAAGACAGTACAAGATGTGACTATGAGAAGACTGATGTAGCCCGGGGCCCCAAGAGACCCGCATACTAGGGGCTACATGCTTGTCCCCTAAGGTACCCTAGAAATGAATACACAGACAGCAGGGTTAATAAATATACTTTATTAAATGTTGTGGGTGTGTTTCCTTTTTTCTGTGCCTGTATGTGTTTTGAGTTAAACCCTCCAGCCATCATGAGGCTTGATGGAGTGTTCAGAAAAAAGTAAAGAAAGGCGAGAACAATGAAACAGAACTCACCTGATCAAAAAATGGACTGGGCAAGGGAGAAAAGAATCCAGTGAGGATAACAAAAAGATAATTGAAAAAGAAAGAAGAAGGAGCACAAAAAGAAAATAACCTTCTGAAGGGCCGCTGGTTCAAGCAGTCCCCCAAGGCACAAAGACCGCGAAGCACCGGATGTCGCATGAGGGAGCCCCCAAAGAGTGAGCTAGCTGCTTGGCAGGGGTGTCTCAGCCACCCCATGTGCATGGTGGGTGTTGGCCCACCCGAGGGACAGACCGGACGGGCCTAGGAAAGACAATGGGCCTGGCAGCATTGCGTGGGGCCGCCCGGGACCAAGAGGAGCAGCCCAGTCTGGGCTGAGTGAGGAGGCAGCCCAAACCAGGCTGCCCAGCCATGCCCCGGTCAGCCCACCTCGTGGCCGGTGAGGTGTGCCCCTACTAAAAGTCCTCCTGCGCTGCATATGCCAGACATGACCCGGGAGGGGAAGATAGGAGTGTCCGCTCCACCCCGGAGAGCAAAGCAGAAAAGTCCCAGGCTCCTCTGTCGAACAGCCACAGTGTAGAAAAGTCCCGGTCTGCCACGACACAGCAACCCGGGTGAAGACCAGTGATGAGAGACTGTGGGAGGAATAGCAGGGAGGAGAGTAGGGGGTATGGAAATGAGACAGAGAGAAGCTCAGTGGTTCCTACGTCTGTTGTGTTTCATGGTGAATGGTGTTCTGCCAGTGCCAATTGCCAGATTGAGGATGCGCTGCACCCAGCTACATCTCCGACTCCCTAATCAAGGTGCTATCCATTCGACCTGGCTCCAGCAGAATCGTCTGTGGTGGGCAGATCACAGGAGCCTCTGAGTAGGCACTGCATTCCAGGATCTTCCTCACCAGTTTACCATAACAACAGACTCTTCCCTGTCAGGGTGGGGAGCAACTTTGGGAGATCTCCAAGTCCACGATAAGTGGAACGAGGATGACTCTCGGGAACAAATACATTTCCTAGAATTGAAGGTGCCCTTCCTATCCTTGCAGGCATTCTTGCTAGTGATAGAGATCTCCAATATCCTTATACTGGTGGACAACGTGGCAACGATGTTCTACATCAACAAGCAGGGAGGCACCAGGTCGGGGAAACTGTGTGCTCTGGCTGTGCACTTATGGGAGTGGGTATGGATTAACAACATACTGCCACAAGCAGCTCATCTAGCAGGAACAGGCAATGTTCCAGCAGACAAGCTAAGCAGGAGATCCTTTGCTAATTCCAAATGGGAGTTGAGCAAGAAGGTCCTCGGGGAGATCTTTGCCTACATAGGTCTTTCCCCGGTGGATCTATTTATGATGGAACTGAACAACAAGTGTCTTCATTATGCCTCATGTCAAGAGAAAGGGAAACATTCCCTGGGAAATGCACTGCCAGTCTTACTGAACAACCAGTTTGCATATGCATTTCCCCCTCACCCTCCGATTCCTAAAGTCTTGCAGAGGTTCATAGCCTCCAGTCATTGGGTACATCTCCTAACCGCCCCCCTTTGGCCACAAAGGCATCGGTTCTCAGAGCTACAACTTATGGCAAGTGAACCATCTCTCCTCCTCGTCCTCATTCCGGACATGCTTCACCAGCAAGGGGGGAAAGTAATAGACCTGAAACATTGATCTATGCTCATTTAGGATTATTGGACGACTACCTTGAGCTAATTGGGACATTCCAGAAGCCTTGTATGTGACCCGAGCACAAAGGAAAATAGTTTCCTTTTTTGCCAATGGAAACTAGGAAAGTTAAGTGATCCTCTACAGGCATCCATAGATTACATCCTTTCCTTCTGGGACTCAAGTCTCATCAGAGAGACAAATAGGTGTCCACAAGCTTGTGGAACACTCCCATCCACTGCACACCTAATTCTATTGTGATCCAATCAACATTTCAAACCATCTGGTTAATTACTTATGGATGCCTGTTCTATTTAACTTTATAGAAATAATTTCACTTCAGTAGTTTTTATATATTAACAATCTCGATTATTTATGTAAAAATATTTTTTCAAACAATATTTTTTGTACACAATCGCTCTCTAACTACTTAAAGGGGAAGAGCGCTTGGGCTTGCCAAAGCTCCAGTCGCATTCCTGCTATGTGGGACCTCCCATAACTATGAAGGAAAGGGGACATTGACCAGAAGTACAGTAGTCCCTGCGGTGAGTAACTTTTCCTTTCTCTTTTTTGGAGTACTCCTATCAATTTTTCTGGGAAAACCAATTATGATATCCTATTCAGTCCTGTATTATTTGGTATCCCCTTAAATTCAAGGGTTAACACTTTACAAATATACTTGATTTGGCCTTGAATTGGGGAGGTGAACAGAAGATGTGTTTGCATTATACTCTCCTTCTAGGTTTTAAGTCTACCACAACCAGACCGTCATGCACTGCATCCCATGGAATACAGCTGTGCCCCTGTGAGCCACAAGCAACTGCAATACACCTAGCTTAAACACACATCACCCTCAGAGGCGTAAACAGGGTGGGGCCTGAGCGGTGTTAATGTCGGTGGGTCCAACTTCATTAGTTTCAGGCCCCACTTGTTAGACAATCCTGGCTACGCCTCTGATCACCTTTGGCCCAAGTGGCTTTTTCAAGTAGAATACAGCTGAGTCCTATGCAAAACCTGGTCCAGCCATCTCACATAGCTTGACTCGTAGTGACTCTCATGACCCCCCTGACTCCTTCAATACTTTCATAGCACAAGACCCACCTATTAATAATCACAGACTGCTGTCAAGGACCTAGCCACTACCAACCTAAGCTACCTTCGTAATGGCTATAAATGCACACACGCATTTTATAACTCCTCGTCACTTCTCAATCATCAGACTACAGTCTTCCAAAGGCAATTTAACATCACAACACTTCTAGGTCATTCTAATGGCAGTAAGCACTAAACAACTATCATATAACATAACATTTAATATTTGGTGCCGCCTTCATTTCATGGGGTAATGTTTAACAAAAGGCCACTTACATTGATATTGTATTGGGGAGTGGAGTAGTGTTTGTGTCTGTATTATATTCTTCTTTTAGTCCTCCCATGCATTTTGTGAGGATACTAACTATAACAGCTAATATGGTGCTGTAATATTTAGTATCCCTTTCATTTAGAAGGCAATGTTTAAAAAATGATACTTGGACATGCCTTGTATTGGGAAGGTGAGTAAAGTATGTGACTACACTACATTTTCCTACCTGGAAGCCAAATATAATACCTAATATTGTGATATAATATTTTGTATCCCCTTGATTTTAATGGTTAATGTTTAGCAAAAACACCACTTGAAATGTTGTTGTATTGAGTAGGTAAAATGTTCTCTTTCTTTGGATCCTCCCAACCGTTTTTGTGGGAATAGCAACTATAATATCCTATTCAGTGCTGTTTTATTTGGTATACCCTTAATTTTGAGGGATAATGTTTTACAAATGCAACTTAAAGGAATGGTTCGGTAAAAAATGTTTATTGCCCCTACGGGTCGGCCATGTGTTTTTAAGCCTAAGTCGCTCGATTTTAGAAAAATTTCCTATGGACCTTACCCGAGTTTTCGTCCATTAAACACACGCGAAAACAGGCATCAGGGAGCTGCCATTCTGTGATAATCCTATCACTTGCAGCATCGCCCTGGCTGACCTGCTTTTGCGGCACTAAATCATATCCCCCGACCCTGAGCCTGACATTATCAAAACATTCATATTCCCCGCCTCTCTCCGTGACGTTACTGTGCTGCGTAGGCAAACGCGCCCAGTCGTCTTCTACGCGGCTTCACACAGAACCCGGAAACCAACACAGATCAACTCACAACACAGCGCGCCACAATTCGGAATATGAAACTGTACTTTAAAATCAAACAGCAACACGGTACATTTGGTAAAGTACATTTATTTGACATTAAATGTTTATAGAATATTCAGCAATTGCCATATTAACTCGGAATGCCATTTATTTTCTTTTATCTCTATCCGCAAAAACTGTTCCGTTTTAGCGTGAGTCACGCGCTGTTCCTTTATGGTACACAGGGTGTTGGCTTTCGTTAAAAGAAGCACTTTGGTCGCACGGTGTTCCATCAACTAGGCACTAGGCCAGCGTAAAGGTTGATATGTTGCTTCTAGCCGCTAGTACCGCGTAAGGGCATATGGGCCCTTGGCGATCGTCCCATAAGATCGTCAAAGTGGTGCAGTTGTTGACAAGAAGCTGCAGCTGGCGGTTGAAGAAGCCGTCTGCCGGGGTCTGAAACTGGTGGCAGTAGCAGTAGGGTAGGATATACCTGTTTTGAAAACATAAAAATTATAATTAGTCTTGCCAGCCGATCTTTATTAATATTATTCATTTTATTTATTACGGCCGATCTAAAACTATTTGCTTGCAAGGATAGTGCAATGGAGTATGTTCGGCTCTAAAATCAATGCGAAAAGTAACTAAATAAATCGAGGTTAGCACACAATGAGAAACGACTGTTTGTCTACATGTGTGTGGAATGTGGACCTGCATGCCCATGTGCCCGCTACAAGGACGACCCCACAAACGTTTTCCTAGCTCTTCATTCATTCATTCATTCATTCATGCATCCATTCATTAATTCTTCATTCCGGTATAAAAGCATCTAAAGAGTTATTTACATTATATTTGCAATTTCCATTGTGTCTCTGCGTAATGTAGTCCGTAAATCCCACTGTGCTCTTGACAACGATTTTTCGTATACTGAACTAACATGAAACTCGGTCTAGTTTCAGAATTTTCTGCCTTATCGTCTCTTACGTTATTGCACCCCCCCTTCAAATGAAGTTCTTTCGGCATGGTCCCTGTCTCTCAAGGTCAAAAAACAATAGAACCTTATACTGCCAGTGCGAGTTGTGGGCCTCTTCAGGCCGCGAGCTGAAAATCAAAGCCGCTGACCTTCACTACAAATGAGTATACATTCTTTCTTTGCAACATCCCGTAGTAAAGCCATCTGTGAGAACTTGAAGTTTCGAATCCATCTATGTACTGCGCCTCAATGTGCAAATGCGAACTGGCTTCTCTCCCATCTGCAACGGCTCGCATGGCGCGTTCTAAGGCCCCCAATTTTGTCCTCGTTGTCTGCGAGCTTTGCAGCCCCAAAGAACCATAACTATGGATCCATTTAATTTTTGGGGGAAGGTCAGGGAAAGTATAAAGTACGCGAGGAGTTGAGTTGAAAGTGAGATTTATTGTTTGCTTGTTTTATTATTTGCAATACGCAAGCCTCCCCTCGGTTAACAGTGCGCAGCATTTACATGAGATTGCAAAAAATTAGTTACATCAACAAAAATATATACATACACATATAGACAAGGTCAGCAATATGAGGTGAATAGAGAATTCAAAGATGACACCCAGGTTGTTCGCCACCCAGGATGGTGAAGGTAGGGGTTAGGGTTAGCATACTTTGTATGTACACTATACAATAACATTTATTTACAAAAAGACAATCGTATTACGATTATTTAAACCGGGATTTGTACTTCACAACCAGCTCTCCTTTGGGTGGACATGGCACAGTGGCAATGTTTGGTGGCAATGGATCAGTGCTCTGCACAGAAACATTCAAAATTCCATATCTGTGCTTCTCTAATACAGCAACAATAAGGCTTTTGACAAAGTTGAACTCCATTTCCTCATAGACTGGTTTGATCACCCATTGCTTACTTCTTTTTGAAAAGGCCTTAGTGTAGCGAGGCATCCTTACATTACCCGTAGTCCTAGATTGTTCACGGCTGAGATTCTCGTTATGGGCCAAGACGGCAAGTAGAGTCCTATGTCTCATGCCCTGTATGCTGAAATGCAAGCGCTTTGGCCTGTACTTTAGGCATATATTGTGGAACACCTCCAAACCTCCTGTGTGACAGAATTCTGTCAGTCCACTCAAATCTCTTGATAGAGTTTTATCGAAAACAATCTTCTCAAAGGCTTTGTGTGTCGGTGAAGATGGAATCAACCACTTCTTCTTCCGTGCCTCCACTGGGGACAATGGGCCATGTTCACATTGGTGGAAATGTAGGTTTTCTGACCAGCGGTGCACGTTGGTACAGTGGTGCATCAGTGACTGCCATTTTTCAAGTAGTATTTCCACTGACCCTTCACAAGTTTTGGAGCTCCACCAAAGATGGTTGCTGATAGACTGGGACCACTCTGAAATACTTTCCAAACCTTTTTTTTTCCCCTGCAGCCGAGATTTTCTTATTGATTGATTTAGCAAGATGCCATACGTCAAATTGATGTTTAATATGTGGGAACTGCTCCCTCATTGTCTTGGCAATTGAAACGTGTCTGTCCGTGGCTATGAGGTCGATGTGCATTCCCCTCAATTGTAGATATTCCACTGATTTTATAAATCCTAGTTTCTCCATGGCCACTGAGGGTGTACATTGTGTTACCTGCACGACCATCGAACTCACAATTTTCTTACTATCCATGTCCTGAAAGTGGTAGGTGCAGTACTTGGCAGCAAATCCAGGGCTGTCGCACTGTCCATCGCCGTTTAGCCTGAATCGTTTGCCTTCGAATGTACTTTCTACAGACAATTGTTCAATTTTCCAAGCATCACTAATGGCCGGAAACAGATAATCATGTTGGTATTTGTAGTACTGCGTTTTTGAAATGAAATGGAGTCCCACAAACTGAAAGAAAGACTCTAACTTTCTAAAACTGGACCCACTAAAAAGTGATGCAGCTGCACACAGTAGATTGCCTGCTGGCAGTTTCCCCAGCATCGGTTGTGCAGACCATGAGAACGTATGATCTAATCTACAGGCGGCATTTATTTTGACGTTACTGCTTTTTTTTTACGAGTGACATGAATCAATGGCTTCCCACATACTTTCCCTCTAACGGAATGCCCACATTTCAGCATACTCATAATATTCATCAAACAACTGTCGAATACTATGTATTTGCCCTCTTTCATTAGACTGTCATCCGGCGTCAAAGTTGTTTCGGCCTGTGACGTTGAGGACATATCACCACATTTGAAAGAAATATCGCTGCTATCAAGTTCTGATGCGTCAGTGAATGCTGCTGCTGGTTCATTCTCTGTCATTTCAACATCTGCTACTTCAACATTGATGGGAGAACACAACAATGTCGACAGCTTTTTTGGTGGCAATTTTTTGGCGGGTGTAGATTGTGTCAATTGATCTGCGACTACTTCAGAGCTATCTTCAATACATCCAGTATCATGTTGTTGTGGTGGTGAGGTCGCACTGTAGCAATGGTCCAAAACAACTTTGCTGGATTCTCCGGACACATTCATTTCATGTTCTGGCCATTGGACATGAGCATCTCGAGTCTCAACATGCCGCGTCTGAATTAATAGCTCCTCCATAGTGTAAATGGTCTGGCAAGCAACATCTCTCATTCGCTTCACTGTCTATGTATGTATAGTTCAGACACCCACGGGTAACTAGAGGATAGATTGGAAAAGGGATGTTCAGTTTAAACACAAGATAAAGTATAGTACAATTGACTGGAAAAAAACATAAAATAGTCCCCAGCACAAAAATAATTCTAAAGTTATGAACTGTTTGTAACTAACCTTATTTTTGTTTCTTTTCTTTGCAACTTTTTTGACTCGACCTTCGACATCTGCACGCTGTTGCTCCGATTCGTATCCGCATGTCTCCCCTCCCTCTTGCGCTGCAACAACTATATTTTCTGTATCCGCATAGACAGCACGGAATGAGGCTCCATCGACTCCCTGAAACATAGTACTTTCATTACTGTGTATCAAAATATTGTTAGCATAAAACACACGTGAGGACGAACACACAGGTACATCTCAATAGCCAAACACGATTTAAACATTGTGTGGAACAATCAAACGACAAGTATTCGAGCTCTGATGACCTAGTTCGATGGAGCTGTCAGTATCCATACCTCTGGCTCTGCATGGACTGCCACGAATGATTGTATTGAAGAGGAGGCATCAGCAACTCCCTGAAACACAGTACTTGCGTTAGTATGGTTTTCAATATTGTAAACATAACACACACTTGGGGCCGACGGCACAGGTACATATAAAGAGATAACCACAAATGTTGCATTGTCTAAAAGAATCAAGGAATATTTAAATATGATCAGATTTAATCGGCTTATTTCTCCGATTTCTTTATATCTGCATCATCTAAATGGGATCTTGTGATTGTAGTGGAAGCTCCTTCGTCTCCCTGAAACACAGTACTTGCGTTAATAGGGAAGAAAGTATAGCAAATGGAATCACGTTATATGATCACGCTCGATGGAGCGGTCAGTATCCATACCTCGTGCTGCTGAAGAATATCTATGGATGTTGTAAATGTGGTGCGCACTTCCGAAAGCTGTTGTGCCGATTCGTATCCGCATGGTCCCGCTTCCCCTGGAATTACTTGAATGTCAGGCTCTGCATCAAGTGTGTGGGTTGACGCTTCAACAACTGCCTGAAACATAGTATTTGCATTAGTAACTGTTCACTGTCACTGTTTTATATAGTTTGTTGTACATTCCTTCCTTTTGTTGAAATATATGTTATATATCCTCACTTAGTAGGAGGGATCATCACCAGAGTGTGGGGTTACCCTTGTAGATGAGTATCTGTTTATGAGGCAACGCTTGTCTCGCAGGGTTCCACTGCACCAGCAGGTGAGGGAAGTCACGGTTTCAAATACTGTATGAAATATCTGAGGCTATAGCTAGCATCATGACGACAACCTCAGACAAAAGCCTTGCTTATACTGAAGATTACATTCTTCAACTCTTGAATTCCATACCAGAGTTGGGGCTAGACAATGAGTTGGGAGACATAGGAAAAGATGATAAATGGGATGAACTTACCCAAACTCGAAAAAGACTGGTTCGAACAGAGTTGCATGCCATAATCGTGCTGGAGTATTTGAAAAATCAGGCTTTACCTCAGGGTCTCATAGTACGCAATGAGCCTAGGCTCTTCCTAGATAACGCAGAATTCAAACTCAAATGGAGCTACATAGCTAATAAATGTGGGAGGGACTGGCTGGTTCTAATTATTGAGACAGCCCAGGAAACCACCAAGAAGATCCTGGTGGATTTGAAAACGTTAGAAGAAGAAATGAAAAAGAATTTTGATATTGAAGCATTCAAAACTAAGCTAGAAGCCCACATGAAAGAAATGCAGACATTTAAAGCGGAATCTAGCTCAGAAAGAATCAAAAGATTGAAAAAAGATTTAACGAACTTCACGCATGAGAAGGCCTTCCAATATGTCACTAAAGACTATAACTTTGGAGCACCTACAGGAGGTCAGAGACCAAACCGTCGGGTAAGGTTCAGAAACACATCGTACAGCACGAGTGAAGAAGAAGGCACACCAGGTGAAGATGAAGAAACCAACAACACTGGACAAAGAGGAAGAAAGAAGAATACCTCTATGCAAAGAGGTCGGAATACAGGAGCAAGAAATGGGTCAAGACGCCCACCTTTTTTAGGCAGAGGGAACAGTCGGCAGGAATGGCAAACAGACCACATGCAGACACGCAGCCACCGGGGTTGGTAGTGAATTTGTCCAGCGTAACCTTAACCAAGGATGAAGAACGATGTCTCAACAAGGGCCTGAATTTTGTGATATCTAAATATCACAACCCTTTTGAATTTAGGATGGAGTTTAGTACATTTATGCGCAAGGTACATCTAAGAGAATTCTTTGAAAATCAACCAGCGATTCTACAGATTAATTACAGCGGGTTAAGGAATCCCTCGACTTGGTGTCCACCACATCATACACATTCCCCAGAATCAGTGGTTTTTGAAAAGAAGGTCCTACATGACCTAAAGAAACTTGAAAATAAAGGCATTCCCAAGAACTCCAATTTAAGTCAACAAGAAATCGCCATATTACGAAGTCTGGGAAAAAATGAAAAAATCGTTATTCGCCAGGCCGACAAAGGAGGGGCGATAGTCCTTTTGAATAAGGAAGACTATATTGAAGAATGTCATAGACTATTGTCAGATAACATCAGCTACTGCAAAATTGACCAAGATCCTAGTCCTATTATCATTAAAATGATAAAGGAGAAAGTGGATAAAGCAGTCGATTTGAAACAGATTAGCAAACAGGAAGGAGAATACTTAACAAGAGAGACAGCAAGAACTCCTGTTTTTTACATCTTGCCCAAAATCCACAAAGATCTGGTGAGACCCCCTGGCAGACCCATTGTGTCAGGGGTTAATTCAATTTTGGAACCCTTATCGAAATTTGTAGATTTTTATTTACGTCCCTTTGTAATGAAAATGAAAAGCTATGTTCAAGATACCAGAGATGCCATTGGGAAAATTGAAGGACTGCCGTTTGACCAGACCAAAGACATACTGATCTGCCTGGATATTCAATCTCTCTATACAAACATCCCACAACGAGCCACTCTTGAAGTGGTAGAAGAGACTTTGCTCCAACGTGAGGACAATCATCCTGTAAGTAATGCCTTCATCTTATGGTGTGCGGAAACAGCTCTGACTAATAACTTTTTTCAATTCATGGGTCAATTCTATCTGCAGGTAGAGGGCACAGCCATGGGTGCTGCCATGGCTCCTAATTTGGCTAATTTGTATGTAGACATGGTAGAACAAACAGTGATTTATTCGGAAATTAATCCTTTCAAGCAACAAATAACTCAATGGTTAAGATACATCGATGATGTGTTCATGTTATGGCATGGCTCAATAGATGAAGCTAATAATGTCCTTATTTGGCTGAATAACCAGAATAGATACCTGAAATTCACAGCTACCATGAACTCCACCTAGATTTAACAATTTACCAACAGACTAACCAACTATGGGTGAAACCGTTTGTCAAGAGCACCGATAAAAATGCGTTACTGCATTACAGGAGTCATCACGCGAAACATGTCCGGGACAATCTGCCCTTTGGACAGTTTTTACGGCTAAAGCGTAACAGTAGCACCAATCATGATTATGAAATAGGCGCTAATATACTAATGGACAAACTGATTGAAAGGGGTTACCCTACCAAAGTCGTGAGACAATCTGCCAAACGAGCTTTTAACAACAATCGGGAAGCCCTTCTTGAAAGGAAAAAGAAAAACACTGCCAATCGCGACACCCCATTGGTGTTTGTTAATACCTTTAGTAACATGTCCTATAAAGTTAAGAACATTATATGCAAAAATTGGAAAAAGACTATGAATAGCTCAGTACCTTTGATAGCCTTTAAAAAGAGCACTAACATCCGCAATCTTGTCATGAAAAACGACATACACAAGGTGGTCAATCATGAGAGCGCCCAAAGTACATTGTGGGGTCTGCCCCGTGTGATGGGACATCATCCGTGCAGAGAATATGTTATGTGCCCTTTTACTAAGAAAATGACTTCTGTTGATTTGGGTTTAACCACAGAATGGTCTTTGAAAGAACATACTAATTGTAACACAGAGAATGTAATTTATTTGATTAAATGCCCATGTGCCCTAATTTATATAGGCAAAACCAACAGAAAGTGCAAGACTCGTATGACCGAACACAGGAGCTGTTTGAAAAATCATATCGAGAAAGCTCCTTTAGTAAAACATTTCGATGCGAAAAGACACACATTCTCGGACTTCGAATGGTGTATCCTTAAAAAGATTAAAGGTAGAACCCAAGACGAAATCAATAGAAAATTGATCAATCTAGAACAAAAGCTGATATTTCTTACCAATAGTCACATTACAGGATTAAATGAAAATATAGAGTGGCATAACATTAGATAAGAGAGTGTGATGGGACTCACGAAATCATTGGAGTGTTGCACTTTCTGGGGGTTTTCAACTGTAGGAGAATACCAACCTCTATATGCAGAAACAAATAACTATATATCTGTTGGTGTACTAATATCTGCATAAATCTCCTGATGGTGTAATTTATCGGTAATTGCTTCCATTGTGGCAAATCCTTATTGAGAGAGATGACTCTGTGGTTTCTCTATGACCGTTGGACATGATCGGGTCAAGGGTTTTTCCCGCTGTAAGAGTGACTAATTTCAGTCAGATGGTGGTCTTTGGGTATAAAAACTTTGGTTAATTACCCCATTTTTCATTGGGTGTTACTAGTTCTGAGCCCCGTATATACCTGTTATGTTGTTATGGTAGGGACACTGTGGGCCCTTGGGTTGTGTGAGATCTCCTTTTGTTTTCCCCATAACAATGGTTGCGCAGCAACCTCGCTATCATTAGGGATTTTTGGAGCCCGGCCCCCTTTTTTACATGAAGGGTACGTGATGACGTTTTACGTCGCTGCGCGATGACCAGCGTGGTGACGTCAGCACGGTACGCCACTTACTTGTTATGAGGATTTGTGGACGGTTGGTGGTAGAACTGACGGTGGACGTGGCCGCCGGCCCCTGTTCTCAAACTTCTATACGTGACTGCCTACTAGGAGCGGATCCACCTAATTGTGGGTAAGAGTTAGGAGTGTTGTCTAATTACTTAAGTCTTACATGGGGCTACTCCTTGACATTGTGCTCACTCAGCATTGTAATATTACAGAGCGAGAGGTTCACATCTGTGAAGAGGAAGAGGCTGTATCCAGATGGTACTCCGATGAAAACATATATTTGTTGGCTCACAAGAACCTTAGATAGGTAAGATTACTTTGTTAAATTGGAGGTGAGGAATAATGGATATTTGGAGGGCGAATGTAATCTATCTTCCTCCACCTGTTTTTCAGACACTTGGAGGTCTAGAGGAATTGGAAAGGATCCACGGGTGGTGACCATTATTGAGACTTGGTTGGATCTAGGTAAAATTCAGCTTCCACATCCCATGGTGAGCAATCCATATATTAGATCTTCGAAATTTGGGGTTGTACCAGGATCCAACCGATGATTGAGATGCCTAGATTTTCTTCTACTCAGGGTAAAAGAACAGCTATTATGACTGAGAGAGTTCTATATTTTAGCGTTGGGGGAGGTATTTTGTAGGACTTGATGCTGAATCCCTTCTGCTTCTGCAGTGAAGAGCCATAAATAGGTTGGCTTTTGAGGTCCAAGTTATATATTTCTTGAGACCTTAGACCAGGTATATGATTCATTTTATACTTGGTACCCTATTGGTGATTAGGGCGTGGCAGTGATGAGTAAATTAAACCAATTATGCCGGTGTCAGTGACACATGTTTCTCTCTTTTCTCCTTAGAAATAGCAAGTTGTTGGTCGAATAGGAAGAATCTACCTGAAGCACAGGATTACCTCTGCCCCTGATGAATGTCCGGTTATTGAGAACACAGAGGACAGAAACTTATATAAGTTGGGCTGTAACACACAATGGGAAATGAAATCAATTAAGTTGCCTTCTTGGTGCTATGCTGATCTAATTGTCGGCGTAAATGTTTCTATATTGCGAGGTGGAATGTTTTTAACATGTATATGACTGTGTTATGTGTATATGTTGTTGTAACTATTTTTGTATTACCTGTGCTGAATTAAAGATTAATATATTAAAAATGATATTTTCTAACAACACTGTTCTATGTGTATTGAGAATACATAATGCAGCCCATATTGATTTAGCGGCTGTTATGTATTTCTGCTTTCTGAGGGGATAAGTTCACTGTTTTATATAGTTTGTTGTACATTCCTTCCTTTTGTTGAAATATATGTTATATATCCTCACTTAGTAGGAGGGATCATCACCAGATGTAGATACTCATCTACCCTTGTAGATGAGTATCTACAGATTTTATTCATACATCAATAATCAAGATGACTCAGGTAATTTGGAAAAAGGAAGTCCGTTTTAATATCAAGTATCTAAAACAGGGAGTACAACGAACATCAGCATTCGCTCGATCCTCTTACTCAACTTATCTTTAGTAAAAACTGAGGTTATATCATACAAAATCATCATCAGTGATGTGCTGATCTGTGTCATTACCAACGTCATGCTACGTGGCAAACTACAAAATCGGAGGGAGTGATTGGCTCTAAGTGAATAACTAAGTATAAGTTCCATATCAGTATAGAACCGTGAAGGAGAGTGATAGGGTACTTAACATCCGGTGGGGTAACTAAGCCCTCCCCTTAAAATGGCCACTATGAACGTCACTAAATACACGACGTTCCATTGGCTACACAAACTATAGGACCCTTGATTATGCGGCCCTCTACAATTGGTTGGCTCCTAACCCCCATCAGTACTTTTCCACCTACGTCTAGCAGCATGCAGACTGAATGTCCAGGTGCTGGTGGGCTTCTTTTAACACTAGCTTCCCACCAATTAATGTATTAGTCCATCATCACCTCAATGGTCCAGTGTCAATTAGTGCTTTGAAGTTTGGCCTTGAGTTTCTACTGTGCTCTGGGAAATTTTAGGAGTGCGGGCACATCCTGCCCTTGTGTGTAGGTGTGACCACCTCGATCGGCCAACTACCTTCTTCGACGTGACTGGAGACCATGAAATCGAGCCTTTTCATGTATTTAACATTATTTTCTAATAGTCCTCTGACGTCTTTTGTTTTGCTCAAGTCTTTGAACAGGAGTCTCTGTTCTTTCACACAATTTGTATCCAATGTCAGCCAATTCCAGTTTAAAGAAGACCTTGGCTTCTTGGCTCATCCATCTCCTTCTGCGGGGATACACTTGTAACTTCAATTAGCCTTTTAACTGCGACACACTGAAGTGAGGCCTTCTTGTTAAAGTTCAGCACTGCTTATAATGCGTAATGGAAACATCCATCTTTTACTCGTTTATATGCATCTATATATATTGGCGCTTGCCGCAAATTATTTACTATAAAGCTTGAAGCTAGCGTTTAAGATTGCTTTGCTGCTTGCATTTCTGTTGCGTCTGTACGTGTATAAACTAGCTTAATATCTTTATCTGTTTCTTTGGCATAAGCTTCTTCACCTTGAGCCCAAGATGTCACTTATCCTTGATACTTTCTTGATGCCTTATAGAATATCTGCATTCTCTGGTCTCTGCATCTCTTCTGTGTATGTCATCTCTTTCTGTGTGACGTCACCATTCATCTTTGCCATTCAACTTCTCTGCTTCTTCAGAAATCTCATTTAAATGGCCATCATATTGTCTTTTATGCAGGTACGGTTTTCTCAATGGATACCTTGCCTCTCAGATCTTCTTAGGTATAGGTACTCTTATTGGTACTGCACAGAGTCCACGCTCTGCTCTTTGTTCAACTGTTCCATCTGTGTCTCATACTCTGGTTAACACTCTATAGGTAATAGAGGCGGGGCAGTTGGAGTAGGGGTGCTTGGCTCCTCCTCTACAAGCTGATCCTAGGCTAGAAGTGAAGAGCTGCAAGAGATACTAAACCGTCCTCGTTAGTATCGGGGCGGTTAAGAAAACAAACGTGTATTCCCTAGCATGACTCAAAGTCTTCTGAGAGTACACTGAAATGAGAGCCAAGAACAGAGACTGGATGGGAATCAATACGAGCTGTTATGAGTGAGAGAAGCATGCGAGATCCGGAAGCAGGAGTGAACACGGGGAGAATGATCCTACGAGGAAAGGGACATTTTAGCAGACAGAACATAAGAGTTAGAACAAAGCTTCTCCTAGTTTGCGAACTTACGGAGCGTCAGACAAAAGAGTAGCGACGCACAAGAGCGCCGGCTTCAGTCGTTTATAAGCCGTCACATGACTGTATGGAGGCTGAGACATCCGAGCACTGGAACTCGGAAATCAGCAAAGCCCGACTGGCGTTCCTCGGCCGCCATCTTGGAGGAAGTCAGAGAAGCAGAATAACGAGTAAAGAGGGCACGGGCACCAGTATAGCGAAGTCAGCCACAACGCCACCATGACCATCGGTTGTAGCGGGATGTGACAGATATAGTGTCTTAATATTTGGTATCCCCTTGATTCTTATGGTAAACATTTAACAAAGCACTGCTTGAACTATCCCTTGTATTGGGGAGGGGAGTATAGGGGGTGCACTATTTGTCTACACTATGGCTCCTTCTTTAAGTACTCCCATCCTTTTTTATGAGGATACCAAATATAATAGCTGATTTAGTGCTGTAATATTTGCTATCCCCTTAATTTTTAGGGTTAACATTTAACAAAACACTGCTTGAACTACCCCTTGCATTGGGGAGGGGAGTACATCATAAGTCTACACTGTGACGCCTTCTGGAAGTCATTCCATCAATTTTTTCAAGGGGATAACAAATATAGCACCTAATATAGCGTTGTACTATTTGGTGCCCCGTTGATTTAGATAGTTAACATTTAGCAAAGCACTGCTTGACCTATTCCTTGTATCAGGAGTTGAATACAAACGTAACAGAGCTCTCACTGAGCAGCATCTAGAGGCAACACGCACACCGAGTAGCACTCAGAAACAGCACTGCAATGTGAATCACTCACATTAAGCAACACTGACAGACAATACACCCGCTGGCCTGTACTCTCACCACTTAGCAGCAGAGCACTCACACTGAGTAGCCATCAGACAGACAGAGCTCACACTGAACAGCACCCAGGGATAACACTTGCACTAAACAGCACACCCAATTATCAGCACTAAAACTGAACAGATCTCACTCGGAGAAATCACTCCCACTGAAGAGCACTATAAAGGGAAGCTTGCACAGCAACACAAAGCAGCAACTGCACTGACATTGGCCGGCATTCACAAAGGGCAAGGGTCAGACAACTTTAAGAGCAGCTATCAGTATATACTCACACAGAGACACCCCAAAGGGGGAGGTGGGCGGGGAAGTACTAACACACAGCAGCACAAATCAGTCCCTCTGAGATAGGACTCCAAAGGACCATCACTCGGAAAAAGCAGCACTCAGCCCAAGCGCTATGTTCGCACTGAGCAGCGCACCCCTGGATCCTCCTCTCAGGCATAAAACGAGCTTCTGCAGCCCAATGCTTACTGGAAAGAGACGCCCTCCCCATCGTATTTCCTAAACAAAGTGCTTTATTGTCTACATGCAGGTTTTGAAAACAAAGCGCTTTATCGTCCACATGCAGGTGGTTTTGGAAAGTGGTTGGCGTTTTCCAGTGGAAAAAAAGGCAAATACAAGACTTATGAAGTGTTTCACAAACTAATTTTTATTAAAATATGGCCCTGCCACAGCATTCCACATTGCAGCGTGTTTATAAGACACTGCCTCGTGTACTCATGAAGCCTTATAAACACACTGCAGTGTGAAATACTTCATTTGGCTCCATTGTATTAATATAAAAGCTTGTATTGGGAGGCTCATTTGGTAAGAAGTTGGTGCTCAAAGTAATGTTTACAATGCGAGCCTGCCAATGCTTGCATATTAACGCAATGGAGCCTGTGGTTGTTTTAAACCAGAGCAGGCTGGGAACTATCCTACTTTGGTCTGCAATCTACAAAGAAAGCTGAAGCCAGGGGATACAAGATCGGTATGGGATACCAAATATTACTTAACAGCGGCCCTTTCCCTGCACTGCAATACTCATATACCCTCCTATGAGCCCTCATTCCATCGCAGTCACTTCAGTGGTGTCGCAAAAGTGCCACCTGATAAATATACCCTGAGTCACTGTACATCTGCATTACCTCCACGTCCACTCTTCCTTGTCCCAGTACTTACTTCATGAGGCCCGCGCCTCTTACACAGGACCTTCTTTGATTTCTTTTAATCGCTATAACCTCTCCCCATAACCACGTCACTTAGTTTTAATTTAATTGGGCTGGTTTTTTTTTCCCAGCGAGTGGTGCTGGGGAATGACGATTACTGGCCCCCTCGTGGGACTGTGTGGCAGGGACTTCGGCTCCCTCAGATGCGGCAATACTCTCGGGTTCCCTGCGGGGCTCGGGTGTGGTTGAGTAGGGTTGCCTTGCCTGGTTTCTGTGGGGCTGTGGCCCACGCAGGGCATCGCAGCCCAGGTCCTTGGGAGAAACTGACCCGGGTTGAGGTAAGGAGTTTGGGGGCATGTTTTCTCCTGCCGGTATGGCCAGGCTTTCATGGGAGGGTGTGCGCGGCTTGTCGGCTCCCTTTGTTTGATCTCTCTCCACGTTGCTCTGGAGGTGGGTGGGCTCCGTCTCTAGTGCTGCAAGCGGTGTTGCCATAGGAACTAATTGTTGTTTATTCCTATTGGTTGTTGTTCTTTCTGGCCTCTATGTGAATGTGGAAGAGGCAAACTGGCAATTGGTTGTATGTGGAGCCTCGGTTCAGTGTACTGTCAACTGTAGTGGTGAAGCAGGCATCCTTTCGTCACTGTTTTTGGAAATACTCGACATGGGTAAACATTCTGCAAAGAGCAGGCATCTGGTCCTGTCTTCTTCTTCATCTTCCTCTTCACCCGAGTTATACAGAAAGAGAAAGAAGAAGGCTAAGCGTACTTCCCTGCCCAGAAAGGAGTTAAAAAAGCTACTTAAGCATCATGGAGGGAGTCGCGCCCATGCACATGGACATAAGCGCAGGCGTCTGTCTTCCTCGTCGTCCTCCTCTTCTTCTGGCACTGAGTCCTCGGCCTCTTCATGTTCCTCATCGGCTGATGCATAAGGGAAGTATCTGGACAGAGATGGAGTGGTGGAGGTGCTTGCTCAAGTTGGAGATTGCATGGGGTTTTCGGAGCCTCTGGTACCGGTGGAGAGGGCCGACCCTTCTATTCGCCAGTATAGGCATACCCCTAGGATGGGGTTGCCATTGGTTTCTGATATCCGGGATAAAAACCTTCGGGAATGGCATGACCCTGAGAAGATTGCAATGCCCCGCTTCATGTCCAAACTTTACCCATTAAAAGGGGCCAAGACTTTGCTGTCTGATCCAGTTGAAGTTGACGATATCCTCGCCAGCCTGCTGGGTCACTCCTCTATGTCAGCGGAGGAGGTGGCTGTCCGGAATCCAGTGGACCGCCGGGTTAATTTCAGCCTTAAGAAGGTTCATGCAGGGGCACATTTGGCCCTTAGGGTGAATGTCTACGGTTTCTACATGGCTGAAACGGTTGATAAAGGCTATCGACGGAGGTTCTGATTGTGCCCCTTTGCTATCGGACTTGTAAAGACAGGTTGAACTTTTGTCCGATCTGGCTTTTGATGGGGTGCGTGGTTCGGCCATGGCCATGGAGGCTGGTGTGTCTGCCCGGAGACATATGCATCTGTGGGATTGCAAAACTGATGGTTCTCAGAAGGGTGCTCCCCTGAAACTTCCTTTCAATGTGTCAGAAACTGAGGATTCCCTTGAGGACAAGGTGCATAAAGTTTTTAGGGCAGAAAAACATGCTGACAAATTGCAACGCAAGCTTCCTTCGACGGCCAAGAAGTCTTCCTCTAGTGCTGGTGCGGTGACCAGCAGGTCTTTCCCTGGCTCCTCATCACATTCTTTTCGGAGAGCGAGGGGTGGTCGGGGTCCTCCACGCTCCTCGTGTCCTGGTACGGTACCTAAGTCCTGATGGTTTGGACATGCCGGTAGGCGGGCGGCTCTGGCAGGTTTTTGCTGTGTGGGAAGAGTGGGGCTCTGATTCCTGGGTGCTGGACACGGTTCGGAGGGGCTATCAAGTAAATGTCCTGTCTCCTCCTGTCCAGGATTTCATGGTTCGGACTGTGGTTTCCAGGTCACGGATCAAGAGGTTGGCCATGGAAACCACTCTTTCTGAATTATTGTTGAAGGTGGCCATCATGCCCGTTCCTCTCCCTGTTCGGGGTCAGGTTTCTACTCACGGGTGTTCCTGGTCCCCAAACCTTCGGGGAAGTATTGCCTAATGTTGGACCTCAAAGCCCTGAACTGCTTTGTCCTGAAGTTACACTTCAAAATGGAGGCTTTACAGAACATTCTACCAATGTTGTTCAAGGGGGATTGGATGGCATTTCTGGATCACCAGGATGCTTATTACGACATGGCTCTCTGCCTCTGGCACATGAAGTTCTTCCGCTTTGCAGTGGGATCCCGACATTTTCAGTTCCGAGTGCTCCCGTTCAGGCAGCGATCAGACCCCAGAGTGTTCACCAAGCTGGTGGCTCCCCTGGTGGAGCATTTGCATCTGTGGGGCATTCAGAGTTTTCCCTACCTGAACGATTGGTTGAAAAAAGCGTCCTACCGGCAGACTGTCATGACTAATTTTGGATTGGTCTGCCAGGCATTGAAGGACTGGGGTTTCCTGGTGAACTGGCAGAAGTCTCAGCTGGAGCCTTCCCAGGATCTAGTTTTCATCGGCGCACAGATTTGCACCAGGATGGGGAAGGTGTTCCTGCCCCTAGAGAGGGTCCATCGCTTGCTGGCTGTTCTGGGAATGGTTCTCGGGAGGCAGTATGTCTTGGCTCGCCTGTTGCTGAAGTTGCAGGGGCACATGGCGTCTTGCATATTTCTGGTTCCTTGGGCCCGTCTTCATTTATGTCCTCTGATGTCTTATCTTCTCTCCCACAGGCTCCCAACGTCTCAAGCTTTCGAGGTTTTTATTCCGGTGTCCCCAGCGATACGGGACTCCCTGCTGTTGTGGTTGGGGGCTCTGAATCTACAGACTGGGGTGTCCCTGGTCCTTCCTCCTGTGACCACTCTTACTACCGACACCAGCGGAAGGGGTTGGGGGCTAAATTGGTTGTCCTCTCAGCTCAAGGGTTGGGGGATCTGGAGGAGAGCCGTCGATCATCCAACTGGCGAGAGTTGTGTGCCATTCCCCGAGCTCTGGTGTACTTCAAGAGGTTTCTGGAATGCTGGGCGGTTTTGGTCCGGACGGACAATACAACGGCCTTGGCATATGTCAACCCGCCAAGGGGGTTCCGGACGCTCCTTGAATGCTCTGGCAGCTCAGATAGGCACCCTGGGGGGAATCACATCTGGTGTCCCTGGTGGCCTCACATATCACGGGGGCGGACAATGTTCGAGCAGATCTTCTCAGCCGCCGGTTTCCCTCCTCTGTGGAACTTGTCCTGTCGGCCTCGGTCTTTGAGGAGATCCGTGTCAGATTCGGGACCCCTGTTCTTGACCTGTTTGCATCTCCGGCCTCTGCAAAGGTTCCCCTCTTCTGCTCTCGGTTTCAGGTTGAGGTGGTTTGGGGGGTGGACGCCCTCTCGTTGCAGGGGCCTTGCGGTCTCCTTTATGCCTTTCCACCTATTCCCCTTCTGCCCCGGGTGGTTCAGCGCATCAGAGTGTCCAGGGTAACTGTGTTGTTGTTAGCTCCGTTCTGGCACCGCCAGAGTTGGTTCTCCTCTCTGTTGGAGCTTCGGTCCCGGGAACCTTGGCTGGTTCCGAAGTGGCATTGTCCCCTTCAAGGGGATCTGCGGTTCGAAGTCCACTGGATGCAATGGGCAGTGTGGCTATTGCACGTTCTGGGTTATCTCAGGGGTTCTCAGGTCACGTAATCGAGTCTATAATGAATGCTCTTAGACCCTCCACTTGGGGGACTCTGATGGTGACCTGGATGAGGAGGTGTTAGTGGGGAAGTTGTTCCAGGGTTTTTCTTCTTCCCGGCCCTCTGCTTATAAGGGGCTTCTCCTTTGGGAGCTCCCGTTTGTCTTGGGATTCGTTCAAGGGCCTACTTTTGAGCCCATTCCTGAGATTGACTTTAAAGATTTTACGCTGAAGACTGCCTTTGTTTGTTTGTTTGCTTATTTATTTGGTAATGCGCACCAAACCTTTGGGTAGCCGGGCGCAACAGTGTGCAAGAAATCTTAAGCTTATTACAGTATTTGGCATGAGTATAAAAAACACATAGGCAAAAAGAAAATATATGCAGGAATATATACAAACATATGTACAAGTACAGGGCATATCTTAGGATGTCCGAGGCACTCAAGCAAAACTATCTAGACAGGCAGCTATATGATCAGGTTTATAGGTCAGGCTATAAATCTAGGCATCATATATAGGCTAGGTAGGTAGGGATGCATGCTCGGCTATTTTTAGTATGGATAAATACAGGAAGCAAAAGGTATGGTATGGGCCAAGGTAGAAGTAGGCTAGGTGTTGGTCAAGTTATGTGTCATTGGCACGCAGCCATTTGATTATCTTATGTCTGAATTTAGGGTATGGTTGTTCAGTTCTAAGGTCGAGCGGTAGCTTGTTCCAGCAGTGGGCAGCTTTGACAGGAAAGCTAGTTCCACCCGCGGTCGAGCGTTTAAACCTAGGAATCTCTAGTTCTCTGCTTAAGTTAGCAGATCTCATGAGTAGCATGGACGTTTTCCTAGTGATTTTTTCCATTAGGCCCCTGGGGGGCTAGGTTGTTCAGACATTTAGAGGTGAGGGAAGCTGTTTTGAGTAGGATTCTATCTGTTATTTTTAACCAATTAACCTCTTTTCTAAGTTTAGTGACGTGCTCTCTGTAAGGGATGTTTAGTGCTGCTCTCAGGGCATTGTTCTGCAGTCTTTGAATTTTGTCTGTGATATATTTATTGGCTCCTGAGTACAGGGCATTGCAATAGTCTAACCTAGACATGACGAGAGCATTAGCTAGGGTGATACAACTAGCACTGGAGAGGTACGGTCTGGATGCGCGGATAAGTTTGCACGTGTAGGTGGTAGAAGAGGCGAGGGAGTTGACTTGCTTCTTGAAAGTGAGGGAGGAGGCCAGATAGAACACAATGGTTTTAACCAAAGACATCACCTTGATAGGGTTGTTATCAATGCTGATGGATGTGTAGTTTGGGCTTAATTTTTGGATATTAGCTTCAGAACCTAGGATTAGTATCTCCGTTTTATCGTCATTCAGGCGGAGGCCATCCATGCCTGAATGAGGGTGTATATCTTGTTCACCAAGGCTGAGTCTGCCTCGAAGTCGCCTGAATGGGGTATGAGCATCTGGGTGTCGTCTGCGTAGTTCGTGTATGTGACACCCAGTCTGTCCAACTTGTCAAACAAAGGCTTGGTGAAGATGTTGTACATGGTGGGTGAGACACAGGATCCTTGTGGGATGCCACAGGTTATTTTGATGGGGTCAGCAGAGTCGAAGGTGGAGAAGACTTGCATAGTACGATTAGCTAAGAAGGATTGGACCCAGGCTATGTCATCTCCGGTGAAGTTGGAGGCATATTCGAGGTGGTTGCATAAAACTGCATGGTCCACCAAGTCGAAAGCTGCCGACAAATCCAGTAGGAGGAGCAAGGCTGTTTTTCCATTATCCTTTAGTTCCTCAATTTGTGTCTTGAGGTCTAACAGAGCTGTTTCCGTGCCATGGAGTGGGTGGAAGCCAGATTGCCATGAGCCAAGCAGGAGGTTAGCTTCCAAGTAGTCCTGGATTTGTATGTAGGCAGCTCTGTCTAGGATTTTAAGTAGAAATGGCAAGGTGGTGATTGGTCTGTAGTTGGTAGGGATGGTGGGGTACAAGGTTTGTTTTTTTCAGTAGTGGGAGGATCCATGATTCTTTAATGTTGGTGGGTACCGTGTTGGATTTAAAGGAGGAGTTTATAAGCTTGGAAAGGAAGGGAGCTAGGTCCCTAGCTGCATCCTTTATTAGTTGTGCTGGGCAGGAGTCGCCCTTGCAGTTAGAAGGTTTGAGGGAAAGTATTATTTTTTTCAGTGTCGATTATGGAGATAGTCTTGAATCTGAAAGGTGCGGTAGTCTTATTCTCCTGAGGTTGGGGTATTTGTTGGTCTAGGGGTGACAGTGTGGCCTTTTTTTTGCAATTTTTCATTGTAGCGAGGAGATTTTTTTAGAAAGGGCGTTTTGTATATTAGTGCACCAAACTTTGTTTTTGGGGGCATTGTCTATTGGTTGAATAGGGTATTCCAGTTCGCGAAGGATGGCGAATAGCTCTTTAGTATTAGAGCTAGCTTTCGTGATCCTGTCGTTAAAGGTGTTCTTCTTGGTTTTGATTATTTCTTTTTTGTAAAATTTGGCAAATTCAGTTAGCTTGTTTTTGTTGTATTCAGTGGGTGAGTGGCGCCAGATGGATTATAGCTTTCTTTTTTGTAATCTTAGAGATTTGAGGTGGGGCGTAAACCAGGCATTTAGGTGGGCTTCCTGTTTAGCTTTGCGCAGTTTGATTGGAGCAACTGCGTCTAGTGCTTTGCTCATAGCATCATTGAAAGTATTTACTAGGGCGTCAGGGTTGTTACTTTCCAGTCCAGATATGGTTGGAAGGAGGAGAGGGATACTATTTTCAGCAGTTATATCCTTCTTACTTGTGGTCGGGAGCGGGGGGACCATGTTGTTGATTTTAGGGCTAAGGAGATCTAATGTGGCGGAGAAAGTTATTAGATAATGATCAGTAGATGTTTGCGGAGCAATATCGGTAATAATGATGTTGCAGTTCAGTTCAGTTACCCAGTCGAGGGTCCTTCCTTTGATGTTGGTAGGGGCGAGGACTTTTTGATCAAGACCGTGGTCCTTGAGCAGAGCTGCAATTGACTCTGCATGTTTATTGTCCATTTCATTAAAGCCGAGGTTAAAGTCTTCCAACAGTAGGGTTTGGGAATGGTCTTTGGTGTTGTTGGCTATAAGGCTAGTTAGATCATCTTCAAAGGTACCTAGTGGCCCAGGGGGTCTAAATATCAGAAGAATTGAGAGCGTGCGATTATTAGAAAGGGACATTTTGCCTGTATTTCACAGTATGGTTAGGAGACTGAGGTGACAAGTCTGATGGGATGGATAGATTTGAAGAGGATGGCTAGTCCACCGCCTCTGGCATTTGGCCTGTCAGCTCTGAGAATTTGGTATTTATCAGGCACTGCTAGCATTAGTGTTGGTCCTGCAGCCTCGTGAAGCCAAGTCTCAGTTATGGCCAATAGGTCCAAGTTGTTATTATTTAGGATGTCAGCAATTTCTGTGGCGTGGGCCACCACTGATCTCGCGTTAATGAGGGATCCTATTAGCGTTAAAGAGCTATTAGGTTTGGTAGTTAGACAAGTTTTAGATTTCTTATTGCTATCACTTCTGCCCATAGGCTGGGGGGGAGTGGGGCTTTATTATGTCATCCCCCTTTTCTGAGGGTGCTGCCGGATTCGGTGGTACTGAGGTGTGATCCGAAGTTCCTTCCTGAGGTTGTGTCTCTCAGAATCTGGTTCTCCCAGCATTTTTTCAGAATTCAAAACCACCAGAGGAGGTGACCTGGCATGCCACTGATGTGCGGCGGGCGTTGTTGGAGTATTTGGCGCGGACTGCCCTCTTTCGCAAATCTGATAGCCTCATGGTTAAGTTTGGCCCTCCTGGTGCAGGTCGCAAGACCTCTGTGGTCTCCATTAGCCATTGGATCAGGGTTGTTGTCTCCATGGCCTATGTGGCGGCGGGGTTCCCTGTGCGCGCGCACATTCAGGGATGGTCCTCCAGGGGTTTGGCAGCTTCTTGGGCTGATGCACGGAGTGTTTCTCTACAGGAGATTTGTAGGGCTGCCACCTGGGCTGATAAGAGCACTTTCGTCAACCACTATCGGTTGAATGTCTCCCACTCGGGGGAGCGTTCCTTCAGGGTTGGGGTTTTCTCGGTGGGGATGTGATTTTGGAGTCATTAAAGGTATGTGTTTCTGCACTGTTTTGACTTCTTGTCTCATTGGGACCTTTTTCCCCGTTGCTGTTATGGTATGCCTCATGAAGTAAGTACTGGGACGAGGAAGAGTGGACGTGGAGGTAATGCTCTGATTACTTACCGGTAATCTTCATTACTCCAAGTCCTACTCTTCCTCGTCGCCGTACTAATGACCCTCCTCACCCTCCCTGCGGGGATGGTCCCATTCTCCAGCTTGGTAATATGAAAACTAAATGATGTGGTTATGGGGGAGGAGTTATAGGGATTAAAAGAAATAAAAGAAGGTCCTGTGTCGGAGGCAGGGGCCTCATGAAGTAAGTAATGTGACAAGGAAGAGTAGGACTAGGAGTAATGTAGATTACTAGTAAGTAATCAGATCATCTCCCGACATCAGTAAGTGTGTCAGATCTCAGGCATATGCACAGAGTACATGGGGGCAATTGACCCCGTACTCATTGAACCACGTGGATATTCTGCAGGTATTTGTATGGGGAAACCACAAATGAAAACAAAAAAGGCTACATGCTGACGATGCTGTGTGCTTTTAAATCACTCATTGCGACAGGGCTTTCGAGCTCCTCTCCTGTTGGGTGGAGGCTCAATGAAGTGTCAGCATGCTTCTTGCTAAATCAACAAGTGAGGAAAGACAGTTCTGCAGGTTAGGCGACTGCTGAAATGTTATATGTTAGACGTGCCCGTTTTCCAGTTCTTGCAGCAAAATGTCATACTTGCCAACCCTACTGATTAAAGCAGTAGGCTACTGTGTTTTAAGCAGTCCTACCGCCTACAGATTTAGGTGACAGATCCCACTGCTTTTTCCAGGGGCAGGTAATTTATGTTACTAAGGCAGGCTGCTTGAGATCAGCCCAGGACAAAGCATTTAACACATTAGTTAGTTTGTCTGTGCGGTGGACAGGTAAGTGATTACTTGGAGTGATGGGCTCAGACCAGACCAGTGACCTGACAGCTACATGAATCTTCCCTGCACTCTGGCCGGGACAGGCGTTGGGAGAATCACCAGTGAAGGCAAGTGCCAGATTGTACCACCATCACGCAGCATCTGCATATCAGACTGAATGAGGAGGGTACCAGTCTCCGTCTTGTCCAGTTATTCATCTTGAACTGCCGGAATAAATATGTGTTGCCCAGGCTGCTGCTACAGAGCAGTGGCAAACGTTGCCTACCCGCTCTGTGTGATTATTTTCTGTGAAGGTAGGTAGGTAATTGAATTCGGTGTTAACTTACCATTCCGAATTATACATTTTTAACCTTTCAACGTCTTTCCCTGTTGTGCTGTTTGATGGGTTGTGTATTTTAGAATGCTCCAGTGGCGCCGACAATGTATGTTTTTGAATGTTCCTGTGATGTAATTGTTATGCGAAGTATTATTTTTGAAACCTGAAAAATCCTACATCTTTTTGGTCACAGAATGTTGGCAAGTATGAAATGTGCTCTAAAATGAGTTGTTTCGATGCGGTGATTGGTACGGCTCCCTAGCAATTTCGAAAATCAAAAGTTGGCAACCATGATCTCGGGTACAAAGTTCGCCCTTGTTGTACTTGCCTTTCCATCAAGTGGACCGAGGATAACAAAGAATAGCTCAACGTGACTTGAGATATCACTTCTTCTTCATTATCGGAGGCGTGGGCGGACCCACGCAGGCGCTTCCCCATCCTATAGGATGATGTGCAAACTACTGTAGGACGTAATGCTGCCTCAAGGTTCGTAACGTATAAAACACGTGATGAGGCAGTGGTGCTAGGTCCGTTCCTCTAATGGAAAGCGGTCACTTAGTTGGCAAAGAGAGCTGCGCACTTCTGGTTTGTTTGCCATTGCTTTACTGACAACGGTGCCCGGTGCTATAGAACAGGCAACATGGCGGCGTTGAGGAGTTTGAAGGTGAGCGAACAAATGGGGTGTCTCTTCTAGCAGAATACTACTTAAAAACAGGGTACCACCTTGAGCTGGATGGTTTAGATGTGCTCGAGCATAGAGGTTTCACTGCCCTTGCAGAAGAGTACCTTATGTATCGCGCAGCCTGCTGCGAGAGAGTGCGAGGAATGGATGGGTGAATGAATTAATCAACGCGAATGTAGCCCTGAACTTTCCCAGTAACTGCAAGCTCTTCCTGGGCTGACATTCTGTAGCACAACAAGTAGGATAGGGATCCATGCACTTGCCTGAGGGTAGTTGTGGTGAGCCCCAGCACAACGTGCACCTTTTGAAATAGAGAGAGCGCGCATTTAATGAGCAGGCGCACACTCTCGTTCTGAATGGTAGTTATGTGGAGAAATGCAAAGAGGGATTTTGACAGATGTATACAACAAAGCAGAACGTGGCTGTCTACGGACTAGAATGAACGTGCTGAGCAAGGGCGTAACTTTTAGGCAGGTGTTTCTCCTGATCTCGGTTGAAGAACTCCTTACCCCGAAGTTATGTGTCATGACCGCAGTTGACATGACTGGGGTTCATCAAAGCTTCTCCTTGTGCTATTGTTCGCTTCTTCTTCTTAATTGGAGGCGTGGGCGGACCCACGCAGGCGCTTCCCCATCCTATAGGATGATGTGATAGCAGTTTTATTTTTCCGACCAATCATAATCAAAGCCGCTGATTGGTTAACATGTGCAAGAAAAAGTGCACTCTATACAAAGCTGCAGTGCAGGGTTTATTTTTTTGCTGAGCCACGCTTTTTATTCACGAGATGTGCGCATCGTTTTCAACCAACTTAAGAAACATGTAACGTTTCTTGATTGCGCTCTCCTGATAGTACTAAAGACGGTTGAATCTGTTTATCTTGGCCAGATTTTCTTGTTTATTTTGATTCTGGTACCAATCAACTTATTGGTTGCCTTGGAGGTGGAAATCAGATGTTCGTGTTTTGGTTGGTTGAGTGCCCATTGAAATCTATTGATGTGTAGAGGGCTTGCCGTGAATGTGATCAAATAACATGGCGAGTGAGTTTGAGAGGGATGGTTCGAAGGGATCCAAAATTAAGATTCAACGAACACAAGCTCCTGGGTGTCTGGCAGGAGCCAGGAGCGAGCACACTGGAAATCTAACTTTCACAAAAGATACACACAAACCTTTTGGCCATTATGTATGATCCATTATGATTAAATATTCCTAATTCTTCTTCTTTATTTACATTCTCAAACACTCAAAGTTAATGTTACATATGCATGTTAAGGCACTCGTTGGCATGGGGATCCCAAAGTAGCTCCTGGTAACTGTTGCTTTAAAACTAACTAGGCTCTCGTAGCTAAATAGCTCCCTGCAATTTTGAAGCCTGGGCCCTGCACTTCTAGTGATAAAGAACAGGTACACAAGTGTAAAGAAACGAAGAACGCAGGTAGATCCACTCACTCCTGACATGGTGTGGGGGAATATATCTGCTTTGCAAGCACCATGTCATAATGTGCTGGCGCTGTAGAATGTTCTGGCCCTGTGGAATCTCCTGTGTGTAGAATGTTGGTGTGGTGTGGAGTCTTGAGTGAGGAAGTTCCAAGGGTGTCAGTTGGAGATGGAGAGTGAGCTGGGTGGATGGGCCAGTGGCTATACTTCTATTGTACTGAGGAACTTGCATGTAAAATTGGCACAATAAACCTCAAGTAGCTTACCTGGTTCCTGCGTGCTGAATGGTGGATGGACCCCGCTTAGGTTATTTCACTGGCGACGAGGATCCTTTTGTCAGCACCAGGAGCTGCTGTGGGGGAGCAGCAGGCGGAAGACAGGCACTGGCCCCAAAGGTTCCCATCCATCAGCTTTCCTTCTCAGGGTACTTCGCAGCCCGGGCGGTGTGAGGTGTTTTCAGGCAGACAATTGAGCAGAGGAGATCTCCGGTGGAGAGTGACCATGGTGCTGGGGGCACGGCAGTCCTTTGCTGGAGTGGCAACAGTGCGTGGAACACTGTCCGTGGTGCGGCCCAAGGACTGAAGGGTGAGTCCTGAGTGCAAGGGTACGACAGAAGCAGCTGTGGGCCGGGCGGTGCAGCAACCATTTCATCTGTCGGGGTCAGTGTCGGCCAGGAGGAAGTGGTGGCATTGGTAGAGTCCTGGTCCGTAGAGTGTTGGTGGCCGTGTGGTGCCGCAGCCTGCAGGGAGGCGGAGGTAGCCTCGGAGCGTGCAGTAAGGCAGAGGTAGCCTCCGAGGAGTCCTGGCAAAGGTAGCCCCGGTGGAGCAGCTGCGAGCCAGGTGGCACAGCAACTGGTTCCTGTGCCGGTGTTGACAGGGGTAGCCTCAGTGGCCCCCGGGTCCACGTGGGAGCTGCAGGCTGGGTGTCCTGAGTTTGCGGGCACAGCAGGAGTCGGAGCAGTATTTGGTGTCGGTTTTCGGAGGAGACAGTGGAGCTGGGTCGTGGCGGCGCTGAAGAGTGTGACTGTTGGGTACAGTCGTTTGGCTGTTGTTGGGGGCTGTTGGTGCTGGGTACAGTCAGTTGGTTACAGCAAGTTAGCGGCTGTTGGCGACCTGGATTCAAGTGGGGTGTATAACTGTTTAAATGCATGACTGTTTGGTATGGTCGGTCGGTTGCTGTGGGTACAGCAGGGTGCGGGGGCTGTTGGGTTCAGCCAGGATATTAGCAGTGTGGGGTGCACGGTCTGAGGGGCATGGTATTTGGTTTAGGGCCGTGTGAGGTGCCGGGCATTTGGTATAGGGCTGTGTGAGGTGCACATTTTGAGGTGCGTGGCATGAGGTACCGGTTGACTGTTGGGTACAGTCGCAACCACAACTGACCAACCCCACAAATAAGATGCAGCTCACAGACATATACGAAATGCCATGCCCTCGCACTGCCCTACACCAAATGCCATGCACCTCACACGGCATTGGCACTTTGTATATGGCTATCAGGGTATTTGGTGTAGGGCCGTGTGAGGGCATGGCATTTTGTATATGGCTGTGAGGTGCGTCTTATTCGTGGGGTTTGTCAGGTGTGGTCGTGACCGCACAAGTTTCGGCTGAGCGAGCAGGAATATTATGTCTGCTGCGGTCTGAGGCCATGGGAGATAGTGTGGCGACAGGGTCCAGGGAGGCGCCATCAGAAATTAGAGTGGAGCCTTTGTTTGTTGTTGGGGACAATTCGGTTGGCTGCTGCAAGTCTCACTGTATGGCAACAGTAGGTGGGGGCATGATTGCTGCAGTCAGGGAAGGAGCGGGTGGCGGTGTTCACTCCACGGAGCCGGCACAGAGTATGATGAGGTCGGTGGGCGGGGTGCGTCCGTTCCAGCGTGGACAGCTGGAACGCGACATTGCTGTGGGCACCAGCGTTCAGTTGGAACGCAGGTGCCGTGGGCCTGCAAGATTGTGGAGTGACCCGGAGTAGCGGGGGTCATCCGTGGGCACGGAGGTGCCTGTTACAGGTACATTTGGTGTTCTATGCCGCAGGGGCAGACGGTGAGTCACTGGCGCGCCATCAGATCTACAATGGAGACGTGTGGCAGAGGAGTCAATTTCAGGACCTGATGGTGTTAAAAGGCGGAATGATGAAGTGTGTGGCGCTCTGGCTCCAGCTCCCGCAAGCTCTCTGCTGCTCCACGGCACAGGTCGCAAAACACTTGACAGTACGACCATCCCTTGACATACACAAAACAAATATCCTCCCTCGCCAGCACACCACAACGATCATCCCCGGTTTCCATCTGTCCAGAGGGCACTCGCTGCCTCTTGCCACACACTTTGCCATTGCTCCGACCCTCATCTTCACCTACACCAGTGAGGTGCATCTTATTTGTGGGGTTGGTCAGTTGTGGTCGCGATTGTGTTGGTTTTGGTGCATATTTTAGGTGTGTGAGCGGTATTATGGGGTGTGTAGGTTGTTTTGTAGTGCCCCATTCGAGGCTGTTGGTTATGGCAACAGGTTAGGGGCTTTAGGCTGCAGTCTGGATTCGTATGTGGTGCATGACTGTTTGGTTACAGTCGGTCGGTTGCTGTTAGTTGCAGCAGGTTAGGGCTGATGGTTGTATCCAGAGCCATCTGAGGTGTGGGAGGTGCAGGGTACTGTTGGTATTGTGAAACTGGTTGCACTTGTGGTTTGTGTTGAGGTGCATGCAGGAGGTGGATGAGGTCAATTGGGGTGTTCCCATTGTTTTGGGAAGATTTCATGGAGCCGCGACTGTTTGGTGTACATTCTGCCAGTATGCAGTTTGGTTATTTACATTCTGTGGTGTTGGTATGGTTGATATAGGACCGTATGGTGTGAGGTGCATAGCTTTTGGTATATGGCCATGTGAGGTGCATGGCCTGTGTTTAGGGCTGTGTGAGGTGCATTGTACCGGTTGACTGTTTGGTACAGTCGGGGTATTTGGTTCAGGGCCGTGTGAGGTGCATGGCATTTGGTGTAGGGCCGTGTGAGGGCATGGCACTTCATATATGGCTGTGAGTTGCGTCTTATTAGTGGGGTTGGTCAGTTGTGGTCGCCATTGGGTTGGTTTTGGTGCATATTTTAGGTGTCTGAGCAGGATTATGAGGTGTGTAGGTTGTGTTGTAGTTTTGTATTGGCCCAGTGGGGGCTGTTGGTTATGGCAGCAGGTTAGGGGATTTCGGCTGCAGTCTGGATTCGTATGTGGTGCATGACTGTTTGGTTAGCTACAACACCACCCTACCTAAATCCCAAAACACCAAAAAAAAAAAACTCTGGGCCCGCCCAGCCACCCCGAATATAGACATCACCTGACTGCTACACCATGGACACCATACAGCAGCACCCCAGTGCGACACCTAACGGCACCTCACTGCACAACCAAAAATTCCAATACCCATACCCCAGAGCTCACCCGGCCGCTCTGATTAACACAGCACCACACTGCCCATACCCAAAAACCAGTAAGTCCTCCAGAGCCCACCGGCCACTCTGAACGTAAACAGCACCTGACTGCAGATGGCAAAGATACTCGTAACCCCAAAAAGCCTGCCCGGCCACTCATGGACTCAGACCACTGCCAAGAATACCCGTAACCAAGCACCCCACCACCGATACCAGTACAAACAGAGGCCAACTGGACACAAAAACACGCACCAGCAAAATGTCTCGGTGCTAAAGTCCAGCGCTAACCTCCGCACCCTCCTGTCCAAAGAAAGAACAATGCAGCTTCAAACCACATGACACCTGTGTCATAATGTGCTGGTGCTCTAGAATGTTCTGGCCTTGTGGAATCTCCTGTGTGTAGAATGTTGGTGTGCGGTGGAGTCTTGACTGAGGAGGTTCCAAGGGTGTCAATTGGAGATGGAGAGTGAGCTGGGTGGATGGTCCAATGTCTACACTTCTATTGTACTGAGGAACTTGCATGTAAAATTGGCACAATAAACCTCAAGTAGCTTACCTGGTTCCTGCGTGCTGAATGGTGGAAGGCCCCACTTAGGTTATTTCACACCACTTGGTTGACCCTCGGATAGGACCGGGAAAGCAATCTGCAGGCTTCAGAGAAACGGCTAGTCATGTGACGTCCTACTTCCCTTTTACAGTCAGTAACAGTATATTTGTAACCTTTTTTAGTTAGACATTTCTGTTTTATTAACTTATTGTATTTTCAGTAATGTCACTAACTGATGTCCTAGAGGATCAAAGGTCATAGGACATCACTTAATTGGATGTCATCAGGTCAAAAGGCGAATGCTGTTTGACCTACAATTGCCATGTTGGTGATTCACCCCCGCTAATACTTTTGTGAACCTGGTGCGCATGGTACAAATACTATTGGGGCACTGGTTATTGAACTTGTTGAAATAGCCCGTAAAAACCTATGAGAGAAGCTAAAGATGCCTATCTGAAGGGGGAAAAAGACCCAGGTATACCACTACTCTTCCCATATGCCTATCTTGAGTTGTAGGCGTTCTGGTCAGTCATATACATTTCAGGGCTCAGCATTTGACATCCTCTTTCTAGTGGCACTTTGCAAAATTGTACCCATTTTCAGAAATCGTATTACTTTAAACTGAGGTAGTTACACACTGAAAGACAACAGGGTGCCCATGTGAGACCTGGCAAGAGCATGCAAGGTCCTCCATAGGTATTCCCTACTCTGAGAAGAAACCCCCGAGAAAACGTCCACTGTACAAGAGTGGCAGGTTCTCTCCTGCTAAGGAAGTGACTCCTGTACGGTAATCTACTGTTCTGACTCCTTATGTGAACTGCCTTTTTCATATTGAGTCCGGTGATGCTTGACTACTAACCTTCTATCTTTCTCTTTGCAACACAGGGAATGGTTGGCATCGTTACTGGAGGAGCCTCGGGTCTTGGCCGGGCAACTGTGGAGCGACTGGTTCAACAGGGAGCATGTGCGGTGGTGCTAGATCTGCCCACGTCTGAGGGTAGCAGCGTGGCCAAAGAGTTGGGTAACCAGTGTGTTTTCGCCCCTGCTGATGTACGTATGATATGACCACTGTCCAAGATACTTCAAACAGATCGTTATTTCATCCAGAACTTGATCAATGGGCTTACTTGTGTTCATTTTACAGCTCTGGACAGAGGCCATTAACCTCCACAATTTAATGGAGTTTAAGAGGGTTGCTACTTGCTGAAATGGATTTTAAAAAAAATCACACAAGTCGCAAATATAGCTGTTGTCTGTATTTATACAATGTCGTTTTTATAGAACAAGCGTTGAAGCGCTTTACGATGGTTATCATCCAAGGGTGTCCAAGGTGGGCTGGTGGCCACCGAGTTTGGGACAGTGCACAGAGCTTTTGAGGAATTTCATAAACGGGGTGGTCTGCAGTGCTGTTCTGAACTGCAGGGGAAGGGCTGCTTCGCGGATGTATGTTGGCACGTTGTTGTATAGTGCCAGCGCGCATTAGCCTTCCTATGATGGTGGATTCTCAAATGTCCTTGTCTTCCCCAAATGGCCAATTTTTGGCAAAGTAAGCAAGCCTTTGCCTTGGCTACTTTCTTGTATGTGGTACAGGCTTTCTACACAATTTTTAAGCTGGTATTGGTTACCAGTGCAGCTCCCTCAAGAATGGAGAGGCATGATAACTTTTTAAATATCTTTTTTATTTTATTTTCATTTTCAAACATTATGTACAGTACTATAACCAAAATATACAAGAACATCTCCCCCCCAAAACAGAACATTTCTAAATGCGATAGTAGGATAATTAAATCGTCTTACTAATAAATATTTATCCAAAACTATTAAGGTTTCTCGGCTCACATAAAAAGATTCAAGATTCGCAATCTTTGCTGGCATGGAAAGGTCTCTAAATTTGGATGTGAGAAATGTCACTGTGAGAGCGTAAAAGTTACTTGTTCCACTGCTATGACGTACCAGAGACCTTGCGTTCACTGTAGGTGGGTAAGAGGGGACTCCTTTTTCCAGAGAGTGAGTTAGCCACAGTGGTCGATCAGGGTTTAGACTGTTTTCCTTTTTCTGTTGGGGCATTCCTTACTGTCCATATCTGTCATTCCCAGTATGAAGAGTTTGGGACAAAAGGGGAGATTACAGTCCAAAATGTATGTTAATGCAGCTAAGCACTTCTTTTCCAAGAATTTACAGGTTGCTGCACACCATATGTGAAGTATGTCTCCTCTCTAACCGCATTTCCTCCATCATTGAACTGACAGATTCGGGTTTATTTTGCTTTATTTTTTTTTTGTAGTTATTTGTTTTTTTTCGTTAGGCGTGCTGGGTTTAATTACCAAGTGGTTCTGGCGTTGTAGGCCACGTCTTTGACATTTCTTTTCATAATCTTTGCCAGATTCCAAAAGATATATCATCCTTCAGTAAGTTTAACCATTTTGTCATATTGCCCCATTGGGTTGTTTCTATACATTTTTTATAATTCTATAGAGGTTAGTAATTAGGTGTTTGGTGCCCTCTCAATATGTGTTTTCTGTTATTTCCCCCCAACCCCCCGATCGAACGTATCCTATATTACGCCACAGCCCCATCGTGTCCATCTGCAGTCATTTGCACCCTTAAGTGCTAGGGATAAGTTTGGGTTTCTATGTATTGGCGTTCGTGGTGAGGGAAAGTTAGTTGATATTTACTGACCAATGTATTCCAGAAGTGTAGCATAGTACCATAGTACTTATAATTGCGCTAAAATGCGCATTAAGGGGCCTATCAGCTTTAGGTAGCCACATCACCTTTTTTAACGACATCCCCACCACAGCATGATCAATCCACACCCATTTCATTGCGGCATTGATCAATTCCATTTGCACATAGAAACCATCAAGACTATGGTCCTGCCTAAGCTTTTATATCTTTTCCAGGCATTACACATTAAAATCCCCAAACCATCATTTTCTCACTTGCAAAATGATGCATGGCCTTTGTTTGGTTTGGCAACAAACAAACAAAAATAAAAACAAGAGTTTACAGTGTGACACTTAAAGATTCTAAACACAGGTGAGATCTTGCCTTTCCCAGACTGGGGGGGGGGCGGCATGCTATAGCACAGCCTGCTAAAGGATGCTATATTTAGTCATTACAACATTTCAGTCTCGATATATATTCATATTTAACTAGTTAAAGTAGCAAAATGCTGATAACCCTTTCTCCTTCACACCACTTTGGCAATGTGGGTTTAAGACATTCTCTACACCTGGGCAATATTCTTCACACACTCCATTATGCTCAATTATCTTATTTTTGCTTAGGCAACCCTGGTTGTTTGTCAATTGCCTTAGTGTGCATCCCTTTTTGCTTTGGCAATAGTGGTTTGGGTTGCCTTCTCAAGATATTGCCCCTTTGTGAGGTTGGCTATTATTGCCCACTATATAACAATCACCTCCTTCTGATGGATCTATAAAGTCTCTTTATGCCAACTGCTTTGGTTTACATCCGCTTGGTATGCGTCACAATCATTAATTTCTTTTACATCAGTTCAGTATTAAAAAAGAGGTCTGGATTCAGGCAAAGGGTAGTCGCAGAGCACTCCAGGGTCACAATATAACAGTGAACCCACCAGGTTTGGCGTGCGCTTCTGTGTACCTCGCTGCTTACAGCTCATCTGCATCAGTTCTCCTGCGCAGCCCAACAACCTCTTTTGCACGACTTCCCGCCGCTCACGTCTGCTACTTCCAGATCCTGCACGGCTCGCCCAGCGATCTAGTTCTTGCCTGCCACAGCTGAATGCTTCTCAATTGGGGAAAGTCATAGAAAGGTGCGCTTTCCGCTACGCAACTTCTGCAGCTGAAATCTCGAGCTGAAATCTTCCTCGCATTGTTCCATACTACCACCCCAACGCGCTTCCTCCCCCCTCTCCAACACACAAAAAAATGCATACCAATAGATGGCACCCTCACTAGGAACACAGCCAATCCATTACTCAGCCCTACGGAATGAATTCAGCGCTTCGCCCCACCTCCCACTCCACTTATCCCTTATCTGGTTGACATCAGAGACTTGGCTTTCGTTTCCCTAACCACAAAGTAACTTTAAGGATGCCCACTCGATTTTATACACCACCTAAAAGTCCAAAAAGCATCTGCCAACTCCCTGCCTAGCAGCAGCCTCACAGCCTCTAATCTCACCGACCCCCCCCCCCCACCCCCACCACAACCACAATGGCCCCCACCATGACCTTGGCACCATCCTCATCAGGAAATCTGAGCCTAGAAGGTCTGTCAGACACACCGCAGCTGCCCACCATCAAAGGAGCACTCATTAACGCCCGCGCACTAGTTGCCCTTACCATTGCTGACCTTATCACAGCCCATTGTCTTGACTTCTTGGCCATTACCGAAACCTGGCTGCAGCAGGCCCAGCAATCTCACTAGCCCTCCCTGAGGAATATACTATCACTAGGGCTGGCAGAAAATCAGGTGAAGGAGTTGCCCTTATAACGAAAACCCATTTGGGCCTCGGAGTCCCCCCCCCCCCCCATACCAGCCTTCCTTCTGCAGAACTTCTATCTGTCAAAGTCGCACTCTCACCCACCCAAACAATTCTTATGCATCTCATCTACAGTCCTCCTGGTCCAATCTCTTCCTTTGAGGAAGACATCATTGACCTCCTTTCTGCCAACACTAAGCTTGGCTCCCAAACTATCCTCCTGGGGGACCATTATCTAGGACTTCTGGACCTTGAGGACACTCGGGCAGTCCATGCTAAAATTCGCCAGGCGGAGGTCTCCATCAATAAACACACTAGTAAGTGAGTTTAACAATCATTTATTGCAATACAAAGCTTCCGCAGAAGGGCTGACTGCAAGAAGCACCATAGGGATGCTATCTAGAGTGAGCTGATAACATTACATTACAGTGAGCATGCTCTTTATAGGAAAACGTTTACATTGAGTCTTATGACTGGCGCAAAGCCCAGGCACTTCCTGACATACAGTTTCCTGCCAAAACACTTTTGGCTGTTATTCCAGACCTTGCGGTGAGATTTACAAAGGCCGGACATTGCAAATGGTCATTACTCATATAGCTTATCTAAGCAAGTCAAAAGATCCTTCAGGATGCACGTGTAATCTTTAACATGCGTGGTCGTATAAACAAGCTAATTCATCACATTTTACACAGTGGGGAATTTGCAAACTACACATCTTGCCGCGGGAGCGATAATAATATCCATTCATGGGCTGCCGGACAATAGCAGGACCTATCTTTTTACTGAGTGACGCACGAGCGTCTGACACAAGTTCCCCTTCCCACATATCCCTGAAAATAACAACTCCAAATATAGATACGCTTTATGCTCACGATTCGGGGAAGAGTGCGGATGCTAGCAATCGTCATTCATAGAGGAGACCCCAGGGTCAGTAAAACACATGCTGACTCGCAAGGCCGCTTTAAACAGGACGGGAAGTGCAAGAGCGTTAACAGACATTATTTATGTAGCTTTTACAGGAAAGGAGAGCAGAGGGAACATTCCTAAATCTATGAGTAATATATGTTCAAGGTGAAAACCCTGGGCCTCGTGCGCGGATACAAAAGCAGTTGGTTTAACATGGACATAATACTATAACATGGGCAATGGGTTTAAGTCTTGCTGAGGCAAAGAAACGTGGCAATTACATGAATTTGGTATTCACAAGGCCTTAGCGTTAGAAAACTCCATCTTCCAACTTTGCTTTAAACAAAGAGTCACTGATTCTACTCACATCGAGGGCAGAATCCTGGATTGGGTGCCAGACCTTAATTGTTCTTTAACAATACTTCAGAATGAACCTGTCGCAGACCACCATTTCATACCGTTCACTATCCAAGGGATAACTCTACCTTGGCACCCCTATCCTTTCTACAAACTGTCAAAACATCACAATCTCAAGTCTCCGGCCTCTTATCAACAACATCCTTAACGTGTCCAATTATAAGAATGTAGACTCAAATAAGTTAGTGGACCTATACAATGACACTCATGAATCAGCCCTAAACGTCTCTGCACCACTCAAGCAAAAAAAAGCCAAACCAACGGCCCACCTCAATAAGTGGTTCACGCCCAAGTTAAAAATCCTAAGGAACACCAAAAGGATGGCTGAATCCACTTGGCGAAACTCGCCTGCCGTCATAACAAAGCTGTGTTCGCTACAGCTGCAGCATTCTACAAATCTGCCATTCTATCCACAAAAAAAGAAGCCTATAACGCTAGAATCCTTAATGCCAACGCAAGCTCTAAGGAGCTATTCAGCATCTTAAAGGAACTAGAATCACCAGCACCTCCTACTGAGGATTGCATCAAGGATGCGGCCTGGTGCACTAAAATCCAACAAGCCCTATCTGATGAAATAGCAGTACTACAAAATAAGATAGAAGCTAAAAAGAGCACCCTCTCAATCAACCAGCACGTCGATGCATCTCATGATCAGGCACCCCCTCAGTGCCCACCTTGTGTTCTCCCATGTGACACCAAAAGAAGTGGAAGAAATTATTTAGAGCCTGAAACCCTCTTGCTGCCAAGGAGACACTTGCCCAGCTTCCACCATTGAGGAAGGAGCCAAAGAACTGTCCCCTTTCTTTGTTACATTAATACATTCCTCATTAAAGACAAGCGTAGTACCCAACAATCTCAAGGAGGTCTGGGTCATGCCTCTCCAAAAAAAAACCCACTAGACCCGAAAATTCCAACCAATTACAGGCACATTACCACTGTTCCCTTCCTTTAAAAAAAATCATGGACAGAGTTGCATACTTGCAAATCCAGAATCACTTGGAAGTAAACAACCCATTAGGCCTCGGACAACCCAGTTTTAGGCCAAGACATGGAACGGAGACAGCACTTTTGGATTTGAAAATCCAGATGGACGAGGCGAAGGATAAAGGTAAATTAGCGCACCCGAGCGAGTCCCCGTGGAGTCCCCGCTTTGCCGCTTCACTGTGCTGCAGTCTGCTCTGCTCCTGCTATTTGGACATATAACACTTTTGTGGACGCGACTACAACTCCCAGCAGGCTTTGTGCTGGTGCCTGTTAGAGGCGGGCCTATATAAGGTTGGAGCCGCGCGCGCACACCCGAGCAAGTCCCCGTGGAGTCCCCGCTTTGCCGCTTCACTCTGCTGCAGTCTGCTCTGCTCCTCTATTTGGACATATAAAACTTTTGTGGACGCGACTACAACTCCCAGCAGGCTTTGTGCTGGTCCCTGTTGGAGGCGGGCCTATATAAGGTTGGAGCCGCGCGTGAGTCCCCGTGGAGTCCCCGCTTTGCCGCTTCACTCTGCTGCAGTGTGCTCTGCTCCTGCTATTTGGACATATAAAACTTTTGTGGACGCGACTACAACTCCCAGCAGGTGAAACCAACTCCCAAGAAAGCTCTCTTTACCTTACATATAAGGTGAACTATAATAATTATAGTTTGTTTATATTTATCTAGGCTTTGTGCTGGTCCCTGTTGGAGGCGGGCCTATATAAGGTTGGAGCAAAACGCACCGCGCGCACCCGTGCGAGTCCCCGCTTTGCCACGGCTCCACGGGGCCTTTTTAAATCTACTCTCAAGCGGTAGAGCATTTTATTACAGTTTGTTTTGTCCACTAAACTTGTGGCCTGTAGTGTTATTTTTAAAACATGACCACCAAAAGAAACGAAATTTATCGTCTTACAACTGGTATGCCCACGAACACACGGCTACGAATTATGTCAGAAACGCAGCCTATGCTGATTGCGACGGCGGACGAAAGACTTCCATCAAGTTCTGCAGTAAATATCTGCTCTACGCCTGTTCAACACTCTGCTCGAACCAAATGCAAAACAAAGGATAAAATGAAAAGGCTACCGATGGATAATGTTGACATTCGGAAATATGGCTTTGGGGCGCAGTGTGGAACGAGTACTCCAGCTCTCCTTACTAATCAGACGGTAACTGCTGCTCATGTTAATGATATTATTGATATTATGCCAACTAACTCTGAAATAGGTAGTGGGGGTGAGCTGGTGCTTACATCAGATGACAACTTAAACTTAAAAGAGACTCTGGAAACTTCTAAAATGCCTGCCTCCATGTCAGACAGTATGCTTTTGAAAAATGCTTCGTCTGGCGTTGTGCAGCCTGGAGCTGCTGCGGCTTTAGAAAAACCAAGTGAATTAACAAATGTTCTAGAGAATAACAACTCGGATTGCTCGGCTAGAGCAGAGGGCTCTAAACTATCACAATCCCCAGATATGTTCCATCATCCTGATTGTGACATATCGACTTTGGAGGTATCATTTATACCACCAACTCCACGAAGATCGAATAATATCCTTACGAGTCTTGAAAGATCTTCTAGTAATCCCAAATCTGAAAATTTGACTTTGGAAGTCATGAATATGGCATTAATGGCTCTTGCGAAGCTCTTTGAATCAGTGGACAGCACCTTAAAGTGCCTCACTGCTAATGTTAAAACTCTGGAAAATAATCAAACTAAACTGTCATCAGAGATGTCTTTTTTACATGATGACATTAATGCAAAAATAAATGTCACCCATTTACAACAAAAAATAGCCGAGTCTCTGGCCCAGAAGCCGAGTTGTAAATGTACATTAAAAGAAAGTGTGACTGGGACCTGTATAAGCACTCAAACCATAGAAGACCCAGATTGTCAAATCGTAGAAATCATTATGGACTCTCAAATCTGTCTTGAATCACATAAATCCAGTGTCCCACACATTTCCAAGACGGCGGTTCCCTTTGTGCCAGGTATCATAGTAGAAAAAATGGCACCCCAAGAACCTGTCATATTGTCCTCCATTGAACGTTCTTTAGTACAAAAAGAAAATAATAAAAAACTGGAATGTGCTCAAACACATAAATCGATCTACCCTGTTTTTGACAAAAAAACTATCAATGAAGTGAGTGAGAATGTCTCAAAAAAGAAGAGCTCCAAGCAAATGGCTGTAAAAAAAACAAAAAATATGAAAACTTTAAAAGTAACAGCCTCTCCATCTATTAAACAATTTGTCAATAATATTACAAGGGCGAATTCTAGATCAACAACAGCAGCGAGCCTCATAACTAAAAAATATGTTGCTTTAGCAAAATCCAAGAAGCTAAAAAACATCACTAGCACTCAGTCAGCGGGAATGATTATGGATCATCCTCCATTGAATGATTTGATCATATTGGCTGAGGGACAACAGACCTCAATCAAAAATAAAGATCATAGTGCACTATCCTCTGTCCCACTCATCAATCCTAGCAATGATCTTAACGCAGTGGCTGAAAGCTTATCTTTTAGAATTCCAAATAAACACGCTTCTGTGCCTTTGAGAACCACTGTTGAAAAAGTAAATGCAGTGAGTGCCCCAATTACAAAAGTGACAGAAGTAGTTGCATCATCAAGAAAAGCACTAAGGGAGGAAATTGATTTATATCTGGAGACACGTAAATTTGACCCTCCAGTTTTTCCGATCATAACTAATGGTCCAGCAAAATTTTCGACTCTTAATTCACTGGATCTTGTATCATATGTGATGCCTAGTGAATTAATAAAGCCATCAGTAAAACGAGTATCGTTTGCTGACTCATTGTCATACGCCGATGAGAAAACAACACGGGAGGGGTTTGTTAATAATAATATGTCACAATCAGATTTAAATGAAATTAAAGAGTCTATCGCACGCTTATGGATGCTAAATTCCAAAGCGCAAATGCAAAACCATCCGAAAGATGAAAGACTCAAAAAACATCCAAACTCACATCAATTTGATAACCAAGCAGTGGCAGACCCAAAGCCGCCTTCTGATAAATCAACGAAGTCTGGTAGAAAACGGCAAACAAAAGTAGAAAACAGACACTCCTGGCTCTTAACAGCACGAGAAGATTTAACTACATCATACAACATGAATCGAAAAAGTATTCTCAGACTTTTCTCAGATGTGAAATCCTTGCGGGAGATTGATTCTAATGATATTGATCAAATTGAATTCCCTCGCAGTGAGGATCTGACAACAGTCCTTATATGGTGTCGGTCTCTAATTATTTATAACATTATTTGGGCTGCCCGGGACGAGCTGTTTTGATTTGGGATTTGTACTCTCACGTAATAACAAAGATGAAGGTCCTATTAAGTCTTGCTTGAAATCTACCCATAGATTCCAATCGTACATCCCTAAACACAGAAATGAAACAAATACACCCATGTATAAGAGTCAAAATGTCATTACTAGAGTATAACTAGATCGAAATAGGGAGCAGGTGGGTTTGTCGGTGCTAAGTTGGAACACTCGAGGTGTCTCTCATTTTATTAATTACTCCGAAAGCATACTGGGTGTCATGATCTCTGCTTCCAAAAGGTCAGGGTTTTCCCAACTCCCTTGGAAGCAGATCCATAACCCAGGTTCTGAGTGCCAACCAGTCCCAATTGGGACCTTTTGGACCCAGTCCTGGCGCCAGTGGCACCAGGCTCATAAATATGCCCAGTCCCAGCGCTGGAAGCGCCGGGCTCATAATGCTTGGGTGGACTTACCTTCAGCAGACCATGCTGCTTACTTGCCTGCCAGTTGAGCCTCTGATCCTCTTCTGTTTGGAACTACTTTTCCTGTTGGGTGGGGCTGGAGCCACTCCCTAGATTCAGAACACTGGAACTCTTCTGGAAGGCAGGAACTCTTTTCTTACCAGGAACTCTTTTCTTACTTAGGCGTGGCTGTGGAAGGAGACACCTAAGCACTACAGGAGGCTATTTAAACCACACCCGGTGGATGAATCTTGCTTTGCGTTATTCTGCAACCTCTGCAGCAGAACGCTCATCGTGTCTTCTGCATCCGGTCCAGGGCCTAAGGAAAAAGGCTTACCATCCTGAATCCAGTCTTCAGCAACACCTATAAAGACAAGAAAGAACAGGTTAGCATTCCGGCATCTGAAAGGCAAAGGCTTACCATCCTGAATCCAGTCTTCAGCAACACCTATAAAGACAAGAAAGAACAGGTTAGCATTCCGGCATCTGAAAGGCAAAGGCTTACCTACTCTTTGTGCGCTCCGGAGGTCTTCACACTGCATTCCGGCATCTGAAAGACAAAACAAGGTGCGTTTAAAGACATTGGGGAACTTTAATACTCACGTGCCATTACTCCTTTCCACATCTAATCCAGTGGGTATTCCAGCACCCTGCAGCCGCTCCGAACTCGTACCTGCAAAATAAAAAGACAGAGCGCATAGTGAAGCAGGCAACAAGCGCTTACTTACGTGCTTCCAGGCGCTTCTATTCATCACACGGGCTCCATCTTCAACTCACTTAGCCCGTCGTCCGCCATCGCCGGAACCCTGCAAAACAAGAGACATCATTACTAAAGACTTTAAAGACATTTGAATGACTCGAAACTTACTGTTCGTGCAGTAAACGACGGACAGCAGTCCTCTGAAGTCAAGAGGCCTGCGCTACCTATCCAGTGAAGAAACTGGTTACAGCACCCTGCCCCGAGGCAGATGGAGAGCTCGGCATTCACTACAGGAGAGGAGAAGAGGAAAGAGATAGGGACACCCCAATAACCCCAGTTCATTAACCCCATATTTTCTATCTGCAGACATCTTACTCTACACGTCAGGCATACAGTGCACAGAGGTCCAGCCCAAAGAGCCAACCAGGTGCTACACATCACCTTTGAAGATACGGTAGTCGCCCAGTCAAGACCGGCGCCTCTGTGAGAATCAGGTGAGCGTTACACTGGGCGATTATGATTTGGTTTTACTACAAGAGACTTGGCTGTCCATTGCACCAACTTGGAATATTTACGATATATTACTTGAACCAGCATTGCGTGCTTTGAGAGGTAGACCTATGTCAGGTCTGCTTATTGCATCAAATTCTCTAGCAAATATCCATCTCTCTCCCTTGCCTTTTAGCAATCCGTTCATCCAATGCTCCTATATTTCGGTCAGTTCTCTTAAAATTGCTTGCATTAATGTATATTGGAATCCAATGGGCATTACAACTGCCAAATTTTTGAAAGATCTAACAGCTGTCCTGGAAAATGTTATGCCTATGCGAGAAATTGTACATTTTGTTATTGCGGGTGACTTGAATTTGCATCTTCTCAACAAAGAAACCTCAAAAGATCTTGAGCGTATAAGATTATGGAACAAATTCATGAAGTCATGGAATCTAATTATGCTGAATGGCACAAGTGCAGCGGATTCCCCTCCATTACCGACATGGCATAGCCAAAAACAGTCAGTAACTATTGATTTTATTTTTGTTTCCAGAAATCTCTTGCACACACTACCGATTTTGCCATCAAGTCATCGCAATATAGCGACCACTGTCCATTAACGTTTAAGATCATGCTGTCTCCAGTACCGAATGTAGAAAGTCAATCTCTTATGGGCCAATATGAAACTAATAATTCTCTAAACCGATTAAAATGGTCTCACAAGTCCTTAACATGCTATCGTGACCATATAAGATCTTATGCAGAAATTTCTCAAATGTCAGTAGAATCATACAGAATGGTCCCTTTTGATCTTATGCAATTATATGCCACAAAACAAAACATCAAACTAAAGTCCGCCCAACCATATGATACTGCAATTCGCACTAGGAAAGCTCTGTTTAAAACACAAAAGCGACGAGCTCTCAAATTATCTCCACTTTTAAAGTTTCACACATTAAGAGCTATCAAAACTGCATATAGAAATTGGATAAAAGAATACAAAATAACAAAACAACAAAAAGGAGAAGCTATGTTGGACCAAACTAAGAACAAAAATACAGCACACATTTGGCAATTCCTAAACTCAGTTACTAACGCATCGCAAGTATCATCTCATATAAATGGAGTGTCGGAAAACGATTGGTGCAACCATTTTTCATCCATATATGTTGCTCCAACCTTGAGTGAGTCCTCGGACATGATAGTGTCACCCTTTACCTTTAAAATTTGATCAAGATGACATTTTTTATTACATTAACAAAACAAGCATGTCGCGGGCTCCGGGTCCTGATGGACTCTCGAACGCGGTCTTAAAGAAACACACCGATATGTGGGCACCAATTTTGTACTCACTTTTTCAATTAATCATTTACCTTCAAAAAATTCCAAGCTCCTGGACACACTATCATTGCCCCTATCTATAAAAAAGGAGATAGGCCATTTGCCTATCGACCTATCGCCTTATTAGATGTACCGGGAACATTTTTCTGCAGGCTGGTATTACGTGATCTAAACAATTGGTCTCTCCAGTGTAAGCGAAGAGACTCGTTTCAATCCGGTTTTGTAGCAGGACTCGGAACAGCTATTAATCTGAACATTCTTAACGCAATCAAACAATCTTATGCCATGCGAAAGCAACCCTTATATGCCGCATTTGTGGACTTTCGCATGGCATTTGATTCCGTTGACCGCGTGCGTCTTTTGAGGAAACTTAAGTATTATGGTTGCCCAGGGAGACTGTTAAAAATTTTGAGCTTGCTACACTCTAACACTTCTGTCCAGGTGAAACTTAATCTAGAGGGCCTTTTATCTAAATCTATCCCAACTGAGAGGGGACTCAAGCAAGGATGCATACTCGCCTCTACTCTCTTCAATCTATTTTTGCTTGATTTGGCGGATGACCTTGCGGTGTCACAATCTGATCCCCCCCCAAAGTTGGGAACTCGAGCTGTTGCTTGGCTTCTTTATGCTGACAATCTAGTCCTCATTTCTCAAACTCCTAGTGGGCTCCAACATTCATTAAATGTCCTCGATCTTTATGTAGCAAAAAATAATCTCACAGTGAATGAACACAAGACGCAAATTATTATTCTTGGGAAACCAAAGTCGTCTCTACGGACTAAACATACATGGTCGATATGTAATAAAAAACTACAGATCGTGAACGAATACAAATATCTAGGAGTATATTTTAACAACTTCGCCTCAGAAAATGCACTTGAGACAACAATTCAAATCAAATTAACAGGATTAATTTCCCAGGCCAGATTAATTCATGCAAGATTTGGTAAGTTTACTTGCATTCCGATCATGAAATATTACCAGCAAAAGGTAATACCTGTTCTCATATATGGTTTGGAATCTCTCCTCCCAAGAACCTTTAAGTTCTGGAATGGTATTGAAGCAAAATTTTGGAAATGTGTACTTGGACTGCACAAGTGCACACCTAACATGTTACTGAGATTTGAACTTGGCCTGCTGTCCATTCATGCTCAAGTTACATGGAAAATGTGCAGCCTTCTAAGAAAATGTCTTATGGGGATAAGTAAGCGAGATAGCCTTGCCATTTTAGCAAATTACCTTTTGTTCTCCACTCACTCATTTCCACAAAAATGGAGAACACATGTTATGAATGCCCTTGTTGACGCACACATATCAATTGATCTTTTGATTACAAATCCGAATCGAGCTAAGACTAAAATGTATCAGACCGATTGGCTAACCACTCAAGAAAAGTGCCTAAGACTAAAAGATTTTAATAGACCTTTTTTTGGTCACAAGGAATTTGGTAGTATGGCTGACTATCTCATTTAAATGTCCATCTGTAAATTTAAGATCGAAAATTTTGCGTTTGCGTTTTAATCTATGGCCAGTCAATGAAATCTTGGAAAGACGTGGTATGGTCACAAAGAAGCAGAGCCACTGTCGGTTTTGTAATGATAAATCTCAAACAGAAACGCTTGCTCATATCATTATCCAATGTAATGCTTTTGCTCCACATCGATTCAAACTGATAAAAGAAATGACATGGCAACATGTTAGTCGATCCTATGATGAAATATGGTGTGAAATTTTCAGTGCAAGAAAAATATCGATCAGCATTGCTGCTATACAATTGCTTGACATAGCATTTCCTTGTGCAAAAATAATTTCCTAAAAGTTGCACCTTAGTGTACCAGAAAACGGGGAGAAAAAAAACAAAAAAAAACACTTATCTATAATTTTATATAGTTCTTTTTATATGTTGAAAGTAAATGTTGATTTTATTTGTTTATCTGTACTAACAACTAAATCAAATTAATAATAATAAAAAATAAAATTAGCGATCCTTCTGTTATACCAGTCTGCGGCATTTGATCTAGTCGACCACCAAATCCTCACCGGACATCTCACCTCAGCAGCAGCTTTCTCCTCCAACACCTCTAATTGTATCCAAGCGAACCTACTGCCTCTGCCAACCCAGTCCCTATACTGTGTGGAGTCCCCCAAGGCTCCTGCGTTTCGCCAACGCTTTATAATATATTCCCAAAGCTCCTCTTCGATCGCTTGGATAACTTGGGTGTCATCTACGCTAACTATGCAGATGACAGCCAGGTCCTCATCCCGCTTACTGGCCACTACGATGAGGATTCCAAGTAAATCGATGAAATCTACCTAGAAATCCAGGCCTGGATGGCCACCAACAGCCTGTGCCTTAATGATGAAAAGACTGAGCTTCTGATTGTCGGCACTCAGGCACGACTGATTAAACTTGATCAAAGGTATATCTCCTTCAATATTGACGGGAACTGGATCCAAGTCGCCAAGGAAATAAAAACCTTGGGAGTCTATCTGGATTCGACTTTGTCCCTAAAGAAACAAGTCAGTGCTGTGACATCTGCTACCGCCTACCGTCCATCTACAGCTGCAAATCCTACTTGTCCACTAACAGCTGCATAATGCTTGCCAGAGCCCTAGCGCTGTCAAAGATTGACTATTGCGATACCCTCTTCCTAAGATCCTCTGAGCAGAATTTAAATAGGCTTCAAGTCTTACAAAATAATTCATTGAGCGCAGCACTTAATCTTCCCAGATCCAGCCACATCTCAACAATCGGACGAGAAGCCAACTGGCTTGCTGTTCGCAATAGAATCACTCTCCGCACTCTGGCAATCGCACACAAATGTCTGTCAAACTCTGCTCCTAAATATCTGTCAGATAAATTCAGCAAGCGCCAACCATCCTGGCATACCAGATCCGCCCAATCCAAACGCCTCGTAGTACCAAGTTTCAACCTAAAAACTGCAGGTGGTGCTAGCTTCCTTGCCCAAGCAGCCAATTGCTGGAATTCTCTGCCTCTTTCTCACAAACTAGAACCATCCTTGCTGACCTTCAAAACCAGAGTAAAAAGCTGGCTTAGTGACAAGCCTATCCGATGAGGCCTCCCCTGTCCACCTTTTGCTCTCACTTGTAAATGATTGTCATCAGACCTAACTGTAACCACTGGTCTTCCCACCCCTGTCAACATTTTAGTTATGCCTGTAACACAAGATTTCCAGCGCCCAGTTACCTCCAGGGTTCGGTGCGCGATACAAATACAACCTCTCTGGACCGGCATCAACTTCGTGGAGATTTCAAAACTCCTCCTTACACTTCTACTACTACTAATGTTCGAGCCCATACAACCCTGTCCAGACCGGCATCAACTCCTCGCAGCATTCTGGTCCTGGCTCTTCCACGATTTCTTCCTCTGCTGCTTCATGGAGATTTCAAAACTCTTCCTCACACTTCTACTACTATTACTGCTGCTAATGCTCTCCTGCTGCTGCTTCAGCTGCCCCGCCCTCTTCCACCTTGGTCTTCTGGCCTGCACCTGAGGGGGCCTTGTATGCCTCTCAGCCCTCCTCCGGTGTGGGTCATTAACCTTAATGTGCTGCACTCTGCAACCATGTGCCTCTGCTGCCCTCTTCTTCGAGTCCCAGCATTCTGATAATACTGGGACGAAGTCCCTAACACAAAAGTTGGTTTTCTCAACAGCTTCTATTTTATAATCAGCTCTTCGGAGATTGGGGTCTTGGTGAAAATTACCTAAGGGGGGTCTCCCATACCTCCTGACCTGTTGTTTCCCCTCCCATGTGATCCTCCTGGCTAACACTGCCCCCAGGATCAGGATCAGAAAGTGTCTGCCTTTCCCTTGCCACATGAGTGGTTCCAGACCAGGTTTCCTGGGTGAATCACCTCTGACTCATCACTGTGAGAAACCTGAGGGTATTCTCCCCGTAAGACCTCGAGAATCCCTTATTCAGGTGGCCAGGACACTGCCAACGCTATTGGATCCAGTTACTGGGGGTGGACCAGTGGGAGAGGATCACCTGGGTAGGGTAACCCGGGGTTATGCTGGGGGGGAAGAGGGTGAGAATACTCCAGGTGAGACGTGGTATTGTGCCAGAGAAGGAGAGGAGGGCGAGATATCTGAAACTTTTATAGGCTGTATTACATCTGCCTCTCCTCCTCCCATTAGATCTCTCTTGCCCAGATCCAACAACCCCTCAACTCGCAACCAATCCTCTAAGGTCCCAAACCCGGTTACACCCAAAAAGCATAATTCACAGAATCCTTGTTTCACCGGTCTCCATTGGAATACTCCCCATCCCTCTGATTTATTATTTTCTGCACTCCCAACCTGTGTTCTGTTCTATATCCTGGTCATTCTCGTCCATTGCACCAACCTTCCCTATCCTGTACCGTAAAATACTCTTGACACTCCAACCTTCTCCTTTTCCAATACAAATACTTTTTAACACAATAGACAAAGGACTTGTAATAAACTTGTCCACCTGATATTTCCCAACCCGAAAGGCAGGCAATTGACTGAAACCATACACACCTGACAGCCCTTCCCTTTCCCCACAGGGATAAAAGGTGGCAGCAAGAAAGCACACTACGAGCAAGGCGAGGACAGCAGACAGCATGACGAGACAGCTACTACACCGGCAGTTCAAAGGAAGGAGAAAGGCGGCAGGAATCGAAAGCGTTGCGAGGATAGAGGTGACCTTGCCCTTTTCGTCCCAGGCCCGCAGAACCTTTGTGGAAGAGAGACTAAGACCGCGAACAATAGCACAAGTGTCCTGCAGCACATGTCAACGGTACACGGGGCAAGCCTATGTCGATAAGCAGGAGCGAAGGAAGCTCCTACGCTTGTGGTACCGCCCTTGACTCCAACAAAGCCACAAGCCAAGCGGTCCAACACAGCCGGTGAGTCGAGGGGGAGAGCTGATAAGATGCAGAAAACTACAAATGAGAAAAAGCACACCCTTTCTTGTATTGACTCTATAAACTATGGTAAGTTTAAGTTTAGATGATTTAGAGCTCCTGTGGCTCATAAGATCTCATTCAAGTCTTAATGGGTGCGGGGGAGAAAAGAAATAACTGGTATCAATAAGAACCGGGCTGTGATAAGTGAGAATCGCAAAGTGGCAAGTTTAGAACCAAAGCTAATGAACTTTGAGTGAACTGGCAGAAGTGTGAAGGGGAGACCAGCTGCAGAGGGGAAGCGGCACCACATGTGTGCTAATTCGAGACACTCTGGTTGAGCCCCATATGAGAGAGACTACAAGTACCAGGAGGCCGTGGGAAGACTCGCGAAATAGGTCAAAGTGGTCATACAGAGGGTCAAGCAAAATCCCTGTACAATCGAAAGACTTTGAGCTACAAGCACTGTGAAAGAAATGAAAGTGAATCCCACAGCAAAAAGGAATTGACTCCTGTTAAAGTCAAGAGTGAACTTGATGGAGGGATGTCGGGGATGAAGCTATCGCCCAAGTACTAGCAGTCAAGAGGGGTCTGAGCCCTGCGGAGGGAGATCCAGGGGTGAAGCCATCATCCGAATACTGACAGTCAAGAGAGTTCCGAGCGCGGCAGAGGGCGATCCGGGGTGAAGCTATCATCCGAGCTTCAAGAAGAAACTGATATATACATTTGTAGATTACAACTGAAAGGGGTCAGCCCAAAAGAGGGGGACCCAGAGGTGAAACCATCACCCTATCAGAATTTTGGAATATAATTAAGAAGGGTTAGCACCCAGAAGAGGGGGGACCCAATGGTGAATCAGCATCCAGTGAACATTGGAAAAGAACTTTCATTTGTTAAAGGAACTTTTGTTTTATTGTTTGAACACGTCAGTCCCTCGAAGGCAAGAAACTTTCAAGTGAAACAAGACTTGGACATAGACAGTCCTGATTATGGAATGCTTGAGGGATAAAGTTGAACTGCCATCTCGTGCTAGACAAACCTGAGTGTGTCCTAAGAACTGTCCTCTCGTGCTGGAAAGGCACGAGACCGTACTGTGCTCCAAGCTCCTATCTTACCCCGTATCCTAAACGTGGGGAAGGGGGACCAAGACTACCGCATATTATTTGAGAACACTTCTTTCTTTTCTTGAGAACTATCGCACACCCTTTTTTTTTTGTATTAGTTTCGAGGTTTGGCAATATTTTTCTTTTAGTATAGGCCTTTTTGATTTGACACATCACTAGGACTGCCTTATTTTTCATTTGATGGTTGACGTTTGCTCCCATCTTAGATTTGGGTTTAGATTAGGCGTTTTCCCAACCTGCGTACAGCATTTCATTGTTCAATAAACACCCTTGAACTGTCATCACATGTGTCTGTCTTACTTGTCACCATGAGTTCCTCACATCACACTATGAAGAAAACCTGAATTGAAGGGAAAGCTTAGCGTCAGTGAAGGAACTGATCACTTGATGCTAGTTTACCTGCAGTTGAAATGCATGCATATGCTGCATTTTGGAATTCAAATATTTATAAAGTGACATAGTATGGAGAGAAATGTGTCTTTAATTTTACTAATTTCAGTTATTACATGTGTGACCCAGCAATTGAAAAATATTTGAAACCATAATCTAACATATTTCAAACCGGGTCGGGGGCTGGAGGGTGGGATTCTCACAGTTCAAAGTGGGCTTTTACAAACTAAAGAAAAAAAAAATGCCTGTTTGAAAGCACTATGTTGAACAAAAACTTCTCCTTGCCTAGCAATGGGAAAGGGGATTGAGCTGTGAAAATACATGTATGAGATGATTTTATTTAGCAGGTTTTCTTCCAATTCAGAGCAAAAATAACTAAAATAAATCAAACGGCAGTGGCTACATGGGGGCGGGGGGACCACCCAAACAGGCCTGCTGGGAGGATGCTAGCAACAGAAGGACCCCCACAGTAGATCCTCGAACACACAAGTGATAATTACTAGGTTGGACAAACTTGTCTGTGCTCCAGCCTTGTACAATAGAATTCTGGGACACCAACGTGTGAAGTGGATAAGAGGCAATACACCTTCAATCAAGCTGGGCAACCCCCATCATTACTCTGGAGGAAATGACAGTTGGTGGTAGCTGAAGAGAAAAAAATGGTCCGGTGACGGACAAAGGCCAGCCCATCTGTTTCCAGAGACTATTTTATAAATAAACTTTGAAGACTTTTATCTTTGCCATAGGACTTTGCAAAAATGTGAAAATAACAGTTTAAATATGATTTTATAGGTTTTCATTTAAGACGTCATAGACTTCATTGGTGCATGGGGAACAGAAGTGGCAGAGAATTGGGGATTATAAGGAAAGTATCCGTGATGCCATTGCGAATTTTCATGCTTGCATCCCTTATGATAGTCCACACACATGTATAAAGTTATGGAATTTTAGGCTGAATATTTCTCACAAACTGGAGGATTGGACTGGAATTTAGTGAGACGCAAGGTTACTTGGTATTCAAAACAGAGAGGGGGTCTGGGAAACTCTACCGGCACGAACACAGCCCATTGACTTGTTCTTGGGTGGATGGCCCCTGGGAGAGTCTCAACCAAGTCTTTAGCTCACTGTTCTTTTCACAGAGAAGAATGTTGAACAAAGTCAAGTCAATGGGCTATGTTCGTGCTGGTAGAAAGTTTCCCAGACCCCTGTCTGTTTTGCATACCAAGTAACTTTCGATCTCCTAACTTGCCAGGGGAATCCAGACGTGGGCCCCTTGCTCACTGCTCTTAGAGAGGCACAGCTTCACCTCACTGATGATGCCCAACTAGGCTGAAACGCGTGTATGGGGTTGCTGTAGTACTCTTGTTCAGAGAAGAATTGCCTAGCATTTCGGTGCTGGACTGCCCCTGGGCAGGACAAAGACTGATATTCGGGAACATTTCTTCTCTGTGAAAAGAACAGTGAGCTAAAGACTTGGTTGAGACTCTCCCAGGGGCTATCCACCCAAGAACAAGTCAATGGGCTGTGTTCCTGCTGGTAGAGAGTTTCCCAGGCCCCCCCCCTCTCTGTTTTTTTTTATACATTCATGCTAGTGTGAGAAATCATATTTGCCTCATAGATTTAACCGCACATTATTTATTTGCCAATTTCTGAGTGTCATTTCATGCTATTGCAAGGGGCTTTAAAATAAGGTTGGATTTTGATTCTGTTCACTGCCTCTTATTCCTGATTACCTGCTGCTTCTTTCTATCCGCTCTGAATTTTATTAATTGTGGGTTGAGATAACATTGCAGGGGGAAACCTTACCTTGGGTGCTATCTATCCTAATTCAAAAAGTGCTCCTATTCACTTGTGCTTTTGTATATGTTCTACGAGAAGGTTAACCAAGTGAATTGCTTCCATTTTCATTGTAAGTATCACCCCATTGCTGATTGCTGCCCCATAATTAAAAATTGTATGATTTCTTTTGAATTTCAAAAGTAAATAAAATATTGCATTTTCACCAACTGGCCTACTTCATAGTCCATTGTGACCCGGCGTATTTGAAAAAGTGGGTGTGAGACGAGTTGTCTACCATCTCAAATTGAATTTGTATAAAATAAAGGGAAAGACATCTCAGTTGTGCACTACATACTAGGCTGTACCCATAACAAACCCAGTCAGACTGATCAACCAGTACTCCGACAACCATATCATTAGTAAGATTTTACAGAAAAACTGGCATTTACTGATGCTTGATGCACACCCTAAAAACATTACTGACAAACGTAGCATAGTCTATACCAAAGCATCCACCCTGGCAATGGAACTCAGTCCAAGCTTTATGTCAAAAAACCGGTGGGGCAGACTATCTTAATAACGGGCAAACCAGTAACTGGCTTCTACAAGTGTTCAAATTGTAATGTGTTGCTATGCTTCGAACAATATACAGCTGCATACAACTATTTATGGTAAAATCATCAAAATAAATAAATTCACTGCAGGACAACACATGTTATCTATATCATTGTATGTATCTGCAACAAACTATATGTAGGGAGCTCTGGCTGAACACTGGTTCATGGAACACCAGTCAGAGAAAAAAAGACAACATTTAATTCTTCGGGATACGACACATCAAACTAGAACCAAGACTGCGGGGGTGTGAGAAAATTCTCAGCCAAGAAGATCATATGCAATTTAAGAGCTATCAAGGAAGGGCTGAAGGCGGATAGTGAGATGCACCACTTCCTATGATAAGATCCATCATCTCCTGCATTACAGGCAATTGGTTAATGATCAATATATGGATGTTTGTATAACTGAAAGGAAAAGAATGGCGTATGGAACATGCCTACTAATGATATTGGTGTCAAAGAAGTAGCCAATCACCCCCAGTCCCACTGGCATGCAAAGAGAGTAGTACAAAGGGAATCGCCAGACTCCATTATGTCCTGCATGCCTACCACCACCACAGCTCTCACCCCCTGACTCCATTTCACTTCAACATGATCACTCTCCTGCGACAGGAATGTCTATCAAAACACTGGCTACCTCACTGCACTTCCCACCCATGCCAGCATCCAGGAGTCCTGGTCCGCTGCGGCACACGCAACGACCACCAACCCAGTAACTATCCTCCTCATGTATTCTAACCAGGAAAGCATCCCATTGAATTACTTTTATCCTCGAAACAAACATTGTAGTCTTTTATTTTCCACATCCTATCAAGGCGCCTGGCCATTTCCTCCAGACTTGCATCAGGGATAATCCACCCAATGTATGTGTTTTTGTTTCCTTTTAAAATTTTATTTTAAACAAAACGTATATATTTACAAATTCACTGTGATCGCAGCACTCCACTCAAGCTATCATCGCGCATATAACGCGTGACAATATCACAGGGTGACTTTAATAAGCCGATCCCAAGATGACGGTGCCCAATGTATCCAGCGGAGCATTGCCATATAGAATCCAGACCCAAGGAACAGCTAAAATCCTAAACGGTTAAGAAAATGATGGGCACTGTCCCAGCCTCCCTTTTAGATAAAGCTCCAAGCAATCACTTTTAAAGAAACCTAGCCAAGCCATTCTCCCCACAGGAGAAGCCGGAATTAAAGTCTGCTGCTATCTAGTAACTCAATGCTAGCGCACAAGACAGCCAGGAACGTAGGCCACGGCCTAACCCTTCACTCACTATAACCAATGTTTGCCGACACACAAACTGATCTTATGCTCTGCTATTCTCCCTTAGACACAGAATGCAACCGTTGTGATCTGAATTATAATCTGTAATTATCCATACTCCATACCAAACAGCAAGTCTGCAACCAAAAGGCAACCGGGCAACCGTCCTTTAGACCACTCTATACTTTCACTGCAAAAACACCTAAAGTCAACTGGCCCTTGCACTATACAGGTATAATCTGTTTTTCACCTCTGACCACAGCCACGCAGCTACCACACTGAACCAATTGCTACACACCATAAGAAAGGTGCATCGGGTGCCCCAGTGCCACTATATTTGTACTGCAACAAGCATGCATTAAAATAACAAACTACCAAGGTAATATGGCTTCAACCACATAGGACACCATTGCCAGGTGGCTTTTAATTGGGCACTGAATGCCTGCTCAACCTAAAATCACACTGGTATCAATGGAGAATCCTTTTACAAATTACCTGGACTCTCCTCTTCATTCCTTTCCTCCCACCATCCCTGCTTTCTTTCCAACAGGCCCCTGTATGTGTAACATTGATTTGTGAACCGATACTTATGTACTTATACAAAAGTCTAGGAATACTGACTATGAATGCATGTGATATTATGTGTCAATGACACAATATATGCTACTAACCCACTACCACCTTTGACTTTGAACAGGGGTTTCGATTATTTAATATTTCTAAATAGTAATTACTGAAATTCCTGTGCCTTCCAGAACAGGGTGAAACATAGCACGTGCCACCATCAGGTTAATGTTGGCTTGCATATGAACTCGCATTATTTAAACTTGTAAAATAAATACATCTGATTTTACACTAATTCAAGAACATATTTTCTTTTGCCGTGGCGCAGGACTTTACTAAACAACTTCTATACTAATTATTAGCACCTCATTTTGCAGGAGCAGCGAGGGAGAGTGAGCAAGCACCAGAGATACAAATGTCGAGGCGGTAACTGAGTTTAACCCTGTAACAAATGTAGTGGCAGCGTTAAAAGTGGCCGCAAGCCTAGCTAAAGATTAAATGAGAGGAAGCAGCAAGAAAAAAAGAACTGATAGAAAAGAAACAAAACGGAATGCAGTATAAACAGATCATGAAAAGGGAAGCCATTTAAAGCAACATGGCAAGATAGAGGATTCAACAGACGGAAAGCAATAGGAGTACAGTAACTGGCAACAAAGCAATGGAAAGGGGTGGGGGTTGGGTAATGTGCACGGGGGTTGGGTAATGTGCATGTTCTGCCCCCTTTCAGGCACAAAGTTCATGAGGATGGTCTCTTATAGCTCATGGGTTATTCTGAGTAACGCCCAGTCCTGGTCCGATGAAAATCGTGATACCCAGGAGCCAGCTATGAAGTCCAGTTTCAACTCCTGCATTAGGATGGCTCTTCTTGTATATTAAACGGTTTTTTTTGTTTGATTTCTTCACTTGCATGTAGGTGACATCTGAAGCAGACGTGAAGAAAGCCCTTGCCCTAGCTATAGAAAAGTTTGGACGCCTGGATATTGCAGTGAACTGTGCAGGAATTGCAGTGGCTATGAAAACCTACAACTTCAAAAAGGATCTTCCCCACAGCCTGGAGGACTTTCAAAGGGTGATCAATGTAAGTCAATGATCTTTAAATTGTGAGGCAGCCCTTCTTTGGATTGTCACAAGAGGATGTTCATATGGGAGCGCAAGGAGACTGAGGCTGCCTGAAGAATTTTACACATTTCTACTAAAACCAAATCTCCATGCATTTTGTCAATGTATTTGACAACATGGATGTTCATATTCCTCAACTGACAATTGTTTTTTGTAAACCTCTTAAGTTCTTGCTCACTCACGGTTCTTGTTCGCTGTGTATCAAATGAAACGATATATGTTGATAAAATGTAAACACTAATGAATATTACCTCTGCTAACTGCGCTGAGAGTATTAATTCTATTAAAGACTAGGAGCCGAGCATTATGCTTAAACTTCAATGTATTACTCCTCAGCAGTTTCAACAACAAAAAAACAAAACTCTGAAAAGTGACCATACATAACTCTTTTCCTTTTCTGAAACTACAAATCACAAAATCTCTGTAGTCCATTCCAGCACAGCCCCTCTGACACACATCCTGTCTCTGGGCTCCTCCTCTCTTTTACCTGCTCTGAACTGTCTCTTTAACTTTATAACCATGTCGTTCCAACAGCGCAAAGACTCCCAACTCGTCAACTGAAGCGATGCAGCTCCTTTGCTTTTCTGTTCCACAACTCAGATCTCTGTGCCCATCGGCCTCCGCTCTGTTAGTCTTCTGCTCCTCCCCTAAGGAACATACAATGAACAAATTCAGGATGGCATCCATGTACTGTTACAATCCACAAATATCACATTTATTAATAGTACATTATCGGGTGGGAATTTAATGCTTGCTTCCTAGTCTTTAATAGAATTAATACTCCCTGTGCAGTAAGCAGGGGTAATCTTCATTCTATGACAAGACTGGAGGCTAGCATTATGCTTGTTCAAAGCTTCCCCAACGCTGTAACAGCTAGACTGTCAGTTGGCTCAAAGTAAAACCCTTTAAATGTACGATCACTCGACCAGTCAGCTGCTAACTTCTCTCAAAGATACTCCTGTCGTAAAGGCTCTAGAAGCCATCGCTCCTCTTAACGAATGTGCTCCATACATTCCCAAATCATTACCCGAGGCTTGCATAACCTCTTTGACCCACCTCGCTATGGTGGCCGTAGGAACCGCCTGGAAAGGCTTTCTATGCACTATTAGCAATTGGGTGCTGCCAGCTGCTCTGCACTCTGCTGTTCTACTTTAATATTCTTTATTGCATCTTGATACACACAATTTCGAATTATCTGGAAAATAGGGGTAATGGACCGTGAGGGTCCCTGTCTTAGTCCTTTTCACTATGGAAAAGGTCACACCATCCTGACCAAATGATCGCCTATTAATCTCCAGTGCCTTGACATCCGACACGTGCTTGCAAGATATTAGGCATAACAGCATTGCCAGTTTGCCTGATAATTGTTTCAGTGACATCTATCCGTAGGCCAACTCTCCAACAACCGTCGTGCTACTGTCACATCCCATACTGTATTATACTTACGCTCTGGGGCACCTTGTATCTAGCTCCTTTGAGTCTCACTACAGCTGGATGTTGCCCCGCTGGGACACCTTCAATTGGTAGGTTCCCTGCCGAAATCGCAGATCTGTACACATCTATGGTACAAAATGCTCTCCCGTCTTGCAACAATTGTGCTAAAAAATGTAATATAGTCACTACAGGGGCTGAAATGGGATAAAGATTTCTCCCTTTACACCAGTTCGTCCATTTAGCCCAAGCTGCGTCGTAGCGCCTCCTAGTGGATGGAGCCCAGGATTCTGCGATAAGCTCTGCTGCCTTGTCCGAAATGCTGGCAGCGCCCAGCATCTCCTGATATCCTGCATGCGACGAGCGGGAGAGTCCCTCTCACTCTCCGAGGATGACACAACCCAGCTGGGTCCGTGAGCAGTTGGTCTCCTTCGGGAAGCACCCTTGGAGAATCTGCTGCTAGCTCCATTAGCGTTGGGAACCACAACTGTGACTTTCACATTAGTGCTACTAAAATCAATTCCGCTCTCTCCCTCGACACTTCGCTAGAACTCTGCTCAGCATCACAAAGGGGAGAAATGCATAGTGCAGGCCTCCTGGCCATTTCTGTAGACATGCGTCCGTACCCTGCGCCTCCGGGTCTAGCCTCCAACTGAAGTAATTGGCTGTTAGGGCATTGAGGCGGGACGCAAAGAGGTCCATGTGTACTGGGCTCTACCTCGCATTCAGAGTCTGAAATACTGCTGGATCCAGTCTCCAGTCGCTGGAGTCCGTCGGGTACCTTGAGTTCCAGTCGGCTGCTACATTCAGTGCTCCTGGCAGGTACTCTGCTTTCACTGAAGTCCCTGACTGGAGGCAGAAGTGCCAAAAATCCTTTGCTAGCTCAACTTGTACTTCATTCCTCCTAGGTGATTTGTGTAGCGGCCTGCCGAGATATTGTCCATCTTTAGCAGAACGCAGGACTTCACCTTCCCTCTCGTAAACGCTTTGATCGCGAATGATCCTGCCAGAAGTTCCAGGCAGTTTATGTGCAGGCAACGCTCCTCTTCGCTCCACTTCCCTCCTGTTTCCAGATCCCGCACCCCAGCCTATGCGACTGGCGTTTTATTCTATTATCAGGTCCGGTCGGTCTCTGTAGATGGCACGGCCATTCCAGGCATCCGTATTCTTCAACCACCATTCCAGCTCTGTGATGGACTCCTGATCTAACGGCACTTGCTGATGATACTTCAAACCTTGCAGCAAGTGTTTTATTTTTAGCCTCTGTAGAGCTCGATCGTGTAAAGGACCTGGAAATATGGCCTGACTGGAGGCTGCTAATAACCCTGCAATCCTCACTAGCACCCTGAGAGAGATTGAATCTCATCTCCCTTTTGATATCTCTTATCGTTCTGGCTGTTCGTTCTAACGTAGCCTTCCTGGAATCGAATCCTAGGAAATCTAGCCTCTGTGCTGGCGTGGTGTCTGACTTCTCCACGTTCACTAGAAAGCCCAGCGATAACAGTAGGTTCTGCACCCATCTTGTCTGGAGTGTCCCGGTCCTCTGCTAGGAGTAACAGGTCGTCTAGATATATAATCAACCTGATGCCCTTTTCCTGAATCGTTGCTGCCACTGGCTTCATCAGCTTGGTAAAAGCCCAGGGTGCCAACGCAAGCCCGAAGGGCATTGTCTTGTATTGCCAGAGCTGTCAGTTCCAGTGAAAAACTAGGAACATCCTGTAATCCTCCTGCACCGTCAGGTAGGTGTCTTTCAAGTCTAGCCTTGTCAGCCAGTCTCCCTCTCTCAGAGAGTCTCTGAGCTGATGGATACCTTCCATCTTGAAATGGCGGTATACGATCTACCCGTTTAATTCTTTTAAATGTATATCTGGTCTTGCCTTCTCCTTCCTGTGCACTATAAACATATTGCTCACAAATCTGGGGGATGCTGTGCACCTCTCCATGCTGTCTTTCTGCGCTTGCTCGGCCAGCTCGCAAGCTAAGTATTGTTGTTCCGCTCGCGCTAGGCGCTGCTGGTGTGGCCAGCATAACTGCACCAGCGGTTGCATGAACTCTAGCCACAGACCACTGACGGTTTGCAATATCCAAGCATCGCTAGAAAGCGTGCACCAATTTCCCCAGAACTTTCCTGTTTTCCCCCAACCGGAGGATACTCTGTTGCTCTCACCTGGTGTAAAGCCTTGTCCGTGACCAGCTCCTCTTCCTCTGCGTCCTCTAGGGAAACATCCCCTGGCCGGGAAGGTGTCGTCTTGCTGTTTGTTTTCCTAGTATTGGGCTCTAGGATTAGGGGGTCTTTTTCCTCCTTGATAGCTACCGGCTGCACGACCCCTGAAGCGGCCGGTCATGGCAACAACACTATTCGGGAACACCTTTCATATGGAGGCTTGCGCCTTTTCCAAGGAAGTTTAAGTGCCGACGAACCGGCCCATCTCCTTTCCGAAAGTCTCTCCGAAGAGGAATCCCTGTGCCGCTTCTCCGGCTTCATATGATGCGAGGTCGCTCAACTTGGGATCTATCTTGAGCAGCAAACCTCTCCTTCTTTCTGAGGAGATGGCACAGTTAGCGTTGCCTAGAAGGAAAACTGCCCTTTGCGCCCAGCTCGCCAGAGCGTTGGGATCCACTTCCTCCCCCGTATCCTTAGCCCTCTCTGCCAGATCCATTATCTTCGCGAGAGGTCCTGCCAAATCTAGAACCTTCTCTTGGCAGCTTCCCCACGACCTGTCAATACCTTTGTGTAGATCTTTACTGGTCTTAGACACGAAGGTCAACATCTTAGCGTCCAGCTCAGGAGTTTCAGCCACCTTCCCTGGGAGGTCTGGGTGTGGACACTTTGCCCGCAGGCTCTGCCTTACTTCTTTGTCAAGGGCCTTCTGCAACCTTATCTTCATATATTGAGTGACCCTGGGAGATGGCTGCCAGTCTGAGGACCTTGGGTTCCAGATACTGTCTGGGTCAAACATGTCCTCCTGGTCATTCTCTTCCCCCCCTGCTGGGTTTCTCCCATTCCTCCTCAGCTACTTCATCTCCTCCTTGAGAGGAAAGGTCTTTCTCTGCTGGATACTCTTCCGAGCCTGGGTCATCTTCTCCTATATTGTCCACCCCTCGAGTGGGGGTTGTGAGGCTCGGCACTGCCTGATGTCGCAGGTAAGCTTCTTTAAGCTTAGCGAATGCGTCATCTGCCTCTGGGGTCTTCTGTTTCACCCGGTCTGATGGGCCTGGGGGTTTGTAAGAGGAGTTCCTCTTTTGGGCCTGGTTACTCCCCTTCGACCCTGTCTTCAAGGGTTCAGTGGGTGTGCACTCGGTCTCCTTGTGGCTTGCACCGGACTGTTTACATTTCTTTTTTCTGCCCTGTGATAGGTTCTGTATGTTCAATCTGCCCCCCCCCCCCCCCTTGGGTGGCTTTGTGGATCACTGCAGGTTTTATGCGCCTGCTTTCGTGGGAGGTAATTCCTCTCCCTTGCGCTGGATACAGGCCCGCTGCACAGCTGACTTGTAGCTGCTTTGCAACGCCGATGTTGCGGCGTATATAATTCGGATCAATAGGCCCTATCCGATTGATTATGCTTGTGATCCCAACGCCGGGCCCGGCGTTCATTCCCTTTGTGTTACACTCTGGCTGTACCTTCCCGAGGGTGGGGGCCGGAGCACTCGTGGAGCTTTTGCTCTGCTCCCGCGAGGGTGGGGAGACGAAGTGGAGAGCTTGCGCCTGCGAGGGCGAGCTAAGCCCCTGTCATGCCGGGAATACAGCACTGGGCCTCTCGCCTTGCCGCGACGTTGCAATTCACTTACCTGTAATCGTGCCTCTTACCGCCGCGGCCACTCACCGCCTGCTGCCTTAAGTTATTAAGTACGCCTGACGCGCGCGTAACTATCACTAAAATCCACAATCAATTACATATTTCTACAGTTATGCTTGTCTACATAACTTTCCCACACATAATCCCCCTCCTAACTGAACGTATCTCATTACACAAACTCAGTACATGGAGAGGTAATAAAATAGGACTTGTCTGCTGAAGAGCAGTAAAAGAAGAGGAGCCCAGAGACAGGATGTGTGTCATAGAGGGGCTGTGCTGGAATGGACTACAGAGACTTTGGGATTTGAAGTTTCAGAAAAGGAAAACCTATGTATGGTCACTTTTCAGAGTTTTCTGGTTGTTTTTGTTGAAACTGCTGAGGACTGATGCATTGAAGTTGAAGCATAATGCTCGCCTCCAGTCTTGTCATAGAAATGGTATTCTGAAAAAACATTTCAGAGATGTACCTTATTTGCTATGCTGTCTCACAAAGGGACATTTAGTACATTAAGTACATCATTTTGTGGAATGTCTTCAAGGGATATCCTTTTAGAGATTGTTGAGTGTTTTGAATTGTGTTAAGAAAATCGAAAGCACCAATAAGCCTTTTTTTGTGGACAACATGAAAGCACCAATAAATCTTTTTTTTGTGGAGAACATTTAGTGAACAATCTAGATCAGCGTCCCTCAGACCTATTTACCTTTCATGTTCATCATATATATTGTGAGAAATTTGAAAACTCCCCTTAACGTCCATTTTCGTATGCATTTTCCAAAGCATGTATCCATATAATGTTTTGGCTACACACATTCATATACTTTGATGTGTGCATTTCTGTATAAACGTATAGATGGAGGCTACCAACTGTGGGGATATATTGCACAGAGCTTCCAAGTGATATTTGATCAATGAGAATGTAGCTCGAGTTGGCCGTTTTCACTCGGATCCCTGAAATGCAATATATGTTGTAGTTGCTATCTACCCATTTGTTATTTTATGCATTGCTAGCAATACTGAGAGCAGACTGAAGGGGATTGCATGCAATTTAAAATGAAGAACAAAATCTCCTTCCTCCATCCCAAACTGGGAAACAATGTACCTGGTGCCAACCTTGCCCCACCTCTCAAATATGGTCACTTGTCTCTTCCCACTCCAAAAAATAAAAACGTTATAGCTGGTGACCCACAACCTGTCCCACCTCATTTTGCTAGGCTCTCCCCCATCCCTCTGACCCCGAAGCAAGTTCAGGAAATACCTGGAGTGTTGCTGCCCCCAACCTCCTTCCTCGTCATAGTCCTCCCTCTCACGCCCGGTGTGGCTCTCTATTCCTCGGGAGCTGCGATTCTGGCAGTTTTGGTGGTAGAGCAGTCTTTGACAGAGTGGTAGCCATGGCTTTTTCAAACGTTTAGACTTGCATCACCTGCTTTGTGAAGGAAGCCGCAGATTATGTGCCTGGGAAAGGCAGTGACAATGCTCTACACCTTGCCCTGACACGACAATAGTGGATTATGTAATCTATAAACCTGCAGTGATGTGACAGTAAAAATTGATACATTTAAAAATAGAAATCGTTGCTAATGGCTTCCAATGGAGGCAGTGCACAACATATCTAAATTGTCAGCACATATTTACAGTTGAGACATTTGGAACACTGACCAATGCTTTCCTTTACGGCTGCAGCAAAGGCGAGGTTGTTCCTTATGAATAACTGTGAAACATTTATCATGTTGGCACCTCTGCCCAATTAAAACTTACTTATGGACATTTGACTCTGTTGGTACATACTTGCATCTCAGCCATTCAAAGTACTCATTTATTCTTAAGCCATAAAATAGGCAAGTCTCTCTTCAAATGGATTCCTGCATAAAATACCTGACCTGATCTTATACTATGGCTGTAGTCGGTCTGCATTGACATGTTTAGATTGTGTATTGCTATCTATTGACTGTTTTACCATGGTGAAATGGCCAATTTGTCTGTTTTCTTTCGTGCATGAAACCACAGTGCTCTTACCCTGACCACAGACCTGCTGGTTCCCTTCTGTATTTAGTTTGCCCCCTCCGTTCCTTAAGTTTTTCTAAATTGTATCCACCGTCTCCGATATCCACGCACAATATACACACACACACGCGTGCATATGTCTTTAGAAATAACGTGTACGGGCCAGATAAAGTGGGGCCATACCAAACTGCTGGAATGAGGGCTTGCAATGAGAGCTGACTTATTTATTTTTTTTTTTTGGACCATTTATTTGTTTTAACTTTTCTTTTGTAACCACCACCCACAACCTGCCTTCCTTTCACAACTTCCGCCCATCGATTGGCGACGATTTTTGTCAGGTACTAACCACTTCTAAATTGACATAATTTTAACTTTTATAAATCTACAAGGTCCACACCAAGCAGTATCGGGCCCTACTGTTCTAGAAAGATATTAGTAATCTGTGCACACGCTTAACCATGGCACTGTTGACGGCATATTGGGTATTTGCCTCGCAAGAAAGCCGCCAGTGAAAATTAGTTGGGCTTTATTTTAAGCTTGCAGCCACTATGCGGGCTGCATACTAGGAAGTTATTGCTTCATGCTTCTCTAGATGCTTTTTGGGAACCCAAGAATGTTGATCGAGAATAACTAGTTAAATAGAATTGGCACCTATTAATCGGGAAGCTCATGTCCTGAGACAGCCGACATCCTGAACATAGACGTTCATTAACCCAGGTGCTGTTTATATTCCAATTATGTAAAGTAAACCCTAAGCCCTTCAACTCCTGAGCACAATTGTTTTTTTCTCCGAGAGAGAGAGAGAATTGATTTATTTCCGTCCACCTTCTCCTTTTTGCAAAACATGACCCTTCTGCAAGTATTGTCACTCTTTCCAAAGAGCAATAATCAAGAAAGCACGATTTTATTTTGTTTCTACCTACACTGTGGAGAGCTCATTTTAACACGTGGTGTAACGTAAATTGAAAGGCGTAAAAACCTTCCATTCATGCCACACCACTTTTGCAATTGTTTGTATGGTGGAGAAGATTGGTGGAACGCAACTTGCATTTCCGCTGCCTTCCTTCTTCTCCGCCATACAAATGCTCCAGTATTTGTGCCGGCCTGGATTTTCATGCCGGCGCAAATGCCGGAGATCCGTATGCCCCAGCATAAAGTAGGCAGACACTATAGGGATCCATTGTACACACTGCCTGCCATACTCGCATGGCTATGTGTACAATTATAATTAAACGGTGCCTGACATGCTTGCATGTTGGGCAGCATTACATTTTTCTTGTTGAAAGCTGCTCACCAAGCGCACATGACAAGCTGCATTCGCAAGTAAACTTAAACGCTGCCTGACCAGTGAGTTTTTATTTTTTACATTTTATAAAGTGCACAAAGCAGCCGTTGGGGATTGTGACGCTGTTACAGGCAAACTCACTTCGTTCCAGACGTGAATACAAAACATACAGCGTGCGAATACAGCATAGAAATCCAAGGTTCATACAGTTACAAGCGAACCTGGTAACAGCTAGTTGACAGTACATGAGTCCAGCAGAGAGGTTACCGAGTTGGCAGCTGGAGCTGCGAACTGCGATTGTCTTTTAGATGAAGAACCACGTTTTCACGGCTTTGCGCAAGGAATAGTGAGAAGGTTCATTCCTGAGGACAGGTGACCGGGCATTCCATTGTTTGGAGGCAATGACAGGGAAGCTGGCACCACCCGCCTTGGTGCGCTTAACCCCAGGGGTGTAGAGCTGGTTAGTGTAGTGTGTCCTGGTAGGCCTGGTTGAGACTGCTCTATCTTCTCAGAAAGATATTCTGGGGCTGTGTGTGTGTGTGTGAGGCAGTTGTGTTTGATGGCGAGTGTCTTGAACAAGCAGCGTTCTTTTACAGGGAGCCAGTGTACAGCCCATATAGCAGCTGATATGTATTCCCTCTTTGGTATATTGAGGACAGCACGGAGCGCATTATTTTGAATAACTTGCAGTCTTTTGACATTTGTTTCAGAGGTGCCAGCTAGGAGGACATTGCAGTAATCTAATTTTGATCCTATCGTGGCTCTTGCAATGTCAAGTTTTGTGTCGACAGGAAAGGTTTGACCACATTGATAAGCTTAGTGGGGTACGCTGCTGAGGAGGCAATAGCGTTAACTTGTCATGACATGGAGAGTGTGGAGTCCAGGTAGACGCCAAGCATCTTGACGGCTTTAGAAGCTGCTATCTGAGTGTTCTCGGCAGTGAAAGAGGTGTATTGCGAGTTGAGTTTGTTTAGAGTTTCCTTGGGACCAACTAAAAGAATTTTGGTTTTGTCTCAGTTTAAACGGAGTCCTTTATCTGCCATCCAGGCCTGGATTGTGGCGTAAACCGCATCAAGTGTTCTGGAGTCTGTTTCATACTTGCCAGTGAGAGTAATGAGGACCTGGGTGTCATCAGCATACTTAGTGTAAACTATGTCTAACGCGTCCAGGATGTCAGAGTGGCTTCATAAAAATATTGTAAAGAGTGGGCGCGACACATGAGCCCTGCAGGACTCTGCACTCTGTTAGTAGGAGCTTCACAGGCCTGTTCTGAGAACACCTTCAAGAAAGGAGGAGATCCAGGATGCGGCTTTGACTGAAAACTGTGCTGCGGTAGTGAGGGTCTTATGGTCTACTGAGTCAAACGCCGAAGATAAATCAAGGAGGAGTACAGCTGGTTTACCTTAATCGATAATTTTGCAGTTGATTTTTTAAATGTAGTAGGGCAGATTCCATCCCATGACCTGGGCGGAAGCCCGATTGCCGCTTACCCAAAATGCCATTAGTTTCCAGAGTGTAAGCTGCTTTGTCCAGGATTTTTTAAAGGAATGGCACTGCGGTGATGGGACGGTAGCTGTTGGGGGAGTAGGGGTCCAGGAAGTGTGTTTTTTCTTTTTTTTAGGAGCGGTCGTACCCATGCTTCTTTGAGGCACAGGGGAACCATACTTGTTGCAAGGGAGGCATTTATAAAGGCAGTGATGAAAGGGGCTAGTTTGGTTGTGCAGTCTTTGATGATATTGGCTGGGCAAATATCACCTTTACAATTGGATGGTTTAATGTATTTGAGGAGTGTGAGCACTTCAAGTTCTGTGACGTCTTTGAAGGTGAATCCTGGGTTGTCTACGGTAGGACTGTTGGTAGCAGGCGTGTTGGGAGGTGGAGAGGAAGGGGGCTTTTGACTAGATTAGATTTTGTTTTGTAGAAGGGTTTTCTCATTAATCATGGCAGCTTGTATGCTGGAACACCAGGATTAATTGTTGGCAATATTTTGAGAGGGTGGGAGCCGGCGTCACTAGTTCCCTGAAGATGGCGAACATCTCTTTGGGTTCCGAGTTTGCATTGGAGATTCTGTTAAGAGTTGGATTTAGCGGCGATGATGGCTTTTTTGTATTGAGTAGCCTAAGGGTTAGATTGCCATTTGGAGAGCGCAGTGTGCTTCTGGGCCCGTAATTCCCCGAGCTGGCGTGTCTTACAGCTTTGGATTTTTTTTTAAGCGATAGTGGGGCAATGGCCTCCACTGCTACCTTGAGTGTGTCAATGTAGCTTTGTACTAGCAGCGTGGGGTCGTTTGAGAATGGAGGCTTGAAAACGGGCGAATCTAGATAGGGTGCGAGGTTCTCTTTGGTTAATTTTCGTGAGCTCCTAGCAAGGCAGGGTGGTAGTGTGGATCGTGTGATTTGGGATTTGTTTTAGAAGGCTTGGGGATGGAGAAGTAAATGGCATGGTGGTATGTCCAGGGGCAGGGAGCATTAGCGCTGATGGTGGCAGAGCAGTTGTGGTCCGCAATCCAGTCTAGGATTCGGCCTTTAGAATGAGTGGGGCTGGTGACTATTTGTAAGATGCTCATGGTGTTTAGTGCTTTGGCAAGAGCGATTGCCTGATTCTTTTGGGTCATCAAAACCCAAGTTGAGATTGCAGAGGAGAATGGATTTGGCAGCTGTTTTTAGGCTGTTACCAATGAGGTGTAGTAGGTTTTCGTGGAAGTCGGCTGCTGGGCAAGGGGGTCGGTAAATGACATAGATTGCGAGGGTGCAATTGTGAGATAAGGACAAAGTGTCTAGGTTGTTTTCCGTGGGAAAGTGAATCTGTCTGATCTGCAGAGATTCTTTTGCTATAAGTGCTACCCCACCCCCTTTCGCTAGTTGACAGTCCTGCCAAAAGATGGTGTATCCTTTGGGTAGAGCTAAAGCCAGATTTCTGCGACCGCCAGGAGGTCTAGGTTATGGGTAGTGAGGAGGTCCTGGTTCTCTGTGGAGTGAGCTGGGATGGAGCGTGCGTTGATGAGGGCGCATAGAAAAGGGTAGTACAGGTGCATAATGTTGGCATTGGAAGGGCCAAGTGAGTGGTCGTGGGGTTGGAATGGTCCTGGTGACGCTAACGGCTTTGTGAGGGGATGGACTTGGGAGTGGAGGGCGTCTTTAGATGTGCAACCAGCATTGGCTGTGCAATAGGGGTATCGTAAGCAGGTACGTCACTGCACTGTTGGGGGAGGAGACACCGGCGACCTCATTAGAGGGTGGGTTTGGTTGATTAAGGTGAGTGTTGGGACCTAGGATGGAGAGTACGGTAGGTGTGTCGTGTGGCTCACCTATTGGCGGTGGAGCTGGAGCAGCTTTGTGTCTATTGGGGGTGCTATGATCCAAGTGGGCAGAATTGGTAGCGGTGCCCATGAAGGAGAAGTAGGGCGAGTCTACTTGCAAGTTGCGAGTTGTTCTAAGGCTGGCGTGTAGTTTAGTGAGAGTGACCACTTTCCTAGAACGTGTGATCTCTGACATTGATAGGGGGTGTGCTTAGGCCGCAGGCATGGTCGGGCGTAGGGCCTGAGTGGGTAGGTGCAACTAGCGCAGCCCTGGGGTGTCGTGTGGGGAGTGCAGCGTTGTTATTAAGCTTCACTGGGCTGGCATGGCTGACCTTGCAGCTAGTGGGTGCAATAGCAATGAGGGCTGGCTGCCTAATGCCTTTGTGGCGCGTTATACGTGTCGGGGCAACTGTGTGGAAGGTACTGTTGCGCTCACCTGGCTCCCACAGGGGCGTCGATCTGACCCGGACAGTTGTAGTCTCCTCCAACGTGAAGCGTAGTGCAGAGATGACAGACTGGACTGGCCCGCCTAATCTCATCTGCTTGACCTGTAGAAGTATTCTCCTGCAAGTGGAGAAAGGGATTTAGCCACCTGTGGATTCTAGTAATGGCCCCCCACTGTTCTCCCCACTAATCACCTCCGATATTCCCTTTCACTAATCTCACCTTATGATTTTGAAGGATGAGCTATCCATCCTGCGTGGAATGCAGGGGCGCATAGATACCAGTTACTTCACTGGTTCGAAGGCGTTGGAAGAGTTCCAGATGAATATTGACTCCGAGGTTCCTGGCGAGAACCCGTAAGTATAAAGTCCAACGAGTTCAATATGTCCTATGTTCACTCTGGTCCCATTCACTTCTTGTGTTGCAGCTGGGTCCAAGAGAAGATTGTCTTCTGGCAGCTGATGGCGTTCAGGTAAGAGTCTGTATTACCCAACACAAGTAATGTACATGAGCCTGGCACCTGTACATGAGCCTGGCACCTATGGCGCCAGCACTGTACCCAGACAGCCCCTAGCTGGGGTTGCTGGGTTTTTAGTAAGCACCTGAATGCCTGCTCCCGGGGCTGATGGGCTTGGTCTGGATGCCCGGAGGTGGGCATCATGACAGCACTCCCCTCCCCCCAAGGCCCCTCCTAAAGGTGTTCTTCCCCTTGGTCCTGGTTTGTCTGGGAAGTTCCGATGGAATTTTTTCACCAACCGAGGTGCATGACCGTGGTCACTAGGCTCCCATGACCTTTCTTGTGGTCCGTAACCCTTCCAGTCGATGAAATAAAAAAGTCTTGATTTAACCTTTTTAGAGTCCAGGATATTTTTAACTTCGAATTCGGGTTCCCCATCTATTAGGATGGGGTCGGGTGATTTGGCTAGTCTTGTCCCGGGTTCAACTGGTTTCAGGAGTGAAACATGAAAGACGGGATGAATCCGCATATTAGAGGGTAATTCCAATTTGACGGCCACCAGGTTGATAATGGCCTTAATAGTGTAATATCTAGGATTAAAAGAGTCCCTTTTAGAGGCATGTGTTTTGTAGCCAGCCAAACTTGATCCCCAATCTGGTATTGTGGAGCATCACTTCTATGTTGATCAGAATTTTTCTTGTATTTCTCTTTTGCTTGTTTCAAATGTTCTGTTGCTTCCTTAAAGGCTTGTGTAATAGTAGAGTGCAGATGATTCACTGCGGGCATTTGTAAGTGTTGAGGCGAATCGAGTTCTGAGGTTCGAGGATGATGTCCATATATGGTATAAAAGGGGCTTTGTCCGGTTCCTGAATGTACAGAGTTATTGTATGCGCATTTGGAAATCCATAAAATATCCTTCCAATTGCTTTCGGTTTGGTGTAGCGTGCAACGTAGGTACTGTTCAAGAGTCTGGTTGGTCCTCTCCGTCTGACCATCGGTCTGGGGATGGTGACTGGTTGATAACCTCACGTCGATTTGCGCTAATTGACATCTCTTCCAAAATTCAGAATGAATGGACTACCTCAGTCAGAGACCAATACAGAAGGAAAGCCATGTATTCGAACAATGTTTTCGAGAAATTCCTTGGCCAAAATAGAAGCAGAAGTTAATCCCTTTAAAGGAATAAAGTGGGCCATCTTGTAAAAAAGATCCACAATAACTAGAATGGTGTTACCGCCATTACATGGAGGTAGATCAGTAATAGTCTAAAGACAAAGTATGCCATGGTGTAGGTGGAATATCCAAAGGTTGTAAAAGACCAGCTGTTTTTTTTCTTCTGACTTTTGTTTTGGGCGCAGATACCACAAGATAGCACAAATGACTTTACGTCTTTTCGCCAGGTGGGCCACCAGAATTGTTTTTAATTTTAGCTTCAGTTTTTGCGATACCTGAGTGTCTTTCCATCAGAGCATCATGATAATTGGAGATAACTAGTTCTTGTAGTTCCTTGTGTGGTAGAAATAGACGCCCTTGATAGTAAGGTAGGTCATTGCTGACTGAATAATCTTTGCCTTTCTTTACCCAGTCCTGCAGGGCTGCAGGATCGATGAATATCTTCTAAAGTATGTAGAGTAGTTATGCCAAGAATTCTTTGTTCTGAAATTATAGGCACTGGTTCCGGGTTCGAATATGCTTCTCCCATCCCTATTCGGGATAAGGCATCTGCCTTGCCGTTTTTACAACCTGGTCGATAAGTGATCACGAAATCGAATTCGGCAAAGAATAATGCCCATCGAAGTTGACGCGATGATTGGGCCTTGGCTGTTTTCAAATACTGCAAATTCCTGTGATCGGTGATTACAGTGATGGTATGCCTGGCACCGAGAAGATAATGCCGCCAAGCCTTGAAGGCAGATTTGATGGCTATTAACTCTTTATCAGTAACCGCATAGTTTAACTCGGGTGCCGAGAACTGTCTTGACCAGAATGCTACTGGATGAAGTTGACCGGTTGAAGGATCCTTCTGGGACAGGACAGCTCCCAAAGCTAAACTGGATGCATCGGTTTCAACTATGTATGGAAGCTCAGGGCGTGGATGCTTTAAGACAGGTGCAGACGTGAATTTCAATTTGAGCTCTTGGAAGGCTCTTTCAGCCTCTTCGGTCCACAAGAAGCGTTTGTTTTTTTGCAAAAGTGCTGTGATGGGGTGTACAATATGTGAGAATTCAGGAATAAATCTGCGATAGAAGTTAGCAAATCCAAGCATGCTTTGTACCCCTTTAACTGAACTGGGTGATGGCCACTTGAGGATTGCATCCACCTTTCGAGGGTCCATTCGAACTCCTTTTGGAGTCAGGATAAATCAGAGGAATTCAACTTCTGTAGAATGATAAACGCATTTCTCCAATTTTGCGTATAACTTGTGCTGGCGTAGTTTCTCAAGGACTGCACGAACGTGCTTAACATGGTCTGATTCTGAGGAGGAGTACACTAGAACATTGTCTATGTATACGACAACACAGACGTCAATGAGTTCATGAAAGACATCGTTCATAAAATACTGGAAGGTTGCTGGTGCATTGCACAACCCGAAGGCATCACCTGGTGTGTGAAAGGCAGTCTTCCATTCATCGCCTTTCTTTACACGTACCAGATGATATGCCCCTCGGAGATCTAACTTAGTGTAGATACAAGCATCCTTTACTTGGTCTAGTAATTCGGGGATCAGAGGCAATGGGTATCGTTTTTTAACCGTAATCATGTGCGGTAGTCTATGCACGTTCTAAGGTCACCTTCCTTTTTAGGCACGAAGAATAAAGCTGAAGATGCAGGAGACTTGGATGGCCGAATGAAGCCATTAGCAAGGTATTGGTCCAAGTATTGTTGTAGGTGAAGATTTTCGGGTTCCGTAAGGGTGTAGATCCTACTGCATGGAGGTTGTGCACGGGTACGAGGTTGATTTGACAATCGTATGATCTGTGAGGTGGTAAGGTGTTTGCCTGTTCTTTTTGAAAAACATCCTGAAATTCTTGATATTCCTGAGGTAACTGCACGACTGGATTAGTGACTGTGGCCAGGCCTTTGTTGAAGGTTTTTTCCGGGTAACAGGTGTGTGCACAATCCGGGAAGGTCACTCTCTTCTCTCGCCATTCAATACACGGATTGTGTTTCCATCCATGGCATTCCCAGAATTGTTTGGAATTGCGGGGCCTTGATTAAATCAGACACAATAGTTTCTCGATGCCCATCTTGACCCAACAGTGTCATCTTAGTAGTGGAATGAGTTACGGGCCCAGAGGCAATTTCAGTTCCATCGACTGTGGTGATGACATCCGAAGCGGTCTTTTTGCAAAGGGGTAGATTCATCCTTGAGGCCAATTCGTGGTCCATGTAGTTTCTTAGGGCCCCACTATCAATATATGCCCTTACTGCGTGCATACGTGATGGCTGCCTTGGATCAATAAGGACCATTATCGGTGCAAGGTCTGAGTGTCCTTCTTTAAGCTCGGCAAGCGGACCTCTACGCTTGTCGGGCGTGGTCGTTTCCCGAATCAGGCTCTATTCGGCTTTTGTCAGCAACTCCTACTACTTTCTTGGGTGGTTTAATAGGGCAATCCCGTAGAAAATGTCCTGCGGTTCCACAGTACAGACACAATTGCATCTGCCGTCTCTTTTCTCTTTCCTTTTGAGTTAAGGGTCCTTTAACTCCCCGATCTGCATAGGTTCTGATGCATCTGTTACTTTGGGGGTAACGTTGGGTTTAACCCATACCCGATTCTCGAACTTAGCTCGATCAGCCTTTCTATTCTGAAGTCGGTGGTCTAACTGGACCACTAAGTCTATATATTCTGCGCAATCCTGAGGTGGGTTCACAACTTGAGCCAAAACATCTTTGAGTTCTCCCCGAAGTCCACGATGAAATAATGTAATTCGTTTCTCCTCAGGCCATCCGGTTTCCACCACCAACCTATTGAAGGTTGCGATATAGGTTAGCAGATCCTGGTTACCCTGTCAAAGGGATAAAAGTTTGTTATCCAGGGCCTGTCCCTGTGAATGTCTGGCGAATAGTCTTTCCATGCTCCTTTGAAAATCCCGAAGAAGAGGGTCATCCTGGTTGACTAGTGGAATTGACCAATCGGCTGCGCTGCCACTAAGATATGATAGTTCAAAGGCTACTTTGGCTTGGTCATTTGGAAAAGCTCCAGGTCTGCATAAAAAGTGCAAGCGGCATTGGTTCATAAACACTGCAAACCTTTTTGGGTCCCCAGCAAAGCGTTTGGGTGGAGCTGAAGGAATAGTCCCTGGTAGAATTACTTGCACAGGATTGCTCGATGAAACAGGAGTTGGGATCCCCCCGAGTCCAGGTAGGGGTGTTTGCCCAGCTTGGTTTTGCAGCAGTTGTCTAGATAGATCATCAGTGCGCTCCTTTGACACAATCAGTTCTCTCCTGAGGGCATTAGTTTCTTGGCGCGCGGAATGCACTTCCGCCCTAAATTCCCCTAATAATTGGGCTAGTTGGTCGGTTTCTGAGGTTTCCATAACGCCCGGGTGGGGATTTGTAGATGGGCTTCGCATTCTGTTACGCTCACCTGGCTCCCACATGGGCGTCGATCGGACCCGGACAGCTGCGGTCTCCTCCAACGTGAAGCGTAGTGCAGAGATGACAGACTGGACTGGCCCGCCTAATCTCGTCTGCTTGACCCGTAGAAGTATTCTCCTGCAAGTGGAGAAAGGGATTTAGCCACCCGTGGATTCTAGTAATGGCACCCCACTGTTCTCCCCACTAATCACCTCCGTTATTCCCTTTCAGTAATCTCACCTTATGTTTTTGAAGGATGAGCTCTCCATCCTGCGTGGAAGGCAGGGGCGCGTAGATACCCGTTCCTTCACTGGTTCGAAGGCGTTTGAAGAGTTCCGGATGAATATTGACTCCGAGGTTCCTGGCGAGAACCCGTAAGTATAAAGTCCAAAGAGTTCAATATGTCCGATGTTCACTCTTGTCCCATTCCCTTCTTGTGTTGCAGCTGGGTCCAAGAGAAGATTGTTTTGTGGCAGCTGATGGCGTTCAGGTAAGAGTCTGTATTACCCAACACTGTCCGGTAAAAGATGCATGTATTTAACTTGTTGTTTTCTCTCTCCTTACAGGTGCGGCGTAAGAAGTTGCGGAATGTTAAAGAATAATGCCTCCGGTGGTAAATCAGGTAAGTCTATGGTGGCAAAAAGAGATTGTATTTGTTGGCTCTCTCGGCTCACCTTATATTTCTTTTGTCCCCTAGATGCTGGAGTTCGGCGAGGAAAATGATGGAGGCAGCGCCAAATCGAAAAATGCTGTGAGGACTGGTGAGTATGGCGCGGCGCTGCAGCTGGCGATGCGACGCGTGCAGAAATAATGTCCTTTCCAAGTTCGAAGACGTGATGGATCCGGAATCAGGTAAGGAATTAAAATAAAGTCTGTGTTTTAACCTTTCCTTCTTCTTTCCTCTTTTTCTAGGAGCTCTGGATTCGAGGCGGGCGTGGCAGAAGACTGGATGCTGACTGCAGGCAGGGTGAGCGTTTCGCTGCGGGGTGCAGAATAACGCGAAGCATGTGCTGCTGTTCGGGCGTGGTTTAAATAGCCTTCATAGCCCCAGGTAAGAAGTTCCCCCAGAACCACACCTGAGTAACAAAAATGCTCCCTGAAGTAAAGTAGTCCCATTCAGGCCTCACGTTGGCTTGACTTCAATGCAGAATGGTCTGCATGAGGTAAGTAATGTACATGAGCCTGGTGCCAATTGTGCCAGGACTGTACCCAGACAGCCCCTAGCTGGGGTTGCTGGGTTTTTAGTAAGCACCTGAATGCCTGCTCCCGGGGCTGATAGGCTTGGTCCGGATGCCCGTGGGTAGGCATCATGACCGGTACAAAGGCCAAGCTGTTCGTTCCTGAGCGCCATGGACCTTTGGTGCGCAGGGTGGTGAGGGGGTTCTGTGCGGTAACTCAGCATATAGCGCCTGCGGTTCAGCTAACTCTGCAATAGTGCGGGCGGTAAGCTGTGCATGGTGTAGAGAGGGGGAGGAGACGAGGGAGGGTTTGGAGGGCAGGAGGACCGAGTTGCAGTATGCACAGTTAGTTACTACACAATCATACAGCAGGGTACTTGGCCTAGATACATGTGCATATGAATAGCCTAAACAATCATGCAACAGGGGAATTGGCAGAGGAGTGAACACGTGTCTCTCGAACCTTACTGTGCTACAGGCAAGCCACATAAAACTATTGAGTCGCTGCTGTTCAGTTAGCAAGCGTCTGGGGCCATCTGAGTGTGGATTAGCGTGGTGTCTCTGGCGCAGCAGGACAAGTCAGAGGGAAACACAAGGGTGTGGCAGGTCAGGTGCTGCTCGTACTGTCTCCAACAGGCTCAGACAGGAGCCTTTCGTACAGGGCCTTTGGTGGAAGGGGCCGGCTTAAACCTGACGGTTGCCTAGGATACAACTAGTATACAGCAGCAGCCAGTCCTCTCAGCTGTAGCTAGAAGCTACTTTGTTGCTTAGCTGCGACACTCGCAGCCATTTTTGTAGTCCTTGCTGATCCTTGGCAATGCTGCTGGCAGCGTCGTGTATGGGCTGAGACAACCGATGGGGGGGCTACAAAAACTAGCCCGCAGTGTGCCCAGTGATGTGGAGAAGCTCTCCTGAGCTTTAGACACGCAGGGAGGTGCATCGGACAAAAAGCGAAATATTTGTTTGTTTCGCGGGTTGATGAGCCTAGCAGATCTATGCTCTAGAGGATTTGCACTGCTCCTGCAGCATGCTGTAGTGCTTGTGGGGATGAGGGGTGTGCTCCTGCATCCACGGTATTCAAGCTTCGTATGAGTATGTCTGGCACCGTTTAATTGTAATTGAACACACTGCAATGTGCAATTCAAAGTAAATCCTGCATGGCATACAAGCATGCCAGGTAATGTTTACTTAATTTGTACAGAAGAGTGCAACAGTTGGCGTACACTTGTGTGCGCTAGTTGGCGTACACTTGTGTACGCTGCCTTTTGCCCTGCACGTTTGCCCTCTGCCATACAAAGGATGAACATTTGGCGGCGAGGAACTGGATACGCCTCAGTGCAAATGTGCCAAGTCCCCGCCATCAAATTACGTGATGGGGCTACATGTGCACCTGTGTGTACAAACCTCTTTTCAAAAGCACCATTTACCACATCTGACCTACACACTACCAGGAGAACCAGCCCAATCTGTCTTTTTCCCTAACCGCTAAAGCAGGACATCGTACTACCCATCCTTGCAAAACTACTGACCCTATGCTCTGGTCTTTCCTCCTACAGGTGAACATTGGTGGAACATTTAACGTTATCCGCCTAGCAGCTGGGGAGATGGGGAAGAATGAGCCTGACGCAGATGGGCACAGAGGGGTCATAGTCAACACAGCCAGTGTGGCTGCCTTTGATGGACAGGTGAGCACAAGGGTGTGGATGCTGCAACTATCATCAGAAATATCCTTATAAATGGCCATCGGACAGGATCACACTGATTTTCACAAATGGAAAAACTGTGCCAAGGTGCCATGTTCTGTGTATAAAGTCTGACGTTGCATGCTTTGTACCTAGTGTTTTCTTTTTGCTGCTTTACTCCCATAGACGTCTATCGGACACCCTTACCTTTTGCTTTGTTTGGACCCAAGGGCCTGAGTTTTTGGAGGGAAGTAAAGTGTTCTTTACTTCCCTTGTTCTTTGGCTCCTTCTTATGGGGAAAGATCAGTCCATAAAACTGTCCGTACTGGGGGACTGTCTCACATTATGGATTTCTTGTATTTTTACAACTGCACACAACACCCAAAAGTGAAGTTGGCTTCGGATACTTTGTGTTCTATCTTTTTCTGTAATGTCATTTTGGTTACAAATAGTGTGCCTAGCATGGGCTGGTGGCAGCAAATATATATATATATATATATATATATATATATATATATATATATATATATAGGGCAAACAGTAATCATAGAAAGTTGTACATCTTCCAGAGGTACATGTCAGAGAGACAATGCAAAGTAAAAGACGCTGTTGGAATCACTTAGTTTCGTGACAGTTCCATTTGCCTGGATATGTCTCTTACACTGTTCGCCCCAACCCGCTCCCACCCCCCCCCTCCCCCACTTGGAGTAGTGTACATCGTGAGTATAATCATTTAACATAAACATTGGGAGCACATAATTGGCACAGTGCAGCATCTGCCAGCACCATGGTAGCTGGGAATGAGTCTCCGATCTCTTGCAGTGTGCTTTTGAGTTTGACATCATTAAGTCAGGTTTCTGAGGGTTCCTCTGACTGGGAGTCCGTGATAGGTGTGATATATTTATTCTTAAAGTCCATCCATAGGGTTTCGCATTTAGCTGATTTATTATGCAGAGAGGCTGTGATCATTTCCATCACGTAAATGCTCGTGGCCAATTTAATCCATTCGCTCTTTCCTGGGGAAAGAGGAGACTTCCATTTGATCGCTATCAGGGCTCTCGCCGCCAACAGCAGCTGGGGAGCCCAGACCTTTCACCTGGAACCAGTCTTCGTCTCTTTCAAGACCAAACAATACAAGGCATGGGTCGAGCTCCCTTTGGATTCCATCGATCTCCTTAATCCATCCCAGGACCTCGGTCCAAAGCACTGTGATATGCGGGCAGCTCCACCACATGTGCCAGTAGTCGGCAGTTGATCCACAATTCCTCCAGCATCTCGGGCTCATTGACTGGAACATTTTAGAGAGTTTGAGTGGATCATAATGCCACCTATGTAGGAGCTTTATGGCACGGAGCTTGTATTGATTAGACAAGGAGGATTTGGGTGCAGCTCTACACATTAAGTCCCATTGATCGGGGCGTATCTCCTCACCAAAGTCTTTTCCCCACCTGGCTATGAGGGGGGTCTGTGGATCCGCCCCCCCCCCCCCCCGCTGCTATTAGCGTCTCATACATCACAGATATAAGACCTTTCATTTCCGTTCTGGAGTCTAGTAGTCTCTCAAAGGCGGTAAGGTCTCTTTTCAGTTTCTCTCTCCACTCAGGTTTCGTTAGCACCCCCTTCAATTGGAGAAAGTGGAATGTCGATAAATTACCTATCCCCAATGCTGTGGTTAGGTCCGGTAGCGTTATGAACGAGTCCTTTCTTTGGAGTTGCCCTACCCTCTCCAGGCCTGCCTCGTTCTAGATTCGGAATGTGGTTGTTTATGCCAGGAGACCAAAAGTGACTGAGCGGGGATGGCCAGGTTGTGACTTCTCGCATCTCTTTCCCAGTGCGCCATATGCTCCCTATGATAGTCAGTATGGGATGGCGTTTCATTTTCCTTTGGTAAGGTGACCATAGCCATTCCGCTACAGTGGCGGGGGACATGTAATGATTGTCCAACTGTACCCATTGCAAGTGTTTGTGGTCCCTAAGGTGTGGGATCAAGACACCTAACTGAGCGGGTTTGTAGTAAGTAGTTAGATCGGGAAGGCCTACTCCTCCCTTGTCCTTGGGGAGTATGAGTGTGTCAAATGCGATCCTCGGTCTCTTCCCCTGCCAAATGAATCGCATCATGATCTTACGGGCATCTGTGAAGAATTTTTTGGGCATCTCAATTGGAAGCATCTGGAAAGGGTAAAGGAAGCGGGGGAGGCACACCATCTTGACGGCGTTGATACGCCCCAGCTAGGAAATCGTCAATCTACTCCACTTCTCAAGATCTGTCTCGAATCGTCGGAGGGGGGGGTGGGGGGGGAGTTGGCCTCGTTTAGGTCGCTTAAGGTTATGGTAATCTGAATACCCAGGTATTGCAGTTTCGTATGCTCCAGATTAAGCCCAAGTGAGAGGAATTTGGCATCGTTCTCGTCAGGGGTGCCTTGGAGGGGAAGAGTGTGAACTTTGATTTGTTTACTTTAAAGCCGGAGTATTGGCCATATTCTTCTATTAGTTTTAGAGCATGGGGGATAGTTATTGGGTTTGGTTACGTGTAGAAGGATATCGTCTGCATACAGCGCTGCCTTATATTCCGTCTCTCCCAACCGTATACCCTCTATTAGGGGGTCTTCTCTAAGTTTTTGGGCCAGGGGTTCAAGGGGAAGTGCAAACAGGATTGCGGAGAGGGGGCTTTCCTGTCTGGTCCCTCGCTGTAGCGCAAACCACCTGGAATACTCCCCGTTCACGAATATCGATGCTTTGGGGGAGGCATATATTGCACGTATCCCATCGCGGAATTTGGGGCCTATCCCTACTTTCTGGAGGACTGCTCCCAGGAAATCCCACTCCACCCTATCAAAGGCTTTTTCTGCGTCAATGGATAAGAGAACCGGATCATCTGGTAGATTGTGTGCTGCGTGAATGAGGTGTAAGGTTTTACGCATGGTGTCGGCACCTTGCCTCCCAAGAATAAACCCGACCTGGTCGGGGTGGATCAATTTAGGCATTAAGGTTTCCAGTTTCGCAGCCAAAACTCGAGCATAGATCTTGGCGTTGAGATTGAGGGAGATGGGGCGGTATGATCCGCATAATTTGGGGTCCCTGCCTTCCTTAGGGATGACTGTTATCAGGGCTTTCTTGAAAGATTCCGGAGCAGCCCCAGTGTCCACTATCTCATTAAAGAGTTCCGTGAGGAAGGGAGACAGTTGGTCGCTAAAGGACTTGTAAAAGCCTGCCGTGAAACCGTCCTCGCCTGGGGATTTCTCTAGTGTTAATCGTTTAATTGCATCACGTATCTCATGCTCGAGTATTGGAGTATCAAGGAGCTCGGCCTCTGTGAGTGTTACTGTAGGCATGTTGATTGAGGAGAAGTAGGAGGATATGTCAGATTGGGCAGAGATCGAGATCAGCTCAGAGGTATATAGGTTTTTGTAGAAGTTGGCGAAGTACTCGGGTATTGAGTGGGGAGGGCGACTGTCTAATTAGTGGTCCCTGTTATCTCTCACCTTACGTTCCTCCCTCCGTTCTCTTAGCCTGGCAGCTAATAGTGTGTCGGCCTTGTCCCCCTTCTCGTAGTATGTTTGCCTGAGGAATTGTAGTTTTCTCACCACCTGGCCATGTTCTAACAGTCGCAATTCTTCTCTTTTACGGTGAGCTGTGTCTAATTTAATGGGGTCTACCTCTGCATTATCTCTTACTTCCGCCTCCAGTTGGTGTATTTCATTACGTTCCCTTTTTTTAGAGGAGCCCTCGCGTATCAGTACCCCCCTCCAAGTGGCCTTCCCAGCTTCCCAAATCACCTGTTTGGAGACCTCCCCATTGTTGTTCACCTTGAAATATTCTTCGATCTCGGTCTCCATTTCGTTTTTAAACACTGCATCAGTCCAGAGGGACTCATTGCAGCGCCAAGATCCCCCAGCGACAGGTAGGTTGGTCCAATTGACATCCGCTAAGACCATATCATGATAAGACCGTGTTATTGGGACGATTCCAGAGTAGCTTGTGGACTCTAAAAGGTCAGGAAAGGAATATGTAATCTATACGTGTGAATGTGCCATGGTGATGCGAATAAAAGGTGAAGCCACTTTCGTCAGGGTGCAGAGTCCTCCATACGTCACGTAGGTCGTATAGATCCATCATGGCAGCAAATTCAGTACGGTCCCCTCTATGTTGGGTCCTCGGGCCCGGCTTGCCTGGCCTCCAATCCACGGCGGGGTCTACCCAATGGTTAAAGTCACCACCTAGTATGAGGTGACCCGTGGTTTCTAGTACAATTTTGGGGATCGTTTTCCTAAGGAATGCGGCCTGTCCGCTGTTGGGTGAGTATATTGTAGCAATTGTGACCTGGACTCGTGCAATTCTCCCCACTATTAGAAGGGCTCGACCACTCACATCCGACCAAGTCTTTTCCAATTCAAACCCAATTCCCTTCTTGATGAGGATTCTGACCCCTGCCTTCCTGAGTGGGCCGGAGCCCCAGAATTCCATGCCCCCGCGCCTTCCCAGGAGTCTTCGCTCCTCACCCCCCTTGCAAATTTCGTCTCTTGGATGAGAAGAATGTCTGTTAGATCTGCGGAATTCTCTGTGGACCAGTGATCTCTTAGTAGGAGAGTTCAGTCCCTTCACATTGACAGTCCCAACTCTTAGGAGACCCTTGCCCTTGGACTTCTCAAGTGATGCCATCGATGATTTGGGTTCGAGGATCGCTCATCTGTTGCGGCCAGATAGGTATGAAAATTCCCAGTGTCATCTTAACTGTGACATTTTGGAGTGCGCCCAATGATGTGTGTACATTTCCCAAGTGTCTATGACCCCTCTCCTCCTGTTCCGCCATAGCTGGTGGAGCTCTTTTGAGATTGGGAACTGGAGGTGCTGCCTGGGCAGCTGTTGACGGCGTCCGGTACGGGCCGGATGACATTGTGCGGCCCGTTGGCGGACCATCAGTGGGGACCATTGCCTCACGGTCCCGGTCAACTATACCATCACAACTTAAGGGTGAGCCCCTGTCTCAATCCCCCCCCCCCCCCCAAAACATTATACAATTTCAACAATAATGGCAACAAACATATAAAAGTTTAACGTTACGTGCGTTCCCCGGGTCCTCTCGCAAGAGTTCACATCACCACTTAGTCCAGAGGGGTGCCCCGCCAGCGGTGGCACCCCAACGACCGATCTTGCCTTTTCGCAACTCTGCGGGGGCCGGTGTCTCGTCCTTCACCGGTGGTTGCAGTCTGGCCGGTTCGTACACACTTCTTCTCCCTTATTCACTATCAGGCGTGTTGTTGGGGCGTCTATATTTCCTCGATCCCTTCACCCTCTTGCGCCTGGGGCCCTGGAGCTCCCACTGTGGTCCCGGCTGCTCATTGTCACCTCCTTCGTTGCCCTTCGGGCCCGTGCCAAGGAAGTCAGTGATGCAGTCTTTGATTTCGTCTTCAGAGTTTAGGACTATTTTTCTGCTCCCATGCTCAAAAGTGAGCAAGAAAGGGTAACCCCATCTGTACCGTGTGCCTTGGTCCTTGAGCCATTTCGTCGGGGCTGCAAAGGCGTCTGAGTGCCAATGTTAGTGACGATAAGTCCTGAAAGATCGTGATTTGGGCGCCCCACCATTGTGAGTGGGCCTCTGGACCTGGCCTTCTCCAGAATCCTGGTTTTATCTTGATGACGGTGGAACTTGGCTAGGACGGAACGCGGGCCACCAGGCGGTCCGCCAGCTCTAAGTATGCGTTCGGTCTTAGGCTCATCAATTTCTTCATCAGCTGTGAGTATTCTTATGATATCATGAATGGTATCTTTGAGGTCCTTTTCAGTTTCACCTTCGCGCTCTGGAATACCGAAAAAAGCGGAGGTTGTTCCTCCTCTCCCTGTTTTCTAAATCCTCCATCTTGAGCCACGCCTCAACCTCTTTTTTCAATGTTACGAATCCGTACATCCATCTGAGTTTCAAGGGTGTCAATCGAAGCCTGATTATTCTCCACACATTCCAATCGTTCCTCAAATCTGTCCATTCTCTGGGTAATTTTATCGATTTTACCGCCTAGATTGGCCCCCATGTTTTTTATCTCATTTAGTAGTGTGGTAATGTCTCCTTTGGTGGTGGCAGCACTCTCCTCCGATGTGTCCGTGGACATAGTTGCTGTAGGCCTGCTCGGCGGGGGGAACGGGTCGTAGGCAAATCTGGCTAGTTTGTTAAGTGGGTCCATACAGTGCAACCCGGATGAGAGGAGGCACACGCCCCTAAGTAGGGGGCCCTACCCTCTATGAAGACGTGCAGGACTGCAGGTTCAAGGCTGTCTCCTAATTTTGGTATCTCGTGTAAATTGACATAAAGCCATCGGAAGTTGCGGTGCGCATTCCGTGGGGAGGTGCTGCAAATTCTCCAAGTAGTACTTCCAGAGTTGTGTTCTGTGGGGGGGAGGGTTGGCTGGGGCAGGGTCCAGTACCACGTTCCCAGAGGAGTCACCGTCCGTCGGGAGCACCAAGAGCCCCAAAGCACAGTCCACCGGGGGCGAGTAAGTGTGGCCACCGTAACACTGCGGAGAATGTAGGGGGCGGTAGCGTGAAGATTCTCTGGATTCCCCGATGAACAGGGATCAGTTTGTATACAGAGTTGAGGGGGGGGCAGATTCCACCTCTCAGTGCTCGTTGTTTACTGGCGGTGCAGGATGCAGATTGAGGATTTCAGGCTCTGTGGGGTGTACTCCGTGTGTATGCAGTGGGCCCCCAGGATAGAGGGGCTTCAGTTTTCCGGTCAGGTCCTTCAGCGACCTTTACTTATAGTGCGACGTCAGTGCGCCTTCTGTTCACATTGGTGTTCTCAAGGGGTCTCCTTTTTGCCCCTGCGCTGTGGCCACCCAGGGTCGAGTTTGTGGTGTAGCACCAGAGTCAACCAGGCTACAGGTCCCCGTTTGCTCACGTGGACGGAATGGAGTGCGTCCAACAGATTATTCGTAAAATGTTGGTCTTGTGAAGGGGCAATAATTATCAAGTCTGCAATCCTGTGCTTCGGACCACTCCCCCAGTGTCTTGCTCCCGGGGTCTGTGCATGTGATTGAAGGTACCTCTCACAGGGGCACTGTTTCTGTGCAACTTTAGCTTGTTAGACAATGGAGGGCTTAAAAGTGATTCCCATAATCGCGCCGTTCGCCATGCCCTCAATTCGTGAGTCTCCGCATCAGAGTTTTCTCCCCTGGAGAGGGGGAAGCAAGCCCCCACCCTCTCGCGCTGGCCAGTCTATAGGGCGGAGGACAATGGAGGGTATATGCTCTCTGGGGGGTCGGGTGCTTCACATTGGATCCCGCGCCACCCCTGTATTCCCACTTGGCGGCAGTCAGGACCGGAGCCGCATAGGGCGATGCGCATCTACGCCAGGCGCTCGTAAGTGGGAGGGCCCGGTTTAGTCCACCGAGCACCGGGGGCTCCAGTGATGGGTCTCGGCACTGTGAGGCAACTCGGCCTCAGCTGACTGTGCGGGCCGCGCTCGGCCCGGGGTGCGGCTTACCTCCATGGCGGGTCCCTCTGATGTTCCACGGGTCAGGAGTGTGGGTCCGCGCTGGGGAGTCAGCGGGGGCACTCCAACATTAAGGGCTGCAGGCTGGGGAGGACACGCCGACGGGCACTTCAGACGTCGAGTGTTCTCCTCTAGGCAAGCCCGCCTTCCAGCGCAGCCACGTCGGGTCGGCTTAGTTTCACTTTCCAGCTTCCGACGAGGTGAAACTTCAGATGGGGTTTTCCTGGGCTTCCCAGCCCCGATTTCGGTCGGGTTTCTTCCGGCTCCGCGGGGAAGTGTTCCGACGCCTTATTCACGGGTTTGTCGCCGGGGGGGTCGCGACGTGGGGGCTCAAGTCACTTCGCGGACCATCGGCGACGGAGCTCACACGGGATAGGCGATCATCCGTGCGCCCCCTGTTGGCCCGATCCAAATATATTTTTTTAACATCTTTATTTATTGGTTTTAAATGAGACATGGGTGACAGCGCAAATTAACATGTACAGGCATGAATGGATACAGGTAAATGTTGATGAGCGAAAGCACATAAAGGACAAACATGTATTCATATGATTGTTGTACACTGCCTTATGACGTTCCGACTGATGGCACACAAGCCTATTCCCAATCCTAGAGTAGAGCTAGATATTCATATAGCTTGGGCTTGTGTGCCCCATGGTAAGTCTCTTGTGTGCGCAGTACGTCTGGATCAAATTCTCTTTTTGTAAGTCTCTTGTGTGTAGTCTATAAAAGGAAGCCAGGTTGTCACATGAGAGGGGGTCCCTCCTTTTAGTCGGGGACGTTATTTTCTGAGAAGCCAACATCTCCCAGAGTTCCCCCACCACATACCCAGCACCGGCCCATCTGCAGCTTTCCAGTTACAGGCTAGAGAGATCTTGGCTGCGAGACAAGTAAGAAGCCTAGCTTTACAGCCTGTGAGAGGTTAAAGCCATCCCCATAATCTCCCAACAAAATGACCAAAGCGTCCAACAGCAGGTCAATTGCTAACATGGGTCTGATATGAGAGAGGAGCTCCTTTGAATAAGTCTGGGCCTTAGGGCACAGCCACCACATCTGGAAGTAGGTTTCTTGAAAGCTTCTCCACAAGTTCTCAGGACACGAGGGGGCCATGCAGTGGAGTCTGTAAGGGATATAGTGACATCGGTAGCAAAGCTTAAGTTGGCACTCCTTGTCCGCGGCGCACCTGGAGACCTATGGTTGCGTTCCCACATATTACGCCAACAGTCCTCCCAAATGGCCACCCCCAAATCCTTTGCCCAGCATGTATGGCAAACTGTCCTGGGGGTCAAAGCGATCTAGCAAGTTATAAAGCCCTGAAGCTCTGCCTTTACATCTGCCCGCCAGGTAGGTAGGTTCTAGAGCATTGAGGTCTCTGGTGCCTCTCTGACGAACAATCGGGTGACATCCACAGTAGCGCAGTACTGGAACCTTTGTCCCTCCTGTAATAAAAATAGCTGCTTGCATTCCTCGAAGGCGAGTGGAGAGCCGTCCCTGAAAAATTGTCTGAGTTCACTCAGGCCCCTGTTGGTCCAAGCTGCAAATGTTGTGTGTTTTGAAGGAGTGAGCTCCAGGTTGCTGACCACGGGCGACCGCAGGACCAAGCCTGTAGGTGTGCTTTCTTTTAGTGGCCAGGTTGCAGCATGCGAGTGTGTCGTCTGTCGAGGAGAGAAGCGCAGATCTGATTGGGCTGCTGCTCAAATTGACGAACGAATCCCCCAGAGTGACCCCATGTAAAGATATACGAGAGGTGGGAGGCCAGGTAGGGCAGCAAATATTTTTCTACCATGTTTCTTTTTTTTTTAAATTCATCTAAAGGTAGTGAGCACTTTTTTTTTTTTTTTTTTTTTTTTTTTTGCCTGTGCTTTCGCCTTCTTCCTGCCCTCTCGGATCAGGAATTGTCATGTATAGGAAGCCCTTTCCTGGGGACAACTGCTGCTTTCGCAGGCAAAGGAGTGGCCCAGGTGAAGGTGCAGGCGTGGGAGTGGCTGGTCCCATTGCACATCCAGGTGCCTGAATGTCTGTTGCTGAACAGATGTTGTGAGCAGTGGCTATCCATGATTTGATGGCCATTGCTGGCTGGAAGGGTGCAGATCCTTACCATTGGTGGACCTGGGCAAGTTTCCAGTCTGAAACTTGGCTAAAAGGATGACTCCTGCAGCCATTCAACGGATCATCATTGGAGTTAAAAACCTTACTAAGAAATGCAGCCTCTGACGAGCTGTGTACGACTGTTGCAGCTGACCAGCATCAACTTCATTGATGCCCTACTCCACTGTTCTTATCTCAAGGAGATCCTTGTTGGTGCTTCCACACTTCAACCAGTGGTAACCACCAGTCTCAACCACTGCTCGAGGATCCGTGCCTTCTAAGGCTTCAGAAGTGTCCCTGGATCAATCTGTAGGCTGACCAGCTCTCTCCTGGGCCACCTCTCTGGAGCCGTTGCCATTCCGAGTGCACCTTTGGAACTTGGAGGATCTTTACCTTGTACTACAAGATGCCCGCTCCTGCCTTTTCAGCCTTCCTGCATCAATGGAAGCCGTGCAGTGCCTGCTTCTTTGGTCATCCGTTGAAGATAGGCTGTCACTGCCTGACCGTGGTGACTCCCGTTGCAATCCGTCTTCTTCGCTCCCCGATAGTGTCCTGGGGTTACCGAAGTCCTCTTTTCTTCACCTGGGTGTTCAGCTGGAAGGTGCTCCGATCCAAGAACCGCAACCAACAAACTAAATCCTGACGCCAAAAATGAGCTTTTCACTGCGACCTCTGTTCCTCACTCAACCGAATCAAGCACAGAAGATTATGCCTGTAGCAGAATCCAGAGACTCAGCAGTGATGTCTGGAGAAATCTTGGTCAGGGGGTAAGTTACCATATCAGTTCCTTTCCCCCTGTTCTCCATAGGGTTACATGGGCATCAAATCCTGTCCCTCTCGCACTCCTTCCTGACTTTGGTTAATGGAGGGCTGGTGAGGTTCCCTTGCTAGGCCTATCATAGTGCCTGGGATTGAGTAAATTACGTTCCTGAACTTTTAATTACCTTTTTAACTTTGTATCTAACCACATTGTCCAATCACATAGTAAATCTTCCTGAAAAGTATAACTTTGGAACAGATTACTTTAGGGCACAAGGCCCCAAAGCATCTTGTTCTGGGCATACCATGTGTTAGAGTAATGACTGAACGTTCCCTAAAGTGCTTCCACTGAACTTTATGCACCCGACTTCGTACATGTTTTACACTGGTTATTGAATCATATGCTTTCTTTCTTCTCCTAAGGGTGAATGTATAGATCTTTTTTCCAGTAAGTGTATGACAATATTTTCCTAGAGGTTTCATTTGCGTAGTGTTTATTTTAAAGTTCCAATAAATAATTGTATATTTTTGGACTTAACGTGCCTAACTGGAATTATTGCTGGTGTTCTGTGTGGACTCACTGTGGCCCTAGAGCGCTCTCTCAGCCCTCCCGAGTCTAAGCCTTTCCGCTAGGTTACCTTACTTTGATTGGGTTTGGCTAGACTACAGTGTCTCCCTGTTCACCATAATCGGATGACCTCCATCTTAATACCTAGCACTTGGTGTCATTGCTGCCTGAAGTTGTTATTGGACAGTCTCTTTCTTCACTGTTTTCTCTCCTTTCTACAGGTGGGGCAGGCGGCCTACTCTGCTTCCAAAGGAGGAATCGTTGGAATGACCCTGCCCATCGCCCGTGATCTGGCCCCGATGGGCATCCGTGTGCTCACCATTGCACCAGGTATGAACAAAGGCCTACTAGAAAACTCTTCAGTAGCACCCATTCTGAAAATCGGGGAAGGCCGAGTGCATATTGCTATGGCCATTAACGGCTGCCCCAGAGCAAGAACCGTTGCACATGACATGAACTTTGAAATGAAGCTCCGACAGGAATGCCCCGTCAGGTCTTAGAAATGGGTCTAACGTATGTAAATATTGCCCTTTCTGGGTGCCCAATTTCTCAATTACATATACTTTTTGATTAATTTGCGGTCTTGTTTACAAAATGTTGGTTCCCTGTTTGGGTACAAATGCATACATACACAGGATGTAGAGCATGTCAAACTGTATGTACTATGTTATTGCAGGTGATTTATAAAACAACAAGCAATTCGAACACGTTATTCAGTTTAACTTTATGGCAGGAGCCTTAATTCATGCATAAATGTCTGAATGCGCCGGTAAGGGGCATTGGAAATACTGATGCTGCGTGCTGTCTAGTCCTATAGGTAAGGGCCACTTACCTAATGTGGCTGGCTGATGCAAAGGTAAGTTAATCGTGACATCATTGCAACTGGCTGGGACGGACAGGGTTACAATATTGATTTCCCCTGACACAGATATATATATATATATTTTTTTTTTTAACCGCAACGTGCAACCGTTAATTCATTTTGAGTTTAAAAGTTATTGACCTCATGTTGTTCAAGGTGATCGTGAATATGCCTTTTGTCTTTGAGTGGTCATGGGCTAAATTATTCACTTTCTCTAGTCACTTGCGTTCAATATCGCAGACCACCTAAAGATTGAGTGCAAATTGCTTTCTTAATGAGTTCCTTTTGTCCACTTAAATCGTTTGGCCATTAATTGTAGGGGAGGCGAGTTTTGTACCTTCGTAAAGGAAGCTTACATGAGCTTCCAGAGACGTTCCCAGCAATCCCGATAGTACTCCAACCTGAACGTAAGCCTCTTCGTGATTACCGTGGTGGTGTATGACTTGTTTACTGCTGGGCTTAGCCATTGGACTACACTAGATTTAATCTTGCTCGGAGGTCAAGAGGCAGTCCCGATGGATGCAAGTTTCCGGTTTGGCTAAGGATTTGTTTGAATACCTAGGCATTCAGAATGTACTAAATCCGAACTCCTTTCTCAAACACAACTTAATACCAATCATGGATAGATTCCGGTCTGACACCAAATTCTCGGCAGCCCTTCCACTTTCTATACTTGGAGGGGCTGCCATGTTTAAGATGGTGACTCTTCCCAGATATACATGTCTTTCAAAATACCCCAGTAGCAATCCCCCATGCTGAATTTTGCACAATTGCTCTGGTGCGGGGGCGCTGTCCAGGGTCGCATTGCATATTCTACAACTCGTTTTGGAAGGGCAGTATGGGAGTCCCGGATTTACACAAATACTATTGGGTATCCCAGCTGGCCATTGCCAATGAGTGGCTATGCAGTAATCCCTCACATCCTCCTATTGGCATCAAGCTGGATGGGTTCTCGATATCAGATACTCTCCAGATACTACATAGATATAATAATCTTAGACACCATTGGTGTTACAACATGTCTCTCGCTTTCAATGTAACGTATTTATCTAAAGACAGCAGGGGAAACGGTGTTTAATGCAGGTCTTAAGTATTTTACTTAAAGGAAGCTTAATTGAGCATTTTTACGCTTCAGCCTCTATACAGTTTAAACAGCCAGCAATACTGATTTTCATCCAGATGTGGGCTTTATGTTGCTATTCATGGCCACATGTACCGACAGGGCTGATGAGCTAGACCGCTACACTTGATTGAAAGGTCCTTTGGTTCCTATTGATACAGGCTTATGGTTATGACTAAAGTTTACAGGTGTAGAACAACACAAATGTGGGTCCTTTTAGATAAAAACCTGTCCACTGGCTGGACTGGGGTAAATCACTGCCTGTGATGACTGGAATGCACCATCTAGCCACTGGATTGTTCTTCAACTGAGAAGCCATTGCATTTTGTACATTTGAGGCGAAAGAACATGATGGATGAAATTATAAATAATTCTGCATCCAGGTGGGTTCCGTGGCTGCTTCTATGTAACTGCATTGTGGATGCAAATAAGTAGATGCACCAGGATATTTTCGCTTTATATTAGTCTTTCCACAACCAATATCCAGGTACAAAACTTGATTATGCGGAACCGGCAGCAGGTCTATCTAGCTAAAACCAGTATAGGACCCAAGACAAGAATTTGTGTACTGGGTAGGTTGCTCATGGGAGGAGGGTGTCGGTTAAGTGTTCTTTTTCGAGCAATAGTCTTGTATGGTTATCTCTTTTCACTTTCCTTTCAACTGGTTCTGTGTCCCTACAATGACTTTTTGTTTGTTTTAATATTTTTTGACGAAATTTGTTTTTAAAAAACTCATCACTTGTTTAATTTTATATTTGGTCGGCTCCCTCTCCCATGCCCCCCTTCCCGATATTAGAAACCCTACACCGGCCCCTCCCCAACCACCTCTGGTAACCCCTAATCCCACCCCCTGTATATTTAGATACGTTTTTTCGAAATAATTTCATCAAAAACATTTATTTAAAAAACAAACTCATGGGGTCGAAACCACGCAATCCCCTTTCAGCCATCCAAGATAATCTTTCTTTCGCATGTTCGACCAGTTTTCCCACTATTCTCATGCACAACTTGAGGGACTTCAAGCCCACATCCATGAGATTGCATGGGCCTATATTACATAGGCAGTTAGTATGATGCGTTAGCTCCCAATTGAAGTTACTGTGCATACATTATTTTCTGCTCTCATGAGGAACATATGGTACAATGGCCCCATGGATAATTTCCAACTATGAGAGTAAACCCCAGAAGCTGTAATAGGGGAAAATGGTGCTTGGGCAAGGTGTGGACCAATTTTTGCGAGGTTATGATATGGCATTTGTAACGCGCCTATACACAAGTGTTTCAAGACGCGACGAGGCAGGGAGGGGGGAACAAGGGGAAGACGGACAACGATCCTACTAGGCCAGGTGTCATTCAGACCGTGCAGGGGTAGGGGGAAAGGAAAAGTGCAAGTGCAAGTGCAAGGGGGAGGGGGGGGTGCAGTACAAAGTAAGTAGAGTAAAACAAATAAAATAGGGCCGTCTGGTGGCAAGTGCAGACAAGTGCTGGGAAGGGAGGGGGGCTGTAGGGATACAGAGACAGTCCCGCAGTGCAGGGGTTGCCAGGGAGGCAGTGCAAGTGGAGAGTGACTGGGCCCAGGACCGAGGTCGGTGAGAGTGGCCCAGTAGCAGATTCAGTGCAGTTTCAGTGAAGAATTAGTCGCTCCTCACTTCAGCATGTTTGTACATACATGCCAGTTCTTATTATTTTACTAATCTGAATCCTGCCTAGGCAAATCAAACCATCTTGACCTAAAACTGGTGTCATATTTGTGACAAACGTGGATATCTGTTGACATGATGAGCCGGTTTCTAAGCCTGTTCACTCCTTTCTCATGGTACCTGTGTGAGCAGAGTTGTTGCAGAGTGATAGGATTCTTAGCACCGATGTTCAAACTGCAATTAATTGTTCTAGAGGTACATGCAGCCTTAGATGCTGTGGGTGTTTGTTCGTACAATGGAGCGCCATGTTGTGGTCTGCATTTTGTATAGACATATTGGAAAGATGGCCACTAAATACATCGAAAAACTTAATTTCTCTTGCTATGGTGTACGGGGAGTTTTATATTTATTCAAGTTCTGTCGTTCCAACCATATAACCATATTTTTAAACTGGTTTAAATCAATTTCATCCCGCGACCAAGTGAACTAAAGGTCATTACATATTGGAACAACCCAGGATTCATGACCTGCCTCATCCCCTTCCATGTCCTTTCAAACTTTATCTTCACCCAGCATATTCTCCCTTGTGAAGAACTTGCCGGGGCACAGGTAGACTGAATGTGCACAGCTGGGGTGGTTGTTTCCCTTTTCAGAAATGTTTTGCACTAACACGTCTGTATGTTGCGCTTAACTGTCATGTTGATTTTGGGTCTAGTGCTTTGAAATTGCTGTTCAGTAATCACTCTGCGGTGTGAAGAAAGTTTTTTTTTTTTTTTTTTTTTATTGCCACAGAATTAAGAACTTGCTTTGTTTGTCCCCTCAAAAGGATAGGTTTGATAGCCTTAAAAATGGAAAAAGCCCTAAAATAGCTGCATTCTGTTTTTGTCTTGGGTGGAGGGGACATTCTTAATTGATGATCTGTTGCCAGGAGGGAGTATGGCCGACTTAGGAAATGGAAGACACTGGCGATAATTACAAGACCCACGTAAGCCATGTACACATTTCCTAACTAGGTTTTAGCGCCCTGAGCGGGTTCCGGGGTTCAGGGGTTATGGCTTATTCCTGGATATTTGGTATTAAAGGGGTTTTGGACATCTAATGCCTGGGAATTCCCATCACTACCCACACCCTGAACACTGCAACATTTAATTTACTGTGCCTTTGCGCCGTATTGAAATAGCGACCCCCTCACCCCCCCACTACACCGACAAGGGGTTTTACAGGGGTGTCCCCTGCTCTTTGTCGGTGTAATGGGGGTCAGGGCAGGGATTGCAGGGGTGTCCCCTACTACCGTTAGATGGTAGCAGGGGACAATAAAGAAAAATAAGTGAACAAAAAATGAAAAAAGGATCCTGCAGCGTCATTTCAGACCCACGTTTGTGCAAGAGAACGGACACCGCAGGGACAGAGGAGAGACGGCGGCACACACAGAAGTGTGCGGCCGAAAAGGTAAGTGGGTAGGGGGAGGTGGCTAGGGCGATGCAGGGCACAGTGATCTATGTGATCACTGCACCGCGCCATAACGGGACTCAGCATTATGTAAGTCGACATAATGGGCGGCGCAGTGATCACATAGATGCTTTTGCCCCATTGTCCTGGCAACATGGCTACATTGATGGACGTGGCAGGCAAAATGTATGACGTGATGTTGCACGCAAGAACAGGGTAGACAGTCTGGGAGACCCCGGAGGAGGAAAGGCATGCCAGAGGTGCAGGAGTGAGGTGCAATATCAGGAGATTCCGACTGCCACAGCATGGGGAGACTTGGAGGACTGGCAGAGTGCTGAGTAGCATCCGGTGTGGCTGAGCCAGACGGGAAAGCGTATTCTGAGCAAATAGCAGGTAGTAGTGCCTGGAAGTTGCTCGGAGTCCTTGTTCCCGATTTGGCTAAGCCAATTGGAACATTCAGACAAGGATGTTAAAATGCTGCAGTTAGTAAGGCCTGGTGGTGTTGGAGGAGCGAGGGGCGAAGTGGATCTGCAAATTCATCTTTAAGTATGCTTGGAGTCCATGGTTACTGGACCCCAGACTGTGGTTGTGAAGGACAGACGCAGCTGTGCAAGAGCATGTTATGTTGTTTGTGACTAGACATGTGAACTAAAGCACTTGACTTATTTTTTTTTCTCTCGTTTACTTCCACTGTAGGTTTGTTTGCCACCCCTCTGATGTCTAGCTTACCCGAAAAAGTGATAACATTTTTGGCCAAGCAGGTGCCATTCCCCAGCCGCTTGGGTCACCCAGGAGAGTATGCCCATCTGGTACAGGCCATCGTGGAGAACCCCATGCTGAATGGGGAGGTGATCCGTCTGGATGCTGCTATCCGCATGCAGCCATGAGAGCCCTCTGTACATGCCTGGCAAAGGAATATGAGACTGTCCGGTTTATGATCATGTCAGGAGTAAAGGAGCTGGTCTTTTTCCACGGTTTTGTGTTGGAAATATGGCTTCTTCTGTCCTGAAAAATCGTGAACTTTATTTCTGCAGAGTCTCCCAACTTTCAGATAGTTGTTGAATCAAACGAACAAATTATTGATCTGGGAACGTTGCTGCTAATTGCATTGGATCCATGCTGTAGCACCATATTGATTTTGCTTATTGGGAATGATGGTTGGAAATTTGAATAATTGATCTGTTTAATAAAAAGTGGAGTGTGAGATCTGTTACTGTGTGCCACATTCTCTGCTTTCAAATGGAGCCACATCTGCAGCCATTGGCCCAGGCCTACATGCTACATCAGTGATGTAGGGTCAATTGAGAGCAGGGCTCCTATAATGGTAGAAGAGCTACGGTGCACACATGAGTGGGATCATAACATGCTCAACTCAAGTGAGCAGGATCTAGGGGAAAATACAACCTCCCTGTGTCTCGTCAGTAATATAATCGATATGCAAACCAGTATGTATAGTGGATACAAAACGGTTTCTTGAAAAGTGGCCACACTTAAAAGCGTAAGGCAAATAGACCAACTGGTCTGTCAATAACTTGGGGGACAGCATTTTTGTGCAAGAGTCCATCAAATGTTATCATCTCCTGATCTGTAAAAGTGTACTTCTTGTTTAGAACTTAAATCTACGTGTACACAGCCTGTGCTGGGTCTGATGTGGGGCCTGAATATGTCTTAAATTTAATAACTGGCGTGTACCGAGGCAAGGCGTAGCGCAGCCAGGAGGGCTTACCTACATTTTGCACAGTAGACAGTATGATAGAAATGGTATCGTTCCTTTCGTTTTTGCACTACTCGTTTTAGTTTTTGCACTTCTAGAAATGAGAACTGCACTGGTTTCACGGAAACCTCGCCGGGCTTTGGACCAAGACCTACTATCCATAGACGCCATCAAGCATGAGTCAGTCATTATTAAATGTGGCAAATAGCAGTTTGTTTTCCGGCTCCTGGGGATTTGCAGACATTGTAGCAATATATACAAAGTGAGTATGGCACTGTAAACCAATCTCATTGATTGGCACCTTGGCTCTAGTCTATGTGAACATCTTTCTTGGCAGAAATGGCACCCAAGTGTCTCCCATTTTCAAGCTGGGTTTCCGTTAAGGGGTTAGGATCTATTGAACAGGCTCTTCACATAAATACGTTTGTGTTTGTAAAAGGGCATGCCCTGTATGTATTGTGTTTGATTTGAAGACCGCATTTTATGGTGTAACTAGGCTGCTCCTGAGGGTTGCTCTGATTTCCTCTGGCGCTTTTAATGCAGATCAATACCTGTAGAGTGGCAACAGAACTGTCATGCGCTGGGCAACCGGTGGGGGAAAAATGTCCCAGTTCTGAAGGGAATGGGGCAGGTCTGCCTACAGTAATGATATGCTGGCAGAATCGTTTGCAGCGAGTACTGATTCCCACACTTGGTTTAATTATGAGGTTTATCTTTTTGCCAATGGTGCGGCTTTGCTCGTGAAAACCTCCTGCAGGTTTTCAGCCGATGCCGAATACGTTTCACAAACTTTTGGTTAAAGGGTTTGGTCATATCTGTGAGCAAAACCAAATGTATATCATTTCATGACTGGAGACCACCAAGGTCCTGTTCCTGATGGGAGTTAGGATTGAGAAGGTGTTTTTGCCAGCTGTTCGGATAAATCGAGACACCCCCAGATTGAGAAAAGGAACCTGGCCTAGTCTAGAAGAGGCGGAGCGACCCATTCGATTCTCAAAATGGTTTGGTGGGAGGGCTATTTCATCAGGCCTTAATGTCTTTACTCTGTGGTGCTGAATTGTGGGATCATTGAAAAATGTCATGTTTGGTAGTCACAGAAAATAGGTTAAAATGTTTTGTCATTGCCATTAAGCACCCCGGATCTTCCCTTGGATATGGAGTTGGGCAAAGAAGGTATTGCTTTAAATGTGTCCATAAAACCATGACGTTATTGGTTGATGAGATGGCACCCTGTGGCTCTTATTGATTATAAAGATGCATTAAGGGGCGGTGCTTTGACAATTGCTGCTGTGTCCTTGCCCTGGGTGACTGGCGTTGAGAGACATGGCTGGAAACCTTGGATTACAACACATTTGGAAACATTCTTGAACTGTCTGCATGAATTTTTTTGTATGTGTGTGATTTTTGCCATTTAGTTTTATTGGCAATAAATATTATCATTCTGTAATGGTGTGCAAAGGGGGCTGTGTTGGTCTGTTAGTTAGCCGTGATTAATAATGGACCATTAATAGCTTATTGATGGAAAGCTGGCTGGATGCCATCACTGGTTCCTCCATACTAAAGAGATTAGTGCAGTGCGCTGATCTCTGGACACCGGGCCTCGTGCACTCAGAAAAGTCAGGAAATTGGGAGACTCCAAAGTATCAAGATTGTGGTATGCGGATGACTTGATCCTGTTGGACCAGACGGTAATAGGCCTGCAAAGACAATTGGAAACAAAAATTCTTTCATTTTCCAAAACAACAATGAAAACCCAGAATACACACTCTTGGGATCTTGAAGAGTCAAAAATCGAAGCAGTAAAGGAATTCAAATACCTGGGTGTTTTGATTGATAACGCACTGAATGACAACTCTCTCCAGAACTCTCTGTGGGAAAAAATACGAAATCTGACAGCCCAAACCCACGCTGTTGACAAAAAATTTGGGAAATTCTCTTGGACACCAGCACTTTAGTTCTAGAAGTCCAAAGTAGTCCCAGCGATAACCTATGGATAGGCAGCGAACCTAAATCTACCCCCAGAGATCTGGTCCAAGCTGGAGGGCTTCTTGTGGAAATCGCTGCTCGGTTTGCCCAAATCTGCCCCAATGCCAGCTATACGACGCGACTTAAGCCTACCATCTTTAGCCTCAGTGGTGGCTCAAAGCAAGCACTGTACAGCCATATAGGAAAATCCTATCTCCTAGTTCGCTGCCGATCTTCCAGGTCGTGGCATTGGAAATCTCCAAAGGAACCTGCAAACCGCTAGTTGCATGGGTTAAAAAAAATTCATGAAAAGCTTGAAGTGTCTTGCCCGGTCGAAATTCTCCTGTCTAACCCAGGGCGGGTAAAGAAGAAGCTCCAATGCCAGTTTTGGATTAACACAACTGAGAGGATCTTGCAGTACAAGTCCTTAAAGCACTTACTCCGACTCATAATCAGTTAAAGGTCCCATTGAAGTACTGCGAACGATTCCCAGAGAAGGACCTAAGGAAAAATTTTATGCAAGCTCGATTGAACATACTTCACACCAGGGAAATCTTGGCCTCCTGAGCATGCTCGTCTGTCTCCAACTGTCGTTTATGCAAATCCACAGACCAGGCAGAAACGATTTGTCACCTGCTTATGACCTGCTCAGCCCTAACAGTGGAAAGACAAGCGTACTTGGCACCACTTACCTCAGATGCTACGACTCTAGATGAAGAAACTGGTTGGTCCCGATTGATCGCAGGAGACTCTGCCAGATGGTCCAGGATGACAGCAAAATTCCTGGATGTGGCACTTAAAAGGGCCAACTCGATTGACACCATCAGGCCTCTAGCAATCATAGGACCGGACGTCTAGTGTGAAGAACTTGTGTGATCAAAAGTGGTGTCCCAAGCTACCCAGAAAAAGTGATGAACACAGAATTTTCCTCCTTTTGTAAAAACCAATTTGGTTAAACACAAATAAAAATAAATAAAGTCGGTTTTAAATGTCTACAAACACTCAAATTCCAAAAAAACAAACTCTCATTTTATGTTTCTCTTGCAATGCTTTCTGCTACCTGTTGTTTGACATTTTGTAAACTATTTTAAATGATGTTACACTGCACCAAATCACCACTACAGTGGTGTTAATGGTGCTGTGACTATCTAGAGCGTGGCATATTATTCCACAGCCTGCACGAGAACAGAAAGTGAGGGAAAGGTCAATAGGGAGAAATGTTAGACACACTTCTAACATGTGTACAGGTAAGAAAGGGAATGCGGGTGGAAGGGTAGCAATGGAGTTTGATTTTGTGCATGCCTGGTGGATCAGTGGGGAATGATAAAAGAACCTCCTCAGGAAAAAACCAATGCACCCGCGAACAAGTGTATACCTTTGTGGGCCGTTTTTAGTACTTGTAGGCGCATTCTGAAATTGGTGAGTGGTTGTGTGATGGGCTCTTATTGTCCTCCGGGGTACTTTTTTTTTTTTTTTATTTTTATTTTAATAAAAGCTTGTTTGTGAATTGGGTGTTAAAGTAATCTGACAGGCCACAGAGCGAGAAACATTGGATTGGCTAGCCAACTCTCAGAAGTGACTCAACCCTGAGTGGACTGCCTGCAAAATGAATTAGATGGCCACACAGGGGAAAGGAAATCGGTTGTGTGGGTCAACCCTCCATATTAGCATGACCTCGTATTGAAGGAGTATGTCTATGTTGTTGTCAACTGGGAGGATGTTCCTGTGGCAGGAGTCTCCTCAGTTGGAGCTGTATATTTTGAAGGGTGCCAGTACACTGGAGTCTACACTAATGCACTGAATCCAGAGGGTGCAAATGCTCCATAAGACCCATCATGAGAGCAATTCCAGTAGCTGGGCCTGTCTGTGTTTGCAGGTCATTGCGCAACTGGCAGGGGTTTGTAATGGCGGCTAGCATTGAGTTCCTACGATTCACAATAAATCCGTCTCAACTATTCATTCTCCCATTTTACACAATTTTGCAAGCTCTGCATCATTCATACTTCACAGCCTCCTAGTTCTTCTCTTTTTATCACACTATTTTTCGGTCTGTTTGTTCCAGCAGACTCTAGCCTTGCATTCCCTGGGGTGGGGACACAACACACCTTAACTCGGCCAAGGTTACGTGCTTTGAGACTGCTACGGTGGTGAGCTGGCGCAGTTTAAAAAAATTATCTAATGATAATGACCAATTGGAGAGACAGGTGAGTGGGGGAGGATTTCTTTGACTCTTATTGCCCGAAATTGAAACACATATATAGCCCTACTGTACCTAATAACTAGCCGAAATGCAGCCCAATTGCATGCAGGGAAAAATCCCCTTCAATATTATGGGAGTGACAATGACCGACACAGAACACAAGACTGTGTGATACTTGCTTAAGTTTGGAAAACGCATTTGCAAATCCCAGAGGGCATTTTTTTAGCTCGATTGATTTGCATTGTTGTACTTGTTGCTTGCCGTCTTCCTTTCAAGCCGGAGAAAACTGAAGCTATATGTACTCCTTCCATTTTTTTGGTGAGGAATTTTATATTCATCTGGTTTTTGTTTTGATTTGAGTTATTTTCAATTCCCCTTTATTAAACCAAGTGTTATTGATAGTCACACATTTGGACCTGAAAGAATAAATGATAAGCTGACTTACAGACTGGTCTCATATCACGGCTTCACCTAATAACTGATGTGTGTGGTCCTGGTCCAACCATTGTATCTATGTGTACCAAATGATTACATTCTTACTGTTTGTAGCACTCCTGGGATCAATCACAGTTTGCAGGTCACTCATCACCTGGGGTGTAGGTCTGTGCCAAACCTCATGCCTGTTGGACTACCTTCCACCACCTCCTAACCCCCCCCCCCCCACCCCCCACATTCACATCCTTGAATGCCCAGCAAGGGAAGAACATCTACATGTATCCAGAAAAGGTAGCCTTCCGAGATACGAAAGTTTCCCCTAGCCATGTGTGACAAATGGAATCCATCCAGATTTGTAGTTTTCCTAAGTTTAAAATGGGTTAAGAAATCACAGGTGCCACAATTCAAAGGAGAAAAATGGGACTGGGCGGGATGGCCTCACGCTTGGCGAGGACAAACACTACACCTCTGAATATTACATTGTTTTGGACCCCTTCCTGAAGACATTCCTCCCAAATTGTTAATGGTGGCCAGCAGATGTTCCCTGCCTCCTAATAAACCCCATGGAGAAGCTGAGTTTGTTTTGCTGCTGTAAAGGTCCTACACTCTACGTCAATGTAACCCCCCAACCCGTACATTTGAGTTTAGTTTGAAAGGCAGCCCTAATGTATGGGAGGCGTTAAGCACCAGGCAATCTGGCAGCGGAGAGATGATTTAAAGAATATCAGGCTTTTTATCGCTGGCTTGACCGGCACATCTCTACCCTCTCATTCCCTTGCACTCAATTTTATATGGCTTGTGTCTATGGAGCCATGTCGTCCCTAAGAAATGGCCTTGCACCCCCATCCAATTCAAACCGAGCGAAAAGACCTGTGTAAGCAAAAACCCTTTTAATAGCAAGCCGCAGAGGCGGCTCTGTGATCCGCACTTTAATTCTCCCTTTAAGACTTTTAAAAAATATTTTTCATCTTGCTTTGTTAAATGATTGCATACATAATTTGGCTGCTGGAATGCTGCAGAGTTTTAAAATTAAGATTGGCAGATGTCAATAGTCCATGTACACTGGGCCTAAAATGTATTTTATTGTAAGGAAAATAAATATCTTAAAGCTGCATGCATTTCCTGTAAGACTACATCTTTTAAGTCTCCTGTGCTTCAGGAAATCGGTTTTTAAAAATGTGGAAATTGTGCATCCAGGATCAAAGAGAAATATGTGAGTACACGTTTTATATGTGAAAAGATAAACAATGCGATATATTTAAAAAGAATTTCAAAATGAAAAATTAGGTTACAGTTCATAAAGATGGGGCCAGTCAATATGTGGTTAATAAAAGATGAGCGAGCGTATGTGTGCCCAAATGCTTCAATATGGAATTAATCTTAGTTGATATTGGATTGTCTTGTATTCTTTTACTTGTCCGTAAAGGAGATAACATTCCCAGCTACAGCCATTAAGGTGTTCTCCGAAATCCTGATCTGTACGATTACCAAAATTGTTAATGCCTCCTTGATGGAAAGTTCTGTTCCCACAGTTTGAAGAGTGCTTGGATTACAGCCCTGCTCAAAAAGCAGGGGCTTGATGACCTGATTCCAACTAACTACAAACCTATAGCTAACTCCCCTTTCTTGCTCAGGGTATTGCATAGGGTAGCTTATCAGCAAGTCTTGGAACACTTGAAGGACCACACCATTCTGAATAAGTGGCAGTCTGGCTTCAGACCAGGCTTTAGTACAGTATCAGCCCTCCTAGATTTAAAGTCCAACATGATGTAAAAGATAAATGAAGGACACACTATGATGCTGATGGTGTTAGATTTGTCTGCTGCGTTTGACTTAGTTGATCACCCACTTATTCTAAAAAGATTACAAGAAGTAGCTGACTTCAGTGATCATGCGGTAGCTTGGATGCAGTCCTTCTTAGGAAATGGAAATGTGACGGTTTGCAGCAATATTGCATAAACTCAACCGGCTCCGCTCAGTTGCAGAGGGCCTCAGGGAGCCTGATTGCCCTCAGTTTTTTATAACCTTTTTCAAAATGCCATTATTTCAGATGCTGTAGGGAAAAGGATCTGTTTTTCTAATTATGCAGATGATACTCCATCCCTCATTCCATTGGCTGGGGATTATAAGGAAGATACAAGAGTGGTGAACGAGACCTATAACCTCATCCAGGATTGGATGTGCATGAGTGGTCTTGCGCTCAACCACGATAAAACAGAATTTATGGTTGTAGGCTCTAGCCTTAGATTGAGATATCTTTGTGGGGAATATGAAAGCTTTGGTATTGCAGACGGTGAAATATTAACTAAGAACAAGATAAAGACTGTTGGGATTATTTTCCCCTGGCCATGAAGGCACAAGTGAGTAGTCTGGTCTCGTCAGCTGCATACTATGTCTCTGCCATATTTGACCCCATCTGTCCCAAAAAAGTTGAGACAGTGGCCAGAGCGATTATTGGTTCCAAATCGACTACTGTGGTAGCCTATTGGTAGGACTTGGAAAAGGAGAGCTGGTCAGACTGCAGGTGGTACAAAATAGTACCGTCTGAGCCATAATGAGCCTAAACCAATTCGAGCATGTCTCGGTTGCCAGGAGAGGACTCCACTGGCTGCCCATAGAGGCTAGGATCAAGTTTTGCCTTCTCACCATCAGGTGTAAATGTCTATCAGGGCAATATCCAGCCTATGTGGCAGACCTACTGAAAAAGAAAAAAAGATTTTTTTTCAGATCAAGTGACCTTAAACTCTTAGAAGTGCCAAGATTTAATCTGGCCGTGGTCAAAAGAAGTGCATTTTGGGTTGCAGCACTTACCTGGAATGCAATGCCTGCTGACCTTAGAAGTTGTGAATCACTGGAATGCTTCAAGAAAACGCTAAAAACTTGCCTACTTAAATAAGCATCGTAAATGGCTTAGAGGACTGTGTTATTGTCTATTAACGTCACCATGGGGACCTTGATCCTGGTGCCGTATGCCTCGGGGCCGCGTTCTTCAAGTGAAGTCCACAATTTGAACATTTGCTCAGTTTCTTTATATTTAGATGTTTTCATTTTTAAATTATCCAATTTTATATTTTGAATATGTGGTCAATTAGATATTTTCATGTTTTCATCATTTTCTTCACTAAATGTATTTGAGCCTGGTGCACAGAGCATTTTTCAAGGGGAAAATCCAACTGAAAAACACTGTGTGAATCATCCGGCCCATTTATGTCCAGTTTCAAATATAATCGACTTAGTATCTTGCTTTTGGTCTTGGTATCCTTATTATTTTACTAGTGTCCTTATTCTGTCATTATCCTTGTTCTCCTCAGTTTGTATCCTGATTTCAGCATAGGTAACCTTATTTTTTACTCTTGTTCGTGTTCTCTCATTATCCTAGTTCTCCTCTAGGCGTGTTTCGTTACTACTGTGGCTCTTCAGGAGCACTAATACTTGAAATGATGATGCCCAATAACTACGTTGTTTATCAGTTCAGACAATGTCTTCTTATGGAACTCAACAGCTTGGAGAAAAAAAAAAAAATGTTGGGGGTTGCAGGGGTGTCCCTTGCATGGTCCATGCAATAATGTCGCCACAAAAAACTGCCATTTTACGGCGATATTTTTGCATGGCGAGATTTTTGTGGCGACATTATTACATGGAACCGGCCTGACAGCATTTCTCCTAGTGCAAGTGCATGAAGTGTTATAGTTTTGACCCGGCTTGGGTGGGGGGGGGGTTGTTGGTTTACAGACAAACTTGCTAGTCCTAATATGTTTAGGTAATGCATGTGTACAAAGGTGCGAGGAAGGGGGGGGGGGAAACAAATGTGCCCAGTTCAACAGGGCTCTGTGTTAAGTGCAGAAAGGTTGCCTTGCTCATGGAGCATAAGCTGAAAGTGCAGTAATGCTGAACATAGTGCAGTGGCCCAGAAGCAAGTGCAAAGACTGGTGGGGGGGGCTGGGACCTGTAAGGCTCTGGAGGTGAGCCAGGCAACCAGTCAGCAAAAACTGAACAGAGTTAAGGAGAGTGGAGAAAAAGTTGGAGGATTATCAGGGTAGAGGGAGAGAGGAGGAGGAGGAGGAAGAGAAGAGGAAGGTTTTGATGATTTCCAGAACTAAAGGTTCTCCGGCTTAAGACAGAGAGAGGCAGGGAGGCTGTTCTAGAGGGAGGCACCTGCAGAGGATCAAGATCTACCCCCAAATCTCTGTTTGTGAAAGCAGCTCACCCGCAGAGAGTTGAAGGAGTATGAGCTGTGGACTCTAGAGGGAGAGTATTTATGAAGAGAGCGTTGTAGATAGTGCAGGCCCCCGGCCTCAGAAAGCCTTGTGGGTTATGCAGAGGGTCCTTGCAGCCACGGGGTGCCAGTGAAGGGATTTCAGCGCCGGAGAGATGCGGTCCCAGGGCTTCAGGTCAAGGATAAGTCATTCTGTTCTGCATCAGTTGTAGAGGACCGAGGGTAGAGGTAGGAAGGTTGAGGAAGAGGCTGTTGCAATAGTACAGCCTATAGGGAACCAGGGCTCTCGAGGTAGTTAGCATATGTGAGAAAAGGTAGAATACCTCTGGGGAGGTGCAGTTGGTAGCGGGACCTTTTGGAGATGTCTTGAGATGTGCGAAGAGGAGAGCGTGTAGTAGAAGATGACCCCAAGATTCCTTGCCTCATTGGTAGGTGAAGGCGCAGTGCCAAGCGAGGCCGGCCAGTGTGAAAGTGGGAAAACTGGAGCCGCACACCAGGACTGAACTACGGAAAGAAGAATCATCCTCATCATAATCATCCTGTGGGTTAAGGGGGCCATGGAAATATTGACGAACCAGGGGGACAAGTTAGATCCCTGGGGGATACCACAAGTAGAGCAAGTGATAGAGGAGAGAAAGGACCCAAGTTCCACTTGGGAGGGCTGGTCCATGAGAAAGGAGGCGAGCCACGCCAGGGCCTGATCTGTGATGCCCAGGGTATCGCGGAGATGGATGTTGTGATTTACCAAACCGAAAGCGGAAGAGAGGTCCAGAGGGGAGAGTTGGAGTCCACATTTGAGAGTAGGTCTTCACAGGTGTTCAGAAGAGCAGTTTCCGTGCCTCCGGATGCTCTGGGGTCTTTCCTCTCTTCTAGCTCTACTTTTAGTGTTCCCCAGGTGTCTAACCTCTCCCCCTGGCTCTTCAACCACTAGCTGGCACATCTTTCCCACTGCATTGCTACTTTCTGCTCCAATTTTCAATGTTATGCAGATAACACTCAACTCTCTTTCAGGCTCCCCTCAGCCACCGCTGCTTCTTCTGTCATACCAGACTGGCTTGCCGCAATTACGGAATGGTGTGCCACCAATGAGCTCTGCTTTAATGCCAGTAAGACTGACATTCTCCTCATTGGGACACCTGCTCCCCCACCTTTCTTCTGTCTCTCTATCCACTCACTCTGGGCCCTCTTCCTCTCCTTCCTGTGAGGCTAAGAACCTTGGTGTCCTCTTCGACTCCACCCTCTCCTTCTCTCCTCACATCTCTGACGTCTCTAAGAAGTCAAACTATCGGCTGCACCTGCTCAGAGGTATTGTTCCTTTTCCACTTTCCCCCAGAAGCTCTCAGTCTCCAGAGCTCTGGTCCTCTATAGGCTGGACTATTGCAACAGCCTCATTCTAAATCTTCCTGCCTCTACTCTTCGACCTTTACAACTTATCCAGAACAGGACTGTGAGACTTGTCCTTGGCCTCATACCGAGGGATCGTATCTCTCCAGCTCTGAAATCTCTTCACTGGCTCCCCGTGGCTGCAAGGATCAACTTCAAGACCCTCTGCATTGTACACAAGGCTTTCTGGGGCCCGGGACCGCTCTACCACCAACTTTCTCTTCCAAAACATCTTCCTTCTCGAGCTCTCCACCTCCAACTCTGAGGGTCAGACGCTTCTCCAAGCACAGAGTTGGGGGCAGAACTATCTCCTCAGCTGAGGCCTCCTTCTGGAAGAGCCTTCCTGCTTCTCTCAAACATGACCAGAACCACCCCCGGTTCCGGAAGCAACTCAAGACCTTCCTTTTCGCTTCCGCTTTCTCTTCCTCTCCCTTGCTGATGCACCCGACTGCTCTGTGCACTGATCACCTTGTCACCTCTGAACTCTGGCTCAGGCACCTGCATGTCCATTTGCCCTTGCACTGCCTCCAGGCTCCCCAGCGCTTAAGGGTCTGTATCTGCAACCCTACAGTCCCTTCTCTCTGCACTTATGAGCCAACTCCTAGCTGCACTTGTGAGTTAACTGCACTTCCCTTTCCCCTCCTCTTCCCCTCACACATCTCCCATTCCCTCTTCCCCGCACTTGCGCAATCTGAATGACACAAGGCCAAGTAAGCTCGCTATTATGTCCTCCCTTGTTTCCCCCTCCTTGTCTAGTCTCGCCTAGAAACGTGTGTACAGGCACGTTCTAAATGCCACATCATATAATATCCTATATCTAAAGCAAGACTGATTGTCACGGATACAACCAACAGATTCAGTGTGGAGGGTAAGTTGAGTGTTAGCCAGCTTCTCCAGTTTTACCAGGAACCGGTGATGGAGATCGGGCGATAGTTTGCCAGAATGTACGGGTCAGTACAGTTTCTTTTTAGCAGAGGGTGCACAAGAGAGTGCTTAAGAGGAGAGTGGATAACTCCAGTGGCAAAAGGACATCGGCCAAGGCTGGAGCGAGAGTGTCAATATTGTCCTTGATGGTTTTGGAGAGGCAGGGGTCCACCTGTTTGGAAGAGGTTTTCACAGACTGACTAGTCTAGAGACCTAATTGGGTTTGACAGGGGAGAGAAGAGGAGGAAGGGTGGGCGTGGCCGAAGGGGGCACAAGAGATTTTGGTGCAGGACGGGGAGCGGAAGCGAGTGAGGGCAGGATGTCCTGTGTTTTGTGGTGAAATGTGCAGCCAGGGCCGAGCAAAGGGCCTGGGTGGGTGCAGTAGAGGATGTGGCTTCAGTAGGGCTGGCCAGCTCATTGCAGACTCAACCAAGTTCTGCTGTGTTGTTAGATGCTGCAGAGATGCAGGATTGAATGTAGACTGTTTCTTTGGAGCAGATGCAGAGTCTATATTGCCTTTGAAGACGGCGGCAGGCCAGTTTGTCGGAGAATGCACCTGAAGATCCCCATTTCCGTTCCGCTGCTCTGCACTTGTGTTTAAGAGCAGCCCGATCAGAATCGACAGAGTTGCATTTTTTGGCAGGCTTATGTCGGACCCTCATGTCAGGGGCAAGAATGTCAAGAGTTTTTGAGATGGAACAGTGAAAATTAGAGAGGGCAGTATGAGGGTGGGAGACAGCCGCAGGAGTAGAAAGAGGAGAAAGGTGGAGGCAAAGGCAGCCACTGACACTCTTTTCATTGGTCGGATGACCGTGAAGGCAGGAGGTGGCGTGGGGTGTGCCATTGTTAAGGAGAAGAGAGGTTCAAGAGAGAAGAGAATGATCAGTCCATGACAGTGAGGTAGTGGGAGGAATAGAGAGTGGGATGTTTGTGGAGGTGAGTGCATCCAGCGTGTGGCCAGCTGTGTGCGTTGGACCAGAGGGTAGCATGGAAAGAGAAAGGGGGTCCGACAGGTTGTGGAAAGGTCCTGAGGAGTCTGTAGAGTCAAGATGAATGAAAAGGAGGAGAGAAGAGGCCAGGTCAGCCCATTCTGAGAGGAAGAGGGTGGACTTGACTGGACTGGCCTGGCGGCCGATAGAAAGTGGCAAGAGTAAGAAAGGCGACAGGGAAGAGAGAGGGCGCCTGAAGACTAGGCTTTCAAAGGCGGAGTAGACCTGAGTGGGAATAATTGAAACGGTGATCCACTGAGAAAAGATCAAGGCTACTCCACCTCCTGCCTTGTTGGGCCTGGGCACGGAGAGGGTCTTGTAGCCTTCAGGGAGAAGTGGATCAAAAGTCGTGACAGAGCTGTCCTTAAACCATGTCTCAGTAAGAGCAAGAACATCAAGGTCCAGGAGTTCAAGGAGGTGTCGGGTGTCGGAGGAGTGCTTAACAGAACGAAAGTTTAGTGTGGCAACATGAAGCAGGTTGCCACTTTTGAAAGACTTACATGGGGTGCAGGGGACAGAAGTCCCCCTGTATGTTGTAAGAGTGCCTGAGAGATAGAAGTAGGAGGGGGCAGAGGAGGCAGGGATGGCCAGGGTGTCAATGAGGAGGGTGCAGGCAAGGGAACCAGGATAGTGGAAAATGGCAAGGGAGTCATTGTGGGAGGGGCCACGGGAGGCAATAGGGCTCCAGTGGCAGTGGGTGGTCCGGGCCGCAGGGCGGGAGTGGCTGACAAGGTTGTCAGTATAGTGAGAGTAGGCAAGGGAGCATGTACAGTTGAAAGTGACAAGGGGGGAGTTGTAAGGGAGGTGGTGGGGTTGGTAGAGGGCAAGGAAGCCAGTGATGAGGAAAGAGGCTCCTTCCTCATCTTATCAACTTTCCTATCAAAAATTAAGAGTTTGGGTTGAGGCCCTTGTACCAGGATGGTACCATTTCGATAGACATTTATGATGGCCTTGGAGGGGGAAAAGGAGTCCAGAAGGACCGCTCAGCGGGTGTCGCCATTTATATGTGAGGAAGAGTAAGGAGAGAGCAAAGCAGCCAAATAGAGAGTCCATAGGTCGGCAGAAGGAGCGAGAAAGAGGATGTCTGTGAGAGTCCCTCTGGCGGAAGCACTGATGTAGGTGTCAGCGATTGGAAGGCCTGGGTTGAAGCCCAGTATGTCCTTCTTGAGTGTCTTCTTGCCAGACTTAGTGAGAGGTGAGGGATAGGAGATGGAGAAGCAGTTAGTGTAAATGGGGGTGATAGAAAGTGTCATAGTGTGTGGGGCACAGAGTTTGGTACATGTAACCAGGCAGAGCAGTTGAGGTACGTGGGAGGAGGTAGGAAGGAGGGAGCAAGTGCACAGTGAGACACAACAGGAGAGGGAAGAAACAATGGGAAGTGACAAGGGTAAGAGAACAGATAACAGACCAGACAGAGGGCAGAGGGGGTAACCAGTCAGCACATTCCCATGAAAAACAGGATGTGAACACACCTAAAAACAATTTTTGGAAACCACAGCAAAACCAATGCAGGCTGCGCACACAGGTAAATATAGCTTTTATATAACAAGCCTTTATATTCCTTTTCTTCCCCTTTGCTAGGGTATTTGCTCACTCTGGGTCCTCCGTCTCCTGTAACCTAGATCGCTTCCCAGCAGTTATTGACAGTGTTGATACTTCCCTCAGTCCCCTTTTCATATGCTTATTTTAGTCACTGGTAACTCGAATAGCTTTTCCATCAGTTTTTTTCACATCTAACTGTAAAGGTTACAGTTTCCCAGCTCAGATCATAAGACACAGCCAGAGATTGATCTCCTTTTATTACCAAACTAATAAACTCCTCATTCGCCAGCAACTCAGTCCCAAGTAACCTGAAACAATCTTGGGTTCTCCCATTACTCAAGAAATAAACACTAGATCCATCTATACCCACTAATTATAGCCCGATCACCACTGTCCCTTTCTTACTGAAAATCTTAGACGGACTTGCATATCTGCAAATTCAAGACTATCTAGAGAAAAAACAACTATTAGGAATCCGTCAATCTGGCTTTAGACCCCAACATGGAACGGAAACTGCCCTTGTTTTACCTTAAAAGTCGGATCGACGAACTAAAAGACAAAGGTAGAGTTGCCATCCTACTTCTTTGACTTATCGGCAGCCTTTGAGCTGGTTGACCATAAAATCCTATGCGACCACCTGTCATCAGCAGCACACTTCTCCAACTCTGCTGTCACGTGGATCCAATCCTTCCTCGCAAATAGAACCATGCGTGTTTTCTCACCCACAGCTGCGGCTGACCCGATCCTCATCACCTGCAGTGTCCCACAAGGTTCCTGTGTATCGCCCACTTTGTACAATATCTTTACAAAGCCCTTATTCAACAAACTGGACCGTCTGGGTGTCACCTACACCAGCTATGCAGATGACACCCAGATACTATATCAGGAACCTATGACTCTGATGTCTGCTGGATTAACAAAGTCTATACCATCATTCAGGCATGGATGGCCACACATGGCCTCTGCCTGAATGATGATAAGACTGAGCTACCCCTCGTCGGCTCACCCAACAACATGCTGAAACTTAGTCCCAACTACAGTAGCATCCTCATTGATGGGAACAACATACCCATTGCCAAAAATGTAAAACCCTTGGCTTCTACCTCGATGCCAATACCAACCTAACCAAACAAGTAAACATGACTTCCTCAGCCACTGCCTACACTGGCAAGCTGATCAGGGCTTGCAGACACCTACTGTCCTCCAATAGCTTCCTTATATTGGCCAGAACACTTATACAGTCCAAACTGGACTACTGCAATGGTCTATAATTAGGTGCCAACAAATCCATAATTAACAAATTGCAGGTCCTGCAAAATAATGCACTCAGAGCTGCATTAAATATACCTAGAAGAGAACACATCTCTGCAACCAGAAAATTGTACAAATGGCTCTCCATACAAGAAAATATTTACTTAAAAACCATCTGCCTCACCTACAAAGCTTTGAACCACCAAGCCCCACCATATCTCACGGATAAATGTACTCTAATATCATCAGCCAGAATTACTAGATCTACTAACACATCTTGCCTGGTGGTGCCCAGGTATAACCTAAAAAGAGCTGGTGGAACTAGTTTCCCAGTCCTAGCCTCCCAACTATGGAACACACTTCCACAGGACAACAAAACTATTCCTACCTTTCAAATATTCAGAAGTCACGTCATCACATGGTTACAGAATAAAAACTAATACTACTTACCTTACAGCTACTCCCTGTACTCTCATTCCCTTAACTGTATATATCATTATCCATGCCTTCCTCTGCTATTTGAATGTATTATTTGTATTCTGTCTGTATGAACTGCATTTTGTAACCATTACCTTCACCTCAAAGCTCCCAGATACCCCTGGGTCAGGCGCGCTATATAAATGAAATAAACAAACAGTATTCGTGTTACTTTCACTCCCCCTTTTCTTTAGAATTTTTTCACTCTTGGGTTTCTCAGGCTCCTGTAGCTTTGATATCTTTCCCAATCGATTTTCACAAAGGTTTTATTTCTCTCCATTCCCTTTTCATAGGGTTTTACCACTTTCGGGTGTGTTAATCTTCCGTAGCTTTGATATGTTTTCCAATCGTAATTTATCATGTTCATACCTTGTAGAAGTAGGTTTCCCTTTGGGTTCCTCGGGCTCCTGAAATCTTGTTGGCTTTCCCCATGGCTAGGCATCTCTGTAACCATGGTCCGATGTGTGCTGAGCTCAGGTATCCAAGCTCCCTTGTGCGGTCTGGTCTCGGAATCCTTTGCCAGCCTTTTAGGCCACTACAGCTCCTTTGTGGTCCCGCCACCAGACAGGGTGGAGATCTCTTGGTCACCGCTCCTGTTCTGACCTGCGCTTCTCAGACAGATAGAACACCAACCTGCAGGCCTTCTGTTAGCCTCTTCTTCCTCCTGGTTGCTTCCACTGACCCTGTGGCCCAACGCGGCTCCGCCCACCAGGGCGTGAAGACTGCAGAGTTTCACCTCTGCCTAGCTGTTCGCCTGCCTCAGAAGGGGTTCCCCTCCTGCTTTTCAATCCACCCTTCCTCTTCTTAGGCACATCACAGGGGCAGCTGAAACAGTGTCCTGTGCCCAAGGCATTCAGGCTGTGTTCAGCATTGCCTTCAGCCACAAGAGGTAAAGAAGGATTCTTGTGAAATCCAGTTGTTGTGCAAGCCTCCCCTTTTCCCTTTTTAGTTGTGGGAGATATAAAAGATGCAGGCAATGTGGTTTGAACTGGGAGTTCCATTCTGTAATGGAAGTCCTTGTCCCTAAGAGGGGAGTCCCACCCAGTGAGGTGCCACTTGCCCAGACCCCTGTGGAGGTTCTTGTTTAGTGGGCTCACCTCCCTAGAATCCAAATGGTGTGGCTCCCCTCTGGGGAGAATGGATGAATTGCTCAGATTTGTCACACTCCCCTAGGGGGCTGGATGTGCTTCCTGCAGGCATGTGTATTTCATTTCTTGTACCAGATATTTCTGATGTTCTGTGTTTCAATGGGAGGCTAGAGGGTATTTAAAATCCATCTTCTTTATTGCTCTGTGTTCCTGAATGTGCTTTGAGCTTTCTTCTTGTACTTCCAATATACCTACTTTAGACGTGTTATATTGGATTGCATAGATTATATAAGATGTGTTGCAATTGATGAATGTGATTGTTTTGCCTAATGGCTACAAACTAATCTCTTTTTTGTGTATCCATCATGTAATGGCACATGTTGCAATGGCCACATTTATAATTGCCCACCAATTGTAAATTCATCCAAGTAACGTTCATCTTCATCTTTTATCTCATGTTTTTGTTTTTCTGTATTACTTCTTGAGGTGATTTGGAAAGTTCTGACTGATTTTGCTTCTTATTGTTGGGGCTCTGATAGATTTTATATAGAACATTCATCTGATAGGTATTTCCTTATATCTTTGTTTACCCATAGAACTCTCCAATGTCTAGTAAGTATTTTCCTTATAGCACTGGCCTTTATACTGTTAAGTGGTTATGAACCTTACTGTTTTAGTCTGTTATTTTTCTTGAGTTTGATAGATCAGATTGTAACTGGGAATTTCTTGAAACATAATTTCCTTTGTCTTGCGCTTTATTAATAAAGGGATATTTATAACTTCTCTGTTGCTGCTGATGCATGTTTCTCATTTTCTTGTGTATCACTACAGTTTCCTTTTATGCCATGAAGTTATCTATATGATATGTTTTTGATAATATGCTCAGGATGATTGATGTTTTAATATATTATTGTGTTCCCTGAAATAGTTTTTTGTACCGGTTATTTGAATCCTATTATTCTTCATATAGAAATGCATTTCTAGACCTGGAAGTCTATCTGTGCTTTCATTCATGGTTAGGTGAATATTCTAGCTGTTATTGTGAAGGAACAATACATTTTCCTATTAGTTTGTCTCCATCCCAAATAGGTAAAATGTATGTACCTTCCCCAGTACATTATATTGTTATTAGTTGTAAAAGTTCAATGAGTCCAGGCATGTTTGAACTCAACCCATGAATACATTGCCATAGGAAAGTGCATATTGGTGCACCCTTCTCGGATCCTTGTAATTGTTCAAAAGGAAAACATTAACACAAAAATTACTGTGAATCAAAGTGAATTGTAGCATTGTCCGTAACATTTGATTGCCTTCAAAGAAAGAGGCAGACCTTGATTTGAGGAAGTGACTTATTGATAACATTTTCTTCTCATGCTTAATGCTGGTATACAGTGGGGTAACATCCAGTATCACAAATCGATAATCATTGTGTAAAACCAGATATTATATGAAGAGGCCTGGTATGTTACCATTAGAAATTCATTACTCATTTAGTGATTCATTAGTAAATCTTTCATTCTGAGTAGTGACATTAGTTATCCCCTATCCATATATTAGTTTCAGCCATTTGCCTTTGCTAAAGTATGAGGCCTGTTATATCAAGTGCCTTGTAAAGAAATGTTTAGATAGACACATGTTATTATGCATTTAGAGACAGGCATGAATGTGCACCTAGAATGTGCATTGAGCCTTGTTATAGTGCTTGGTTTGTGAGTGAATGCGTAAGGCACTATATAGAGCATGTAGCTGGCATTCTGAAGCCATTGAGAGAGACAGAAGAGCAGCGCCACGGTCTGCGAAGAATTGTTGAGTAACACTGTGAGTGTTGGAATGTGTAAACAAAGGCTGGCAGACAGGAAGATAAGATGTGACTTTTGCCTTAGTAGAAGCGAAGACTGGAAGCTTTATTAGCAGGCCCTGCCTGGCTTGCTCGCAGACAGAAAGGTTGGGGCATGCAGGGAGTGAGGTGCTTTAGACAGAAACACACAGAGGGATTTCAGTGAATAGAGAAACGGAGAGCGCATGGGATGGTGTTTCGTAACACGGATAGAAGACACAGACAAGATATGCTCTCAAATGAAATGTCAGTGACTAGAACACACAGTGACTGGGGACTAGAACAAGACTTGCGTACACAGACTTGCAGGTGCTTGGCTACAGAAATGCTGGTCTGACAGAAAGGAAGTGAATCTTAGCTAAGAGAGGATCTAACCATGGGGAAAGAGTATGTCATTTGACACTTTAACTGGAAGCCTGAAATTGACATTATGTTAGAGGCGTTTGGGAAGGCATTGAAGGCGTTTGGGAAGCCATTGAGGGAAACGTTTGGTGTGGCATTGGCGGTGGCATATAGGAAAGCATTGAGAGGCGTTTTGGCACAGCGGGCTTTTGGAGAATCGGCTGACATGCAGCTTGAGGAAGCATTCTGGGAGAGCTGATGAGATTGATCTGGCAGAGCTTTGGCAGGAGAGCAGACCACTGAGAGGCCTGTGCAGGGACTGGCTGGCTGGAGAGATTGGACACATTCGAGATGAGATCTTGGTAAGCTTGCACATGCAAATCGGAAGTATGGTTTATGGCCTTAACTGATTGATGAGGACAGACACTCGCACAGAGCTTTTGGTTTGATAGAAATCAAAACAGGGATTGTCTTAGAGAGTGTGATCTGTGGTGTGGATTGGAGAGGAATACTGAATGCTGATGCTTGCAAATTGTTATTAGGCTGGAGTTGTTGTTATTAGGCTTTGTTGATATTGGATTGTTTGCATTAGAAGTCTGTAAGGCTTCCATTCATTGTAGTTTACACCCAAGTATAAGGGTGCAATATTGGGTTTTGCTAGAAGTGTTTATTATGCCTTGCTGCACATGAATAAATGTGTGTCATTGTTATAATTCAGACTGACTTGTGTGTTTTCTTTGTGCTTTGTTATTTCGTCTTGTGTCTATTCTTAGGGTTATGGTGTTAGGTTATGTTTGTGTATCCATAGCATAGTAACTGAGCAGTGCACAATCGCCCTGAGATATACTGGTGGGGGGAGGGGTCATAGTGGTCCACACCCTCCTGAGGTAGATTTGCAGTCTGACACATTGGTCGCCCATGTGGGGCCAGGCCAATAGTAGATTTTTTGGAAACTGACAGTTGTTCCAACTTATCTGTTCTGTATTATAACATCCTTTGTGTCTTTGATGTATGAAGCTATAGTTTGTGCCACAGGAATTAGATATGTAGCTACAACTTGTGAAGTATGTTCTGTGACCGATTGTATCCCATTGATTATAGGCCTGCGTGCTGGGAAGATGGAAGACTCCATATGCATCTTGGGAATAAAAGATATAGTTGCCAATATTGGATCGTTCACATTTAGATTGTATTGTTTTAGTAGTTGTGACCATTATTCTGTACTTTGCTTTATACGGTTTTGTTCCAATTTTTCATAGCAAATGGTGTCATTCAGTTTTCTCACTGCTTCACATATAGTCTTCATGATTCATTTTAACTATTTTACCACAGGTTTGAAAATGATATCATTATGTTGTATTGTTTGTGCATGATGTCATAGAGACTTGTAATCAAAGAATAAAAGCAGTAATAATTAAAGAAAAAGAAACCTGCTTCTGGACTTAGATTTCAGATTTCACATCTCTTCCTCTGTCGTGCGATGTGGCCCAAAAGAGTGAAAAATTGTCCAAGCCTCTGCATACTCTTGTTTTTCCCTTCAAAAAGTTTGTTTGAAAAAATGAATTTGAACTGTGTGGGAAATTGGTCCCTGACCCACACCCTAAATCAAGGAAATGGAACAGAATCTTGTCACAAGATTGGGGGCGATTTGCCACCCTAGGAGCCAAACGTTGCCAAAAGGATTTGTGAGGTCCACTCCCAACTGTGACTGCAGCCCTGCAAGTGACACCGAATAGATTTGAGAACACTGTCACCTTTGGTGCATGTTCATTGGGCCTGTTATGAATTGCGATTTCTTCTCTGCCTCTGCCTCTACCCCTCGATAGTTACATGAGTTGGCGTTTTTTTCCTCCTCCCTTTGTTAATGTCATTTTACCTGCAGGAATAGATTTCTTATCTGGAAAATTGTTCTCTATTGTTGTGATGGTTTTTTATTATATTTGTATTGTACTTTTTCTTGTTGTGTAACCTTTAATAAAAAAGATGTTGTAAAACAAAACGATTCGGTTACAATATCGAAGTTGGGAGAGGAGAATGCGGTTTCTTGCCCCCCCATGATTTGTGCCTTTTTTAAAAGTAGATCAAAAACAGATCACTTCACCTTTCTCTGCCACGACACTCTACACAGAAATGTCCTCCCCAAATTTGCTTACAAATCAATCTGACAATTGCAAGCTCTTTATGGTATTGCATTTTCTGATGTCTGAATCTCAGTGTAGTATCATCTTTGACGCACTTGCCTCTGTATTAAATGTATTCATGTCCTGTGTCATTGTGTGCTGGTGAGGTAGAGTGCAGAAGAGGAGGCAGTGCAGAATTGTTCTATGGAAAGCATTGCACACCATGCATTTAATACAAATGTATTTATTTATTTTTAATCCGGTGCACTTAGCCAATCATAATCTTAGGCACTTCTATGAAAAACAGTTAACATCTTTATAGTTATTCAACATTTCGTAAAAAACAAATCAAAAGAATCTCGGTTCAAAAATGACAATTAATCCAAATACAATTAAAATTTCATAACTAACACCCAAAATGTCATGATTAAAGCAGAATGAATAATATCACGGATAGATAAAAATGTATGCCATACATAAAATGCAGTAGCAGTGATGACTAGAGATTTGGTAGAATATAACAAACTCCAAATTTGATCTGACCTGCCAAAGTCAATGTTGGTTAGTAAGTCTCGGTATCCTTTCACATAAAAGGATGAAGGACAGAACACACAGTTAAAATATGGCAAGGAGATTCCACAGCAGTGTTTCAAAGCCAACAACGTCCCTCTTCAATAGGAATATTTAACCAGATACCAGTATACTCCCGGTTCAGGAGTATATTAAAACGTAATTAAGTTATGAACCGTCTCAGTTTCCCATCACATAACTTAGTAAAATAAGAGGATGGAATTCCGAGCTGATGGCTCTGGAGGATATATTCACTGTAACGTTTCTTCCTCCGTAATTTAGTTATGTTCTCAATGCTGTCCCAATATAACAACCTTTTTTTAAAGATAAGGAGGGACAGCATTTGTTCAACGGAAAAAGCAATATTAGCAAAGTGGGACAGGGCAGTTTCCGTCGGGGCATTAAAAGATCCATTCACACAGAGTGCCCTAATGCTTGTGGCTAAAAGCCCCATTAAGGTTTGGTCTCCAGGCAAGCAATCAATGAGCTGACAAAGAAAAGCTGACAACGCTGGATTAACCAGCGGGATCTAATCGACAGAATCCCTAGCTCACTACTTGCTTCCTCAATGGGGACCAATTGAAGAACACCTAAAATAGAGTGCAACATGTTTCTTCCCACACATTCTACATATCTTTCTGGCAATAGTTTGAGACCGTAGAGTAAACCAGACACTATGCTGGTGCAGTAAATGGACAGCAGCACCTCGATGTTATTATCACCTTTTAGTGCAATTAATCTTTTTATTACCACCCACTTCCACATTTTTGTGAAAATGTAGTCTTCGTAGAAAGATTTAGCAGGAAAGAAACGTAAAGGAAAATCCTAAGTACACGTAACAATCGACCACTTCCAAAGGATGCTGACCTAATTTTCAAACAAAATTACATTGCACACTACGTTTGTTGCCCATTACCAATATTTTAGTTTTAGCTTCATGTATGGACAGATGATTTAACGAAGAATAAGAAGAAAGGGCAGTGATAAATCACTGTTAAATCGCTGTAAACTGATGGGGGATACGGTCATCGTCTGCATATAATTTCCACGGCACTGTTTCATTTCCTATGCAGGGAGGAAAGTTGCGCACAGAACCAAGGGCACTGTTGATGTCTGAAATGTAGAGATTGAAGAGCAGAGGTGCCAAAACGCACCCCTGCTTCAATCCCTGATTTGTTCCTGTCTGCTTGGAAAGGACCCCCTCTTGGTTTAGGCGAACAGTCACCCTTGTGTCACTATATGAAGACCGAATGCAGAACAAAAACGTGGGATCCAGGCCCCAGGTTCTGAGTTTGTGCCACAATCAATGGCGTGAGACTGAGTTGAATTCTTAAGTCTATAAAACCAGAGGTGATGTCCTTTATCTGGAAGGGGAAGAAGCCAAGGGTTCCCAAGAAAGTCCTATTTAGACCAAGTTTTGGGGGGCTTAGGGATGCCGGAATTTTGCAGGTATTTATGGGCAGTACAGGTGGCACCTATGCTGCAATGGTCACCTAGGGACAATCAAAATCGGTGGGTGATCCTGGAGAAAACCGCATCTAAGATGCCCCTGGAATACTTGGGTTTCCTCGCAGGTCGACATAGAGGCAAAGGGGGCACACTATTGGAGGCTTCCAAGGCCACCCTGTGGTATTGGGACAAAGCCCTACTGGGGAATAAGGTGAGGGTGGGGGAGGCCTGCTTGCCCCGGTAGCCTAGAACCCAGATTTCACGCCAGGTTTACAGCAAATCTTTTGGAAGCATTGGGGTGGGCAGGAACGGGCTCTGGTACTGGGGGATCTCTACTCGGAGGGTATGCCGTTAACTTTTGAAAGTTGCAAAGTTAAATTCCAGATACCGGAGAAGGAACGCTTCCACTACATCCAACTCCGACATTGGATTACCAATGAGAGGGTACGAGAGGGAGCTACAAGAGCCCCCACAGGGCTGGAGCTTACGGTACAAGAGGGAAAGGAAGAGAAAGGGGTGTCAAGATTGTATCGGCTGATGGGGGATGCGGACCCGGAGGAGATTCTCCCATATATGCAAAAATGGGCAGCGGATGTGGGTGGATCCATCTCGGGGGAGTCATGGGGCCACATATGGCATCGCACCGTCAAGGGTTCTAAATGCACATCAATTAAAGAGGGGAGCGTACAAACTTTGCCTTCGCTGGTACATGACACCACAACGATTGCATTCCATCAACTCAGACTATTCCATCCTTTGTTGGAGGGGCTGTGGACAACCTGGGGATCTAATTCATATGTGGTGGAAGTGTCCGGTGGTGGAGACTTATTGGAAGGAGGTTCTAAGTCATATAAAAGATATAACCGAGACACAATTGCCGTTTGACCTGGTGGTCGTCTTGCTGGGTGATGCAGTGGAGGGGAGCTACGCCAATTCTGGATGCAAGGCTGGTCTTATCACCCACATGTTGAGCGCAGCAAGAATCACCATAGCGCAGGCATGGAAGAACAAGCAGGGGCCTGTAGTGGCCGCAGGTGGGTGAGACTCTGGGGTGATGGCCATGGAGAAAGTGACCGCAATTGCCAATGGCTCCTACTCGAAATATATCAATACCTGGGCACCGCTGCATGAATTCATGAACGATTGGGATCAGATGTACTAGATTACTTTGTAATGTCTCTATCCTATAACTGGGAAATTTGAGTGGCGAGAAGGTTTGTGCCTGAGGGTCCTCCTAGGTGGTTGGAAGTAGACTCTATATTCCACCCAAATGTTGAATTGTTATCGAGGCGGGGGGGTTGGGGGAGGAGTGAGTGAGAGTTGTATTAGTTAAAGTTCAGCAGCAAACGGCACCCCAGATGGGTGTAGTTGGCGGGAAAGATGCTGGTGATATTATTGTTTGAAATTTTATTTGACATGTGAATATTTGTGATCTATACTGCTGTGAAATAAATACAGTTGATAAAAAAAATGTTTTAAAAAAAGTCTATAAAACATACGTACAATTTCCCATTAGGTTGATTAATGATCTCATCAGACAGGTGATTGTTGTTAATCCTGCTGTAGCCCTTCCTAAAACCAGTTTGACTCTTGCTAAGGAGGTATTTTTCTTCAGTCCCCTGGGATAGTTGTTTTAATACCAATGGTGCAAATACCTTTGAACTGGAATCCAGCTCAAGCATGGCGAGAAGTCTGTAGTTGTCACCTCTCTTATGGACCGGGATCAGGATTGACTCCCTCCAGCTATAAGTTATCGGGCCATTTGCCGAAACATCAATGAGACGTCGACTAGCCTAATATTGACTGAAGCCAGGAATATTGGAAGTTTCTGTAATTGGTTGTAAGTGATAAATGGATTTGAATGTTATTACTTTTTAGATTTTTCATTTGTGAATAGTTAGTAATTGACTGTGTACATTTATTATTTTCACATCTTTAGATGTAATCCCGTTAGGGATGGCCAGGTGATTTTTTAAGAAAGTTTTATTTTTTTGCTTTGATTTCTTTTTTTGATTTCATTTGTTTCACAAATTGTTGGACATTGTTGAATAGTATTTTTCCACTATTGGATGCACTTTAGTATATGTGTTTAGATTATGGGCCTCATCACAAGTTTGGCGGTAACCCTTAAATGCGTCGGGAACGCTATTTAAAGGTCTGCCAAATCACGGGCATGGCCGATTTACCCCAAGCTCTGAGCTGGGGGCAAATCCGCTGCGATTTAGCTGATTTTTGGTGCTATTACCGCTGAACATTCCTCATTGGGCCCAATGGGGAATGGGAAATTCCCGAATGAGCCCAATGGGGAATGGGGACTTACCGTTCTGCCAAACCCAAACTAATAGCGCCAGGGGGGTTGGTGCTAGGGCTAATAGCCCAACTTGTGATGAGGCCCTATGTGTGCGCAACAATGTATTTTCTTTTTTAATATTTAGATGACCTTAACCATTTAATATAAAATGAAAAATAGTGAAAAGAAAGACACATTTTTTCATATACGATTTTGTTCAATGGGGAAAAATGTGTTATTCTTTACATTTGCCATAATACCCTGAAATACCTGGCCTAGTTGTCTTGCCCAAAATTCGGGGTTTGCCTTCAAAACCATGTTTGCAATAGTATTGGGAACTGGATCCCTGGATGACTTCAGTGTATATAGTGTATATATTAATGCTAATATGCCATCCGTGTCGCAGCTTGGAGTGAACTCCACAAAAAGGGCATTAGGTGGTAAATTGATTTGTTGTGAAGTATCAATACAATAAAGGGAAGATGGATGTTCCAGCCATGCCCCTTCAGATGCTGCATTTATTTCTGGTGCACTGGCATAAGATAGATGTTGCATATCGAATGCCCAGAATTTATTATCATTGGTTTTTAGAAGGTTAAACATGAACTTCCAATTGCCATTATGTTTGTTGTGCCTATATCCTCTGAGCCAATTTTTGTACTTGGTAGCGAGAGTGATGTGGGATTTAGCTTTCAATGCTGTCCTTCCTAATGTTTGTTCTTTCTTTATTATACAATATTTTACGTTGTTGTATGGCTATGTCAAAAACTCCCTTTCTACGGAGCTGACTGTTTCCTCTTACAGGATTTAGATTGAGGCGGCTCCCGAGGTAAGTGATGCACCTTCCCAAGTCCCAATTATTTACCTTAAGCCAAGATTCCAACGTGTAATGATCAAGGTTTATTAATGCAGACTTTTTTTGACGTTGCCGTCAGACGATATAATATGGTTCCCTTGTAAATGCACCCTACAATTGGGATCTGTTAATGAAAAACACATCTGCTGCTTAGTGTTTCCTTGAGATGGGAAAATGATCACTAATTCTCAATTCGGAGACTGTAATGGCGCTGGATCGTACACATAGCGATTTTAAAATAAAATGGTCAACAACAGAAGAATATTTGCCATTGGACCTCGTCTGTTTCAAAGTTTGGCCCCCAGTGACTTCTTGTTAAGAAATGCAAAGTCAATTGAATTGCACAATTTCCCCCAGCTATGGTCAGCACTGATTTCCATAGGTATCATATAGGACAAAAGGGCATCCTCATCATCAGCGTCACTTCGACTCTGGGTTTTAAAAGAAAGATGAGCATTAACATCACCAGCGATTACAATGTTACCACTTGGGAACTGGTCAAACCATGCCACCACCAATGTATCGACCTTTTCCTGGATGATTTCAGTAACCTGTGCTTCCGGGGGATCATATATATTGACAATCAGCAGCCCACTATTATACACACTGCCACTTGTCGTGTATACTGGAAGCACATAAGTTGAGAGAGGATCACTCGGGTACCATTTGATGTTTTTGTGCATTTTTGCTCCAACAGCAAGGCCGCCTCTGTCGGTAAGGCTAGCAGAATGACAGAACATTGTATCCATCGATATTAAAAGATTCAGTCAACCAGGTCTCTTGTAGAAGGACAATGTCACTTGACGAGATGGTAGAAATACCCAAGGGATTTCTTAGCAAAGACTTGTGACCACAGGTGTTCCACGGCAACCATTTGTAGTTAGCCGGTTTGACACACACCTTCAATACTGCTCACACTCAAATGTAAAGAACTCAGCTGGCCACTTCCTCAGTATCTGTCTTGGGGCCTCATCACGAGTTGGGCGGTAACGCCAGCAGTATAACCGCTGGCGGTATTAGCCCTACCGCCAAACCCCTGGTGCAATTAGTGCCGGATCACAGGTTTGGCGGTAATGGAATTCCCCATTCCCCATTCCCCACTGAGCCCATTCGGGAATGCCCCATTCCCCATTGGGCTCAATGGGGAATTTTCGCGCTCTTGCCGCCGGCGGATTTCCCGCCGGCGGTAATAGCGCGAATTTTCTGCGGATTTCCCCCCAGCTCAGAGCTGGGGAGGAATCCGCCGAAGCCCTGATTTGGCAGACCCTTACATCTGGCGGTAATAGCGCGACCGCTGGATTTAAGGGTTACCACCAAACTTGTGATGAGGCCCTTAGTGTGTTGAGTAGATACAACAGATGCCATTAAAATGTTCTTTTCGAGCTGATCAGTGAGCTTTTGTTTTGTTAAAGTAGAGGGCTCCTTGAATATATGGTGATCTTTCTGATTGGATACCAAAGTTGTGAATTTATGGCAAACAGTTAATTGCAAGCCTAGATTGCTGATGGCAGAGTAGTGTGTACTCAATAAAGCTCCCACAGCCAATGATGTAAATTCGATTACGACCCAGTTGGTGGGACTATCAACTTTAGGCTCCTTGAATATATGGTGATCTTTCTGATTGGATACCAAAGTTGTGAATTTATGGCAAACAGTTAATTGCAAGCCTAGATTGCTGATGGCAGAGTAGTGTGTACTCAATAAAGCTCCCACAGCCAATGATGTAAATTCGATTACGACCCAGTTGGTGGGACTATCAACTTTAGGTAGTTCGATGTATTTTATATCATATGAAGAAATGTTCTTCCCAGCTTCGATTGTTGTCAAAGCTCAAGGAGAAAACTTTGGTTCAGAAAAAGACTATTATTCGTAGGATACAGCTCTTCTAATTCAGCCCACTTTCCAAGAGCACTAGTATTGCAACATTTTGGGAGATTAGAGGTGGCTTTTGGTGCTTTGTTTTGCGAATATTGTTAAGAAACGGACACATATTGGGTATAACTAAGACCCAATGGAAGAGAGGGAGACAAGGTCTTGTTGACTTCCATGATATGTTTTATTTATAGCGCGCCTATACACAAGTGTTTCTCTATCGAGCGTAACATTGTAATTAGTGTGTTGCTATATGTAAGGCTGGCTGTACCCATTTGTCCATAGGCTCCTGTAGAAGTGTGTGCCTGGTGGCACTGTCTGCCATTGTTCTTGACACTAATACTGGTTCAGGTGCGGCTCGTGATGCATTAAAGGATTAACTATGGTTGACGATGGTTCAAACCGCCCAGCGCTAGCTGACAAGCCTGTTTTCATAAGATTTAATTTAGAACACTTCTGTTGTTTTTTTTGGCCAGTGAGGTGCTTGCTAAAAGCCACAATCTGGGCGCAAGCCTGTGCCTTGTCCACCTCCTCCACCTGAGGGGGCACAGCCTTCTCTTGTGGAGCAAGAGCACACTATGAGCATGGCAGACTGCTTGATGAGGCTGCTACCCAAGTGCTGCAGTTCAAGAGAAGGAGAAGGGTGGCGAGGAGAGAAGTGACCTTGGCCTTTTTGTCCCGGACCAGCAGAACCTACGTGAAGAACCTAAGACCACAGACAATAGCACAAGTGTCTTGCAGCAGATGTCAACGGTACACAGAGCGTGTCGATGAGGGAAACTCCTGCTACCGGGGTACCGGCCTTGACTCCAAGAAAACAGAAAGACCAGCGATTCATCACAGCCGGTGAGTCGAGGGGAGAACCGATTAAAAGCCGGGCTGTGTTGAATGAGGAACGCAAAGTGGCAGGTTTGGACTGCATTGAACTATGGAAGAACTGTAAAAGTGTTTAGGGGAGACCAGATGCAGCGGGAACCAGCACCACATGGCTGTTGCTCCAAGAGACTCTGGTTGATCCCAGTTTGAAGAAATCTAAAGAAACCAGAAAGCCATAGGAGAGCTGTCCGAAGAGGTCAAAGTGGTTATACTGGAGGGATAGTAAAATCCTTGTACAATTGAAAGACTTTGATCCACAAACTTGAGAAACGGGGAAGGGAATCCTGCATGGTGAAAGTAAAAGGGGAAGTGAATCCTGTAAACATTACAAGTGAAAGTGAATGTGAAGTTGGCAAGAGTGAACCCAGAAGAGGGATGCTAAGGGGCAAAGTTTAAAGTTCCGAGAAACAGTGTGTCGACAAAGCAAGGAATGTCCACTATGAACTGTTTGAAAAGATATTGAGACGCTAAGGAGGGGACTGGAGAAGTACACTATGTCGCTGGTCGTTTTGGAATCCGAGCCCGATGGAGGGAGAAACCAAGAGACACTATAAGACAGGAGAAGTGCACTGTCCCGCTTGTCAAAGAAGGGTCAGCCCCAGAAGAGGGGGACCTAGGGGTGAGTAGTTATCACCCTGATCAAGTGAACCGGAGAAAAGGAGGGTCACAGCCAACTGTGGAACAGACTTCTGTGAGAGCCATAGTAGGAAGACTTGTTGAAAGCCACAAGGAACCTGGAGGAGAGACATCCAGGAGTGAACTCATCACCCAAAACCCATTAAAAAGAGGAACTGTTTTTGAAGGGTCAGCCCCAGAAGAGGGGGCCCCTAGGCTGAAACCTTCACCCAACATGAACTGCAAGAGGAGCTTTTGTGTTTGTTTGTTTTGTAAATACCTTAGGCCCTCTAAGGCAAAAGACTTTCAAGAAGAAACAAGGCTTGGCCATCAACGGTCCTGATTGCTGCCATTGGAACCGTTAACTCGTGCTGGGAAGGCTCCAGTGTTTGCTGTGCTCCAAGCTCCCATCTTACCTGTGCTTCAAACGTGAGGAAGGGAGTACCAAGCTACCGCATCCTGACATAGTATTTACGAACACTTTTTTTTCTAGTCTTAAAAACTACCCACACCCTTTTTATTAGTTGTGAGGTTTGGCAATAGGTTTCTTAGTATAGGCCTTTATTATTTGACACAATGCCACAAGTACTGCCTTATTTTTCATTTGATGGTCAATGCTTGTTCCCATCTTCGATTTAGGTTTAGAGTAGACGTTTTCCACCCTGAATACAGTTAAATTAACACCCCTGAACTGTGATCACTTGTGTCTGCTTAGTGTTGTTACCATGAGTTCCTCACAGGATTCACTCCCAAATCCACATTCTGCATATTTGCAGAGGAAGATTTAAATGTGGAAAACACTCCTGTTTGGGTTGCTGCTGTGATGGATTCTCAAACCCTCACGGAGGAAAAACGTCTCGGCAGTCCCTTTTCAGGGGCGACCACCCGCTCTGTCTACCCAAAGATGGTATTTGGTAAACAGTCCCTCTTCACTGCCCCACCGCTGCTATCCCCTCTTCTTGTGGTCGCAAAACATCAGATATGGTAAGGCTCCAGGCTTGACTGATAAGCCTGGGATTTTTACAATTGCTTGCGATTGTGAGCCCCAAGGAAAGTGCTTATCTGAACTGAGAGAACATAAAAGTCAGTGTGGCAGGGGCCTCCATGGGCAGCGCAGTGCGACATTGAGTTCCTCTGCAACATCATGTTGGAGTCAATCGGGCAGTCAGTGGTGTGAACCTGCCTGAGTCTGAGATTGTGATGCAATATTTTATGTGTTTGGGCGATGTAGCTTTAGCCCAGCCCAAAATTCAAGAACGCAGACAGCGAGAGATCTAAAGAAGGATGGAAAGACGGGAGTAGGAACATTTGGTGCAGGGCAGGGAACAGGAGAGTGAAGACATGGAGAGACCAAGAGCTGTGAGAGGAATAAGGAGGAGGAGGGAAAGTGAAAGGAGTGAGAAGAGAGGTAGAAGAAGGAACAGGGGGAAAACACCAATAGAACGGGAGAAAGAACTTCACGGGAAGCGAAGGGGGGGAAGTGAAAAACCTAAACGAAACCACTTATTGGGAGAAGGATGCGAGTATAAGGAACAGCAGCTAGTAGCAGGAGGAGTGAAGAACCATCAAAGTTGAGGAAAAGTGAGATGTAGAGAAAAAGAAACAATGCAGAGGGGAAGTGAAATCGACAGACTAACAGCGTGGAAGAGGGGGGACACAATCTTCTGAGAATAGTAGGAGCCAGAGCAAAGTCTGAGTGAGATGAGCATTATGATGGGTGGTAGGTGGCACAACGTGGGTGTGCATTGGATCCAGGCCAAGTTTACTAGGCAAGAATAGTGGGAAAGCCTGGTTGGCTTGGGCCCAGAGGTTGAGGAGGGCCTAAGCTTGTGCAGCTCAGAGTCGCAAACTAGAGAATACTAAGGCAGAGACAAGCTAGTCTGTAGCATTTTAACTGGCCCTGCTGAGTGTAGCAAGTCCACCAAGATACTAACCGAACTTGCGCTGCAGTCAAAAGGCAACAACCGCTGACTGGCATCTCCCTACAGCAATGAAGAGGTGATGGCTGGAAGGTTTAGAATTAATCTTAAACCTCTGGAAATTGCTCTGGGCAACCCTCGAGACAATTGCTATTTGCCTGCCAAGCCATTACAGAAAGGGGAAAGACCATATGCAAACTAGGCTTGGTCCCACTGCTAGGTCACATCCCTTCTGCACGAGACCACAAGCATCCCCACGCATGTTACTACGTCATTGGGCATCATCGGTGAGGAGTAGCCCAGGTCTCTAGGCCCAGCAGGCATTGGAACCAAGTCTGGGCATACTTGTCCCACACAGGGAGACAAAAGCGAAAACCAAGAGGTGATGGCTGGAAGCATCTAGGATCCAGAGATATTTCTAAGGATGAGCCCAAATGTGGATTGGTGGAAACCCAAGTCTTGCCTCTCCTCAAAAAACCCAATTTAGACCCCAACATACCGACTAATTATAGGACAGTCCCCTTTCTCCTGAAAATACTAGATAGAGTGGCATACCACCAAATACAACGACATTTGTAAGCCAACAACCTTCTAGGCTTGCGACAATCTGGCTTTAGACCCTGGCATGGGACCAAAACCGCCCTCCTGGTCCTTAAAATCCAAATGGATGAAGCCAAAGATAAAGGCAATTTGGCCATCTTGCTCCTGTTGGATCTGTCTGCAGCTTTCGACTTAGTTGACCACCAAACAGCTCTCTTCGGCTGCTGCATTCTCCCAGAATGCCACCAATTGGATTTGGTCCTTCCTGTCCGACAGATCAACCAAGGTTTTCACCCCCTCTGCTGCGACTGACCCCGTCCCAATCCAATCTGGAGTACCCCAAGGATCTTGTATTTCACCTACGCTTTACATCTTTACCAAGCTCCTCTTTGACCGCCTTGACGACTTGGGTGTCACATATACAAACTATGCTGACGACACCCAGGTCCTCATCACACTCACTGGGAGCTATGAGAAAGATGTTACAAAACTAAATGAAATCTACCTCGAAATTCAAGCATGGATGGCCACCCACATCCTCTGCTTAAACGACAACAATACAGAACTGCTTATCGTTGGATCCCAGGCCTGCCTTAACAAACTCGACCCTAGGTACCAATCTTTCACCATCGATGGCAACATCATAAAAGTCTCAAAAGAAGTCAAAACACTGGGTGTGTATCTCGACTCCACACTCACGATCAAAAAACAAATAAATGCCACTATTTCATCCACGGCCTATACCTATAAACCTATTAACGCCTGTAAGCCATTCTTATCTACCATCAGTTGCCTCACATTGGCTAGAGCTCTGATATTGTCCAGATTGGACTATTGCAATACACTCTTCCTTGGCTCCACCAATCACAACATGAACAGATGACAAATTCTACAGAACAACACCCTCAGATGTGCCCTTAATCTTCCCCTCAAGACCCACATCTCCACCATTACAAAGGAGGTTCACTGGCTCCCTATCCGTGACAGAATCAAATTACGATCGCTCGTCACTACACACAAATGCCTCTCTCTGACAGCCCCACGCTACTTATCAGACAAATTCTCCAGACATAGCTCGTCCAGACCGACCAGATCCCCATATCTGCACCAACTAAACATTCCCAAATTCAATCTGAAAGCGGCAGGCGGAACTAGCTTACCTGTGCTAGCAGCGAAATGCTGTAATACACTTCCCATGATAATCGGAGCCGACGTATCATTCTGGTCGTTCAGAGCCAGGGTGAAAGTGTGGCTTACAACTCTGCAATAATCTGATACCCGCCCGCAGTGGCTGACTAATCTGTAACCCGGTTCAGTCAGTTGTCGCGGACCACCTTGTAACCTGGTCCCTCATGCTATTCTTTGTATTGTCCTCTGCTGTACTTTGCATGTGCAACCTTCTATAACCCCTGTTGTTCTATAAGCCTAATGCGCCCAGTTACCCCAGGGTTTGGCTGTGCTATACAAATAAACAAACTAATCTCTGATCTTGAGGGAGTGGGGGGGGCAGTAATGGGGATTGCCTGGTATTCTAATCTGCCATCTAACATTGCTTCACAGACCTCAGCTCTCAGGAGTGGAACAGTGAGCCAGAACTGTGATTAGCTTGTGTGCTTCGAACTTTGCTACAACACATTTGAGGAGTTCTATTAGGATTGTTTAACCTTGAATGACACTTTCAGAGACTGATGCAGAGACATTGCGAACTTTTTCTCCACATTTTGCATCTTTTACCTTCATTGCGTTTACAGAGACACAGCCCACATCAGTTCTCACTTTTGCTTCATCTTCAGTTGTTTGGTGTGCAATACAACTAGTTTTGATGCCTTATGCAGGCGGTGAGAGACCTTTGTTAATCTTCTTGGTTACATCATCAGATTCTTTAATTGTGGTATGATCCTGATTAGTGGCTGGATGCATCCACCCCCCAACAACTGTATAAGAATAGGGCGGAAGTCTTACAAAAAGAAAACTGCCCCTGCAATTTACCATCTGGTAAAGTACTGCTGGAGCCTGCTTTTTCTAACCTCACTCCGGTACCAGAGGGAACCACACTGATGCTCCCTTACCTTGGCTCAACATGCACAGTCTGGTCATTCAGCCCAGGGTCTCATCGAAATAGCACTTTTCTTTTAATCATTTAACAAGCTTGTCTTGTGTTTGTGAATCAGTCTCTGACTGTGACAGAATAGCACCTGTGAGGGCAAACTAGCCTAAGCTTCTTTGATTTTTAATATAAAATTATTCTGGTTGTCTCTGAAAGTGGGGTCTGCTTATCAGATCCTTCTTTCATAATTCTCTATGCTGAAATGTATAGGGCAAACATGTAACTCTGATGAGCCTGTCGACTGACACCTCTCAGTATCTGCCTTTGATTTTGGGGACATGGCAGTTATAAAGTTACATGTATACCTTTCAACAGCCTGATGGAACCCTTAACCATGGGCAACTCTGATCCAAAATTCTATAACTGTGTGCTCCCAGATTCTTTGGCAGATCAAAATGTAAATGTAAGCCATGTCTAGGTTGACATGGTGGCCTCTAGGAATCTACAGTTATACTTGCCAAAACATATTGGTTTCATTTTATTGTCCAATTGCTTTCTAGAGACACATTTTTCTCACTGGGCCTGATGTGTACCAGCGTCTGGAACTGCCTGTCACCCACAACAAACATTTGGGCCGAGCTCAGGACCCCCATCCCTTTTTTGATTTCTCTCTGGGAAGGCAACTTGCTTATGGTTAGAAAATGCAGTTTTCAATCTTACTCAAATCGCATCAACCATAGCAAACATATTTTTTTTTAATTTGTTTAATTGTATTACAATTTTTACAAAGCCACGGAAAACAGTTCCGTGGGGTCCGTCAAATGTCTTACTGGGGCGTAGCTTTTGGTGTGAAAGTTCATCATTATTTAATTTTTTCGAGTGTTCATTATGTTGTTCCAAATTCAAAGATTGTAAGAATAAAGCTATCCCCGTTGCCCATCATGTGTTCGCCCCGCTTGCCAAGGCATTTCACCAGGTCTCGCATCAAAGGTTTCCTTGCTCGTTAAGATTTTGGTCAGATTTTGTGTTCTAGGCAGATTAGTCCCTGGACAAGCTAGTAGCAGGTGGCAAGAAGTTTCTTTCGTTTCATGCTCTCCACAAAAACGGCAAGTTGTTTGTAGCTGTTAGTTTCCTTCTTGCCTTTACTTCATTTGTCAGAATCTGATTTAGTCTTTTAGTCTAAATCTCAGGAATAGTCTAACCAGTTTTTTATTCGGGAATTTTGCCAAATAGCTTCTCACTGTGTTAAACTTCGCTGGAATAGTTGGGATATCTTTTGTTGTTTAATACTGTTTGTTGTAATTGGCTCGCGCTTTCGCGTGCCTTTGTTGTTGTCCCGTGTTCTGCAAGGGCCATGGTCGGAATCCAGTCCATCTCTATTTGTCTTTTATTGACTTTATTGGGGTTTATGGATAATTCCTCAGCTGAAGTGTCCAGCTCTTCCAGCGTTTGCTTGTTTTTTGCTGCCCATTTGGACATGATGATGTTCTTTCCGCTTTCCATTTCCGTATTAATGATATGCATAATCTTCGTTCTTGGCTCTGTGATATCTTTTCTATAGAGCATCAATGTGTTTCGTGTCACCATTGCCGCCAACGATGAGAGGCACAATTCTCTTCTGATCAAAGTCACGGGTGTGGTTTTCGACAGTCCAAGGACGTTCCTCCAGAAATAGCTCTCAATTTTATCCCAGAGAGATCCTGGAAACTGTGGCATGGCGTCAGACCCATATGTCATGCTTGCTGTTACTTTGGACTTGTAAAAGTTGATCACTGGGATCAGGGAGTACCGTCCGTATTTATTGTCGATGACCTTTGCTTGGGATGGCAACGTTTTTATTTTTGCAAAGAGTGCGTCTTGCATGGCTGTTCCAGAGCTGTGCTGCTTAGCGTCACCCCCAGATATTTGAAGACCCCTACCTTTTCTAGGGTGGTGCCGTTAAAGGATAGTTCCGGGACTTTTTTTTTATTGTCCCTACGGGTCGGCCATGTGTTTGTAAGCATAAATCGGTAGATCGTAGGAAACTTTCCTATGGACCTTACCCGACTTTTCGCCCATTATCGCACTCGAAATCAGCCTCCATTTTGTGATAATCCTATCATTCCGCCGCATCGACCTGGCTCACCTGCCTTTGCGGCACTAAATCAAATCCCCCGCCCCTGAGCCTGACATCAGCAGACGCGTACTGCCCATTTCAAGCACGTCTCGTGTCAACAATCGCTGCGCCTCAGCTATTGACGTGTTGCCATGGAAATGGCAGGACGCCTCTTTCCCCAATAAGTATAAACAGACCGTTTCACAACACACAGCAGCAGATTTTCGATTCCATTCCTCTCTCTGTGTTACTTTGAGTATTCTGTGACTCGTTTCAGTGCTCTGGTCAGCTACCTTCGCCGCTTGTAGCCCGTGTGAACACCTGTACCATCTCTGTAAATTATTTTACTATCTTTACCGCACAATGGCCACAATAATGCCGTATATGTACGAGCCCGAGTACACCGAGGAAGAACTACTGGAAAGTCAAGCACGCGAAAACGATGGGGATTCGGACGGCAGTTGGGAGGACCAGTCAACGGATGAAGAGCCTGGACCATGTCGCATGGACGGCGTCTCCACCTGGTGCACGTGCAATCGGTGCGAGCTAATGCCAACTGAGGAGGAGAACTGCTGCTGCCGTGAAAATTCCGGGTGCTTGGCCTACATTTCGGAAAGCGAGCAAAGTCTGCAGGAAGGCGAGCAAAGTCCGCAATGCATCACCGAGCTGCCAGAGTTCAGGGAAGCCTGCCTCTCACGGACCGTGTTGAGGATGATGATGGTGCTTATGCACGAACTTCGCGGCACTGTTCGTCCGCGTAATCCGAGTAACGAGTAAGTATACTCTGTTTGTGATGTCAGTGATGCCACCACTATTTCATGGTCGTCTCCCACATATAAAATTACATTTACATATCATTCGAACGCATGTAAATTTGTTCCATATAGTGCATTTTCTAGATATAATTTTTTTCTAAGAAAAATGACATGTGTTACCTGAATCGACATTGATAAGAAAGTTTGGTCAGTTTAATACAGTTTGCATCTTTTTTTTCCACAGGTGGTACAGGCTGGTGGCCTATCGTTGCTTCACTTGGTGGCTTCACGGGAGGCTCGGACACCGCGTTCGGAGAGTAATACCTGCCTGTGCGGTACTTGCCATTAGACAACATTTCCCCAGTGACAGTGGACAATACCGCGGATTTTCCCTCGATGTGCTGCAACCTCAACTTTACAATGTGTAATGTTTATTATTTATGTTTAATTAAAATCTAAAATAAAGCCCAACATATATTTTAACAATGGTTGTTTTGATTTTTTAAATGAATCTAGTGTATATTCTCCTGGGAGGGTGAGGTATTTATAAACTCACCCCCCTGCATTCCATGTAGTAGATCCTGCAGCCATCCTCTTACATTCAGTTAGATGGCCTCTCCTTGGTGAGGCCCTGCGGCAAACTGGTCTTGTCTGCACGACCACCGCCCCGATCCACCCCCCGCCCTATCAAAGGCAGTTCGCACCGGGGTACTTGTGCTGGCAAGTGGAGCTGTCAGGGAGCGATAAAGGCCAAGAGGTGCCAAAGACCATGTACACTTCAAAGTGGTCTATAGAGCATGGGTTGTTGTTCCCATGTCTACCTACAGACCCCGTGTCTCCTGCCAAGCATCCCCCCTCACGCTGGACGGCCCCCTGCAATCCACATAAGTGTGTCTCCATTCACGAGTCTTCCTGTGTCTTGTCTGCACGACCACCGCCCCGATCCACCCCCCGCCCTATCAAAGGCAGTTCGCACCGGGGTACTTGTGCTGGCAAGTGGAGCTGTCAGGGAGCGATAAAGGCCAAGAGGTGCCAAAGACCATGTACACTTCAAAGTGGTCTATAGAGCATGGGTTGTTGTTCCCATGTCTACCTACAGACCCCGTGTCTCCTGCCAAGCATCCCCCCTCACGCTGGACGGCCCCCTGCAATCCACATAAGTGTGTCTCCATTCACGAGTCTTCCTGTGTCTTGTCTGCACGACCACCGCCCCGATCCACCCCCCGCCCTATCAAAGGCAGTTCGCACCGGGGTACTTGTGCTGGCAAGTGGAGCTGTCAGGGAGCGATAAAGGCCAAGAGGTGCCAAAGACCATGTACACTTCAAAGTGGTCTATAGAGCATGGGTTGTTGTTCCCATGTCTACCTACAGACCCCGTGTCTCCTGCCAAGCATCCCCCCTCACGCTGGACGGCCCCCTGCAGACCGCATAATGCCACGACATATACACGTCATTCATTCACAAACACACCCCTGTTTCGAATTCTTTATAACCCACTTCATATTTCTAATGAGAACTTCTTTGCGCTTTGCTAGTCAACCCGTGAAGGTGCTGGTTATCTGCTCTTCGTCTCTGTGAACTTCCGTGACCACTTTGAGCAAACTCGTCAGTTTGCAACCTGTGAACTGCTCCCTGTTCTACGACAAGAAACTACTCTGATCCCTGCATCTAACTGTTTGTTCGTCAAGGTAAGTCCATGTACCATAATCATTTTGCGTCCAATTTTTTAATTTATATCTATTTGCTAGTAGTCATCAAATTGCATCCATGTTTTCTTTTCGTTCACGACAGTACATGCAAGGAACTAGTCACATGTTCTGAGTTTAGTCAAATTACTTTTTCTATTTTTTGAAAGTTATTGAAATACTTATCCGCATGTGAATAACGTGTATAGTTCCAAGAACCAAAACGGACCTTGCATTGAACCTTTTATGTGTCATTTAATGTTTTAACACATTGGTATTCATAGAGAATTGTTGATCTTTACTTTTCAGAACTTTCCATAATGCCTGCCTGTTCCATTGGCGGTTGCCCTTCGAAGACCCATAACAAATCTGAAGGTACTATAATGCATGTTTTCCCTAAGACAATAGATCAGATAAGAGAATGGGTCCGATATTGCGGATATCCAGCCTCTGAGATAGAAAGTAGAGTCCTAGAAGTCTTTGCGGACAAGAGGGGTGATCGATACCGCATCTGCAGCAGGCACTTTAGCCCAGACATGTACTCCACATCATTGCTAATAAGGACGAAAACACCGCGAGCGAGGCGAAAATTGCTCTCAACCGCTATTCCCACTCTATTCGTCCACATCCCTCCACTGGTGAGTCAAGTTTACGTATTTATCTCTCGGCATTGCGGTAGTGTGTAGCATTAGCTAACAATAATTTCCCCATTTATGTATCCACTCAATATGAAGGCTGAAGATTCTCCATCCGTGTCGTTATTGCAGTCATCAGCCACTTCAAGCGCCTATCGGGTAATCTTACTTAGCTATTCTGACACTGACTTGTTTTAGGCATGTAAATCAATAGTTTTAATTGATCGTGTAATTATTTTACCTAATGGTACACCACAGTACTCGTCCTCTAGTCTTTGTTTTCAGTTATAATTATTGTTATCCAAAATAATGCAAGTACTGTCTTTCAGGGAGATGCTGAGGAGTCCAACGCATTGACGACAACCGTAGATGTCACTCAGATGCTCGAGGTACGTTTCCGGACAGTTCCATCGATGGAGATCATCAGATCTTGCATTCTTGTAGCGTGATTGTTACACACAATGTTTCTTTCGTTTTTAGCCATTGGTATGTCCTTCTGTCGTCGCCCTCCTATGTGTCTTCTTTTTTCAATATTGTGTTCATTACTAATGAAAGTCCTATGTTTCAGGGAGTCGATGGAGCATTAGTCCAAGAGGAAGGGGGAGCATGCAGTTACGGGTCGGCGCAACAGCTTGCAGAAGTGTGCACCGCAGTTACAGCGTCCCTTGATGTTCTTATGCATTTCGAGGTATGGATACTGACAGATCAATCATGCGAGATCAAATGACGTGATTACATCCGCTATACTTCCTTCTTTATTAACGCAAGTACTATGTTTCAGGGAGCTGACGGAGCTTCTTCAACAAGAACATCACCCCTAGTAGTTGATGCAGATCTCTGGGTGGTGACACTTCCAACGATGGAGCAAATCGAATCATATTTAGATATCCATTATTTATTTTAGACAACTGATCATTTGTGCAGGTCTATTTAGATGAGCCGTTGACGCCTGCAGAAAGTTTATGTTCTTTTAAACAAAATAGAAAACCATACTAATGCAATTACTGTGTTTCAGGGAGTTGCTGAAGTGTCATCTTCAATAATATCATCAATGGAAGTCTATGCGGAGCCCGAGGTATGGATCTTGACAGTTCAATCTAACTAGATCAACAATGCGTGAACTATTGTCGTTTGAATGTTCTACACAATGCGTTCATTCGTGTTTTGCTATTGAGATGTACGTATGGGTATTGGTCCCCAAGTACATTTTGTGTTTTCAATATTATTATACATACTAATGAAAGTTCTATGTTTCAGCGAGTCGATGGAGCCTCAGTGAGTGATGGATGTGCTTATCATGAAAGTATAGTCGTTGCAGCGCGAGAGGAAGTGGAGACATGCACACACGAGTCGGAGCAACAGCGTCCAGATGTTGAAGTTCGAGGAAAGAAAGTTTCAAAGAAAAGAAAGCAAAAGAAGGTTAGTGTCCTGTTCACTATATTATGTTGTCTTTCACTGTCAATAGTTCAATACTGTAAGTTGTGTTTAAACTGAACATCCCTTTTCTAATCTGTCCTCTAGTTGCGAGTGGGTGTAAGAACTAGATCTACACAGACAGTGAAGCGAACGAGAGATGTTGCTTGTCAAACCTTTTGGCAGGGACTTGAGACTGGAGATGCATCGTGCCAATGGGAAGAATATGAAGTGATTGACAACGGAGCTATACCACCACCAGCCATTGATAGTGAATGTCCTCCTGGTAGTTTGGATGCAGTCGTAGATCAATTCACAGAATCCACACCCGCAAAAAATAAGAGCACGCGAAAGTTGAAGACATTGTTTTTTTCTCCCATCTCCGGACAAGGAACAGATGTTGCAATGGAAGAGAATGAAGTGGACGACAATGAAACACCATCAATATCACTCAGCATAGCGGAAGACGATATCAGAGATTGTACCTTTCATGCGAGTGACATGTCCTCAACGTTACAGGCCGAACCAGCTGGGATGCAGAGTGACAGTATAAGGAAAGAGGCCAAATTCATTGTATTCGATAGCTGTTTGATGGATATTATTATGATGATGAAATGTGGGCATTGGGTTGGTGGGGAAGTATGTGGGGAGCCATTGATTAATGTGACTCGTGCAATTCGAGGCACTAACCTTAAAATACATGCCACCTGTACACAATATCATCCGTTCGCATGGTCTGCACAACCCATGCTGGGACAACTGCCAGCAGGCAATCCACTTTGTGCAGCGGCCGCACTTTTTAGTGGTTCAAGTTTTAAAAAGTTACAGTATTTCTTTCAGTTTGTGGGAATCCATTTCATTGCGAAAAGTCAGTTCTACAAATACCAAACCGATTATCTATTTCCAGCCATCAGCGAAGCTTGGAGAATGGAAAAAATGTCAATGGAAAGTACATTCGCGGGCAAACGCTTCAGGCTAGCCGGTGATGGACAATGCGACAGTCCAGGATTTTCAGCCAAGTACTGCACCTACCACTTTCAGGACATGGAAAGTAAGAAAATTGTGAGTTCGGTGGTCGTGCAGGTGTCACAAAGTACATCCTCAGTGGCCATGGAGAAAGTTGGCTTTGTAGCATCATTGCAAGAACTACAATCGCGGGGAATGGTGATCGACCTGATAGCCACGGACAGACACGTTTCAATTGCCAAGACAATGAGAGAACAGTACAAAAATATAAATCACCAATTTGACGTTTGGCATCTTGCAAAATCAATCAAAAAATTGTCGGCTGCAGGAAAAAAAAAAGATATGCAAGGTATTTCACAGTGGTCCAAGTCAATCAGCAACCATCTTTGGTGGAGCTCAAAAACATGTGAAGGGTCGTTGGAAATTCTACTGGAAAAATGGCGGTCAGTAATGTTGCACTGTAGCAACGTACATCGATGGTCGACAAATGAGCATTTCCACAAATGTGAACATGGCCATTTGTCCACAGAGGAGGCACGGAAGAAGAAGTGGTTGATTCCTTCATCACCCACTCACAAGGCCATTGAAAAGATTGTATTTGATAAAACTATAACAAGAGATTTGAGGGGACTCACGGAATTCTGCCACACAGGAGATTTGGAGGTGTTCCACAATATGTGCCTAAAGTACAGGCCCAAAAGATTGCATTTTGGCATGGAAGGCATGATAAATCGGACTCTTCTAGCGGTCTTGGCACATAACCATAATGTTGGCCGTCAACAAAGTAGGACGACCGGAACTTTAGGGACGCTTCGCTACAATAAGGCCTTCACTAAAAGAAGTAAACAATGGGTGATCAAACCAGTGTTTGAGGATATGCAATATGAGTTTATTGAGAGACTTATCGTAGATGTCCTCGATAGGCACATACATGGAGTGGTGAACGAACCTATGCAGGGGACAACTGCATTGCCACCCAACATTGCCTCTGTTCCATGTCCACCTAAAGCAGAGCTCATTGAGAAATACACATCACGGTTTAAATGATTGTAATTTGATTGTCTGTTCTCTCGAGTCTCCTCATGTTGCAGGCCCATTGCAATTAAACCAAACAGTAATATAAATCATTTTTACAAAAATTATAGAATGTTTCCGTATTACAAACACATGGCCGACCCATAGGGACAATAAAAAAAAAGGCACGCAGACAAGATGCCCTTACACTAACTGGAGCTAACTAGAAATGTGTGCTCGCTCAAAGTGAAGGTCAGCTGCTTTGATGTTTTGCTCGGGTGGCGGAACGGCCCACGACCCAATATAAGGTTCTATTGTGATTTGACCTTGACAGGCCGGGACCATCCTGAAAGACTAAGAAAAGATAATGAATAAAATTTCAGAAACGAAACGATGAGCCACGTTCATTAGAAGAAGTAACGTCGGCAAAGAAGGAGTGGTGTTTCGGGTCTGCCCTACACAGAGACACAATGGAAAATGCAAATATAATGTAAGTAACTTTTGATGAGTTTATACCGCAATTTCATTACTATACAGTGGCTTTAAAGACGGGTTCAGTTGTACTTGTTCGTTCTATGTGGCATAGTGTTTTCTACCGCGCACTATCTGGAGGAGAAACATCTGCTTTTACTGAAGCACCTCAAAACCTTCCTCTTTGCTTCTGCTTTCTCTCTCCCTCTCCCCTGCTACAACTGGTCCACTGTCTGCGACCTCGGTCCTGGGCCCTTCCACTCTCCACCTGCACTGCCTCCCTGTCAACCCCTGCACTGGGGGACTGTCTCAGTATCCTACAGCCCCCCCTTCCCAGCACTTGTTCTGCACTTACCTTGCACTTGCCACCAGCTGGCCCTATTTATTTATTATTTTATGCTACTTACCTTGTACTCCACTCCCCCCCCCTCCATGCCTCGCCACGCCTTTAAACACTTGTGTACACCCAGTAGCGCTGTCCTCGCTATGAAATGAATAATTTTAATAAGGATCTGATGGTGAGACTAATTTCATTTTTTATGTTTTTAGGTACATCATTCACTACTGTCTGTGTCACGAGTACCAGACACCGGCGGACGGCTTCTACAGCCGCCAGTTGCTTCTCCGCGTGAACAACGTTACCACCCTGACCATTTTATGGGACGATCGCCAAGTACAAGTATGCCCTTACGCGGTACTAACGGTTAGATGCAACATACCTACCGTTGTGGTGGCCTAGTGCCTCGTTGTTGGAACAGCCATGCGATTATCAGTGCGACAGAAGAGCTTATTTTTATCGTAAACCAACACCCTGTGTACTGCACACGAACATCGCTTCCCTCAAGACGAACTAATTTGGATCGAGAGCAAAGAAAAATGCAAATCGCTGAATATTCTCTAAACATTTGATGTCCAATAAACGTACTTTGCCAAATGTACAATCTTGCCGTTAGCTTTTAAACCACGGTTTCACATTCCGAATTGTGGTGCTGTATTGTGAGATGCTCTAAGACCCTGTGTACAGCAAAGGACCATCGCGTTCCTCAATACGAACTTTTTGGAACATGAGCAAATAAAAATGCAAATCGCTGAATATTCTCTAAACATTTGATGTCAAATAAATGTACTTTACCACATTTACAATCTTGCGGTTTGATTTCAAAGTACAGTTTCATATTCCGAATTGTGGTGCGCTGTATTGTGAGCTGATCTGTGTTGATTTCCGGGGTCTGTGTGGAGTCGCGTAGAAGACGCCTGGGCGCGTTTGCCTACGCAGCTCAGTCACGTCACGGATAGAGGCGGGGAATATGAATGTTTTGATAAAGTCTGTTTCAGGGGCGGGGGATTTGATTTAGTGCCGCAAAGGCAGGTGAGCCAGGTCGATGCGGCGGAATGATAGGATTATCACAAAATGGAGGCTGATTTCGAGTGCGATAATGGGCGAAAAGTCGGGTAAGGTCCATAGGAAAGTTTCCTACGATCTACCGATTTATGCTTACAAACACATGGCCGACCCGTAGGGACAATAAAAAAAAAGTCCCGGAACTATCCTTTAACTGTCCATTTGTTCTTTTCTCATTGTTTTTTTTTCCCATAACCAGATCTTGGTCATTGTTCTATTAATTTCTAGGTTATTATTTTCCAGGTATTGTGCCAGGTTGTTTATCTGTCTTTGAAGACCCACCGCCATCAGGTCGAGGAGGATGATGTCATCAGCATAGAGAATTCTGGAGATCTTCTCTCCTCTTACTGTGGGTGGAAAAATTCTTAGCTCTTTCTCAGAGTCTGCGTAATCAGCTATGTAAGCGTTATATAAAGCGGGAGCCAAAGGGCACCCCTGCTTCACGCCCCTAGCTGTTTTTATCTCGTCTGATAGGTCCCCTGCTTTGTTCAGTCTTACTCGCATTGTGGTCTCTTGGTACAATGCTCGAATAGGCCGGATTATTGCTTCTGGACAGTTGTTGATTTTGAGTTTCTTCCACAAACGTTCTCTGCTGACCTGGTCGAACGCTTGAACAATGTCTATTAGTGCTAAATACACTGTGGGGCCATCCTGGAGGGTTCTTGCTTTTATAGCACTCACCAGAAGGATGTTTGTTGTGGTCCCCGTGTTCTTTGTAAATCCCGATTGGAATGGGTCAGCCATGTCTGCGGCTTTTAGCCAGTTCTGGAAGGCGTCCAAGGCAAAGGATCCGAACACTTTACCGATCACATCTAGGAGGGCAATCGGGCGATATTGGCATGGGTCTTCTCTTGCCCCCCTTTTGAAAAATGGGACTACCGTAGCTTTTCACCATGAGGCTGGTATTTCTCTTGCCTTGTTACATCGCTTGAAGATTTCGCTCATGAGTTGTTCCCATGACTCTGGGTTTTTTCTTCAGTTCCAGATTAGCTATACCTTCCAGGCCAGGTGCTCTTGAATTTGTCAGTTTCTTAATTTTCGACAAAATTGTTTCCATATATTCAGGGATTCCCCAATGAGACTTTGTGCTAGTCGGAGGGTCATAAATTGATGATGTGGCTAGTTTGTATAGGTTGCTGAAATGTGAAAACCATTTGGCTTCCCCGATGTTGTTCTGCAGCAAGTCTTCCGTTGTACCGTTTGCATTTCTGATTAGAGACCAAAACTTTTTTGTGTTTCTACCCTGGATTGCCCTGAGGCTGTTCTCAGCATCGTTTTGATATAGTGTGTATCTTCGTTGTATCAGCCGCCGTCTACACTGTATTTTAGCTTGCTTTATCCTCTTTTGATTTTCCAGTGTCATAGATTTTTTATTGATTCGGGTTAGCTGCTGTTTCTTTCCCTTGCGGTTCTTTCCTGTTTTTGTTGTATAGATTTGGAGAAGAGGGGTGTAGTCAATTGCAATGCTCATATCTCCTATGTTTCCAGTTTTATTTGCTGGAAATTCCAGGTATTTGTTTGTAATTGACTTGATTGCCCTTTCGGATAGCTTCACTCTGTTTCCCTGAAGCGTCGTCTCTAATTCATGCGGTATTCTCTGCTTTGTCTCTCGCGGCTGACCATGTTGTTTTTAGAATGTTATGGTTGCTGTTTGTCAACTTTGCAGTTCTCCGAAGTACAATCAGCCCCAGTATTTCCTTGGAGACGTAAGTGTGGTCTATCGTGCTGCACTGGTTATTACGTTCCCAAGTGGGTACGTGTAGATTCCATTGGAGATTATGGAGATCATTTTCAGCCATAAATTGTTCAACAGTCTTCCTCTTGCGAGAATTGGGGCTGATCTTGGAAGATGATTTCTTTTGTCGGCAATGTCTGCGCAGATCGCGTTGAAGTTGCCTGTGACTATGACGTGGTCCAAGTGAAAATTCGAAGATGCCTCTTCTAAGGTATTAGTTACTATTTTTAGATATTCATCGTCTTTGATGGACTTCGGGTTCCAGTATGTGTTTAGCACGGCGATGTTGTCCGCGGTAGTCGGCCCTTCGGAACTGAGTTGTCTTTTCTATGTTAGTACTGCTCCTTGTATAATCTGTGAATGTAAAATTTGAGCACGGATATCCAGGTCTGACGCTGAACGGATTGCTGTGATAAGGCCTGCTGTTGGGCGGCCTGTCAGGCCTTTTCTGGCTGTGGTAAATATTATTTTGTAGCCATCCATGTGAGGCCTTGTAATGAGCCACGTCTCTTGTAGGAAAATGATATAATTGGAACCTAAGTCTGCATTGCTGGTGGATGCCAGGTGGCTGAATCCTTGAGTGTTCCAGGAAACCATTTGAATATTTAAAACATTCTCCCTCTGCTCTTGCACTGTTGTTCCTTGCTTTAGGACCTCCAGGTCTTTAGCTGGTGGCTAGGTTCTGGTTGAGGGTTTTGGTAAAGATGCGGTACATGTCCACCTCGTTGGATCCGTTTTTTTTATGGTATCCTTCTTTCTATTTCCACTTTTGAGTCATTGCCCTTTTGTTTGCTGGCATCTGAACTTGTTTTCTGCGTTCTTTTCCGATTGCTGGGTCTGTGGGAATGTTCCAAAGAGCATGTGACAAGGCTTACTTAACCTTAGTATCCCACACCATTGGGATCCGCAGCATGGCTAGCACCTCAAGGCGAACATTTTGTTTCTACAAATACAAATTCTACAATCCCTTTCAAAATAAGTAGAGATGGTGTGTCCTCTTTGTGTTACCAGTTTGGAAAAAGCTTTCCTCAGGTGGGAATGTATCTATATTGTAATGTGACAGTACACCTGAAGAAAATGGGCGGATATTTAGGAGGAATAGATGGGGGAACAAACAGCAACCTCCTGGCCTGGAACTAGTGGGTACCTGAGAGAGCGGTATGTTCCTGGGAAGATATATTTTTGGGTAATGCACTCTGGGGTTATTATGAATTCCACTGCTGATTGTGCCTGGAACAAATCTAGACAGCTGCAAATCTAGACCAGTGTCATCAATGAGAGGCACGCCAGCAGGGGTTATTCTATTACTGCGGAGTGAGAACGTGGTATCCTAAGTTAACGAATGCAGGTTGATATTGGTTATGTGGGAAATTAGCATTCAAAAAGTTGCCCTCAAATTCGTCGGGCACATACTCAATAGGAACATTACGCCCAGCTATCAGCATTTATGATGCCGTTAGCCTCCAGAAAAGGTCAACTAATCCACTGGTAGCAAGGGGGTCCGGGTTCCATGTATTTGTAAGAACACTTTTTCCTTGGTTGGGAGTGATAAAGCTAGAAAAGGCATTGGTCAACATTTCCGCAGGTCTTGAGATATTTGCTAATTCGACAGCACACACCCTGTTGTCATTGCAGGAGAAGATAGAATAAGTGACTGATTACACTTTTCATAACAGGATGGCTCTATATTACCTGTTAGCAGAGAAAGGAAGGGTTTGTCATGTCATCAATGCAACATGTCTTTTTGGTCCAGAAGAGCCCTCACTGGAAGACAGAAAATCTCCCCACGGGTCAGCTGGAACCACTGCTTCCAGGAGTCTGAGGGCAGTGTTCCTGTCTGTCATGAAGGATGGTGCTGGTGGTAATGCAAAAGGGTGTACTGCCCTCTGATGAAGCTGGAATAGCTAATGCCCCAGTTCAAGACCTTGAGGAGTGGAAACGGGAATTCATGGATTTCTCAGTATCGAGAGATATGGACAAGATCTTTGACAAAAACCTTGGAGCCCTTTCTAACAATTTTGATTCCTCCATTGATGGGGCTTTCCTTATTTTACAGGATGTTTCCCATGATGAGTTTCCCCAGAGAGTATGAAGGCCTGGTCGGGCAATGTTGACTCCCTTATTCTGTAAGGCTCTGTGAGGAGTCAGGAATGAAACCCGGGCACAAGTTAGCCATGATTTTGATTGAAGACTTTTACTGAAAATAAAAGGGTTTGGGAAAATGCCTTTCTGACCTTGCTCTAAGAGGAATTTCCTTACCTACACCAAAACTAAGAATCTGTCTGCGTCAGAATGTCCAAAACAAAAAAGCTGCCCCATATCCAAAGTTCTATTCTAACCCTCACACTACAAACTAAATTCTTAAGATGAAGGTGGAAATGTCTTTAACCTTGGGTGGTTTAGAGAGTGAGAAATGAAGAATAAATGGCTCCAACACAAAAGTTCTTCAAGGATAAAGGTCCTTGCTACTGTGGGTGGTTCCCTTCCCTCTGGAATCCTCTTTACTCTCTAATGTTTCACCAACAACAGTTCCTTGTGCCTTTCTTGACCAACAACAACATTGATCCTGGTTAACACAATCCTTTTTCCTGGTCCTGATGTTCCTTCTCAGGACCTATTTATTTCACACACTTGCAGTTGCCTGGTATACTCTCCTGCCAGGGATGCTTGTATTCTCACACTTGTAATTGCCTGGTATACTCTCCAGCCAGGACTTCTGTTCACATGGGCCTCTGCCCTCACCCAGAATCGTTGATCTTATTCAGGTTTCCCATATTCTTGCATTGCGTACATTCACATGTTTCTAAGGGTTTTGCTTGTAGTTCAATTCCCCTTTTAATATTAAGTCCTTTTGCTCTTTCTTGGTTGCTTGATTTACAATTATTTGCATTTGGCAGGGCCGCCGATCAGCTCTGGTGTCCACGCCGTCTCTGGGTGGACTGATGGCTCTTGTTGGCGTTCCTGGATTCTCCTGCAGTCAGCTTGTAAAGCGTTTCCGTCTGCTTCCTTCTCATGACCGCTTCCTCTAGGTTTTCCCATCTCTCACGGCTTCCACTCTACACGGCTGCTTCGTTCCATGCTCCGGCGGTAAGTGAAGGACTGCTGTCTGTCACCTGCAAACGCCCAGGAGTCTCGTGCCTGTTCCTGGTGTTCCCTCATCGTACTTTCCTTAAGCAGCAGCTTCTTTCTCCTTCATTGGTGTGCCGCCTGGCTCCACCATGCCAATTTCAGCCTCTCTGTTCTTCGTACTTCGCGGAGAGGCGCAGCTCTCCCCCGTCAGCAGCAGACCTCAACTCTCTGCTTCTGCCCTTTAAATGTCCCAGGCACAGGTGTATGCGAGCAACCACTAGAGCACTTATTGGACTTGTGGCGTCCCTCGCTCTGCATTGCTCGATTTCTCCCATTCCCAATGGTTTTAAATGGTGAATGAGTCCTGGATGATTGATAGGTGGAACTGGAGAGGACTGTTTCATAAGTCTCACAAGGCAGACCTAAGTTGGAATGTGGGCCTGTAGGCCTGAGGAAAGGGTTTTCCCTATTCTTCATAGGAGCAGTAGTAGATGTATGTCAATAGGCCATGAGGGTTTTAGATATGAGAAGGTTATTTCCAAGGGGAAATGTGGGCTACCATGTCTAACCCGAAAAGCCATTATATCTCCCCTGAGGTTCTCTCACCCCATGTGAGCCTCTCTCATATAGTCGCCGCCAGGATCAGGTAGCGACTGCTGTCCCCTGGCCGGATGGGAGTAGGTCACCGCTGGGGAATCGGGGAGACTCCACTGGATTCATCACAGCTCTCACAAAGAGGAATCACCTTTTGCAGAAAGCAGGTGCATGCAGTGCCTTGCCTTTGCACACCAACTCCACAGCAGGACAGCAGCATCAACAAGCCTCAAGGACTTGTTCTTTGCTTTATCCACATAGTCTGACCAGGAGGAGACTTATAATCTTGCCAAGAAAGACAGATGAACTCTACGGTCTTATTCTAGCGATCCTTAGCCTGGTTCACCCCCAGTCTTGACAAATGTGAATGGAGATCTAGTGGTTTATGAGGACACTGATGATAATGATGATTTGGACCCAATGGAGGACCTTCAGGGTTTCCAGACTCAGAGGGGCACCACAGAATGGGCTCACTTACAATGGGTGGAGAAATATTCTTCTTCTATGTTACACACTGAATTAGACTCAGGTACCCGCAGCAAGATGAGGATGGAATGCCCACACCCTATTCTTTGGTTCAGACTCCCTCCATGGATGCCAATGTGGCAGTATTTTCTCTAAGTATGGAAAGGATTTGGCAAAGGGATTTAACAGGCTATGGTATACATACCAGGGCAGGATGCTAAACACTTAAAGGATTCTTAATTTGGTACAGAAAGTGAACTTTACATTTGGACCCTGGGGACTCTTTTGTTTTCTGGGCATTGCAATTGAGTTAATTTCCCTAAATACGGGGAATGGCAGATGTAGTAGTTTGTTTGGTGTGTTGTATTATGGTATGTTATCCCTGCATACCTAACTCATTGGAAAATTCACACAACCACCTCTCGCCCAGCAAACCGCACACACTTTACCACACTGCAACAACAACAAACCAACAACACATAAACAGCACCAACATCACACAAGGTCTTCCCCGGTCCAATACTTACACCAAAGCTCAGCGCTCTCTCTCTCTTTCTCTCTCTCTTTCTCTTCCCCCTCCCCCCCCACTCCATCTTCTTCCGACTAACCCAACCCGCCCGCCTTCTTGTTTTACAGATCCGCCACAGCGGTGCAGGATATAAATACCTTTAACATTTAACTTTGTGATGTTTCCTCATAGCCAACAAAGCAACTATACAGAGTCATGGAAGACATGACAAACACATGTTTGAGGGCAGCATCCCACAACCCCCATGACCGGGTTCAACTGTCATGGACTGGTAACCTCACTGGGATCCAACCTCAACAAGAGCCTGGTAGATAATCACATCGTAGCATTCTTATGACAGTGCGTGAATGCATAAAAGAAAATTGCAGTGTAACAGATGGGAATGGAATTATGAAACATCCTGAAGTATGAAAGCATACGAAAGCAACCAAACTACTACCCTGCAAACTACTTCTGCAATTTGTTGTGGCGATGCCTTATGTTGTCAGGATTGACCACAAACCCTTCGCTGATGTGTACTGAACACTAAAGGTTTGAACTCTCGTTCTGCCCGATTTACCAGGTGAATGGAGGAACTTCATGAGCACAACTGTGTGGGAGAGTATGTGCATCTTCAGGAGTACAGTGTGTGGGAGAGTATGTGCATCTTCAGGAGTACGGTGTGTGGGAGAGTATGTGCTTGGCAACAGCAATGTTCTGGCTGATTGTCTCTCACAGTTACTTTCACCGTCTCTGCAGGTGGAATGTAGCTAGGAAGATGTAGAAATTGCCAGTGATTTGTCTGCTATTGTCAAAGCAGAACTGTTCCAGTGTGATAATGACGAATAACTGACCTTGTGTAGGGGTGCGTGGGAAGGGCGTAGGCCAAGCACATGAAGGAAGAGGTTATGCTGCTAATTTGGACGAAATGGTTAATATGCTCTGGGTTGTGACTAGTGGTGGCAGGCTCATACCTGCTCAACTTTAAGGGGCACTTCAATATCATTCACACATGTGGGGCATCTTGGAATCTCTCACATAAAGAGATGTTTGCATGATCCTATTGGTTGCCAGCAGTGGACAGTGACCTGCAAGTGGTTGGTAAGGAATTTCCGGTGTGTTATATAAGTAACAAAACATAGAAGGTGTGTGCCCAACCACTCACTCAACGTACTGGTACTAGAAAAGGTGTGTAGAAAGGTGGATATGGACATTATTGGGCCAAATGTAGTACTGTGTAGAAGACAACGATTTGTATTGAACATGATGGATTATACATCCAAGTGGATCAAGGCAGTTGTAGTGGAGACCATCATGACTGGTAAGGTGAACGATTTCATGAGGAAGGATTTCGACCAGGAAGGGGTACCCGAGAGTGTAGTTACAGATAATGGTGTTCAGTTTGTTTTGCACAAGATGAATAATGTTCTCAGTTGGTCGCTATTGAGCACCAGAGAACAGCTGTCTATAAGCCATCTCTTACTGGACTGGCAGAGAGAACCACCAGATTCATTAGGGATGCCATCCAGTTAGCGTTGTTAATGATTTGGGCAGGAAATTCGTTGTGTGGGACACTATCAAGATGCACAGACACACACCTAATGGTTTGACAGGTTGCAACTTGTTTGAAATGTTGAGTGGGGAAGAAGGCAGGGTCTAAGTTAGATCCCAAATGGTTGGGCAGTGGCAAGCCCACGTGTGTTGATATGAAGGTGCTGGCTGAAAGGGTGTGGCAAATACAAGATACACATGCCAGGCTTTCTGATGCCAGGCACGGTGTTAAGGTGGTCCATGTTCAGGTGCATGATGTTGTCAGGGTGCGAAACCCCAGATTTGTGAGCAAAGGTCCAACAGTGTTCATGCCTGCATGCTTATTGAATGATGGGTAGGTTTGTTCGAATGATGTTTCCGAAGAGTTGGTTGTTGGTGCAAGAGGTCCATGGTGAGTGTTGAGCAGTGGGGGAGTGTCAGTCTATTTGTTGGATTGAGGTTGGCGATGCATATAGGCAGAAATTCGAATCCAAAAGAGGTGTGGTGCAAGGGGAATGTATAAGGATATCTCAGTTGAGGAGACACAAGGTGTAGACGATCATATGAACTCTAATAAACTCATCCAGTTAGCAACATAATCATCATCTACAATATCTTTCCCTAAACCTGTACAAGAGGAGAGGATTTGACAAAATGATAACGGTACAATAAAAGTCAAGACTTTCACTCCATCCATGGAATTTGTATTTTGTAAAACATAGAGGCCCCTGTACCACTATATTCTATTACATGATTGCTTGGAGTGGGGAAACAATATAAAATGCCATATATGTAGACACAAGTCTATAGGGTCACCTCCCCCAAACCTTTTCTAGACTGTGTAAGAGAAACCTCCACAAAGCCCTTACAGAAGTTCTACCTAAACAGAAATATGTTTTGCTTCAAAATCCAAAATCAAAAGCAGTTCAGGACAAACTCCTTTTTGTCCATTCCAACTACTTGGACACTTAGCTGCGCTTCCACCCTAAGACCTTTGTAACATGCGTCGCCCTCTTGCCCTCCTCTGCAACCACCGTGCAGTGGAGGAGTGGGTTATTGTAACGCTCACCTGACTCCCACGGAGGCGCTGGTCTAGTCTGGGTTGCTGTGGCCTCTTCGAGCGTGATGCGCAGAACTCGGAACACCGACTGTACAGGACCCTTAAATCTTGCTCGTCTGGCCCGTAGGAATATCCTTCTGCAGATGAGAAAGGGGATTGACAGTCTGCAGAATAGTGTGCTTGCTCCCCCCTTCCCCTCTTCGTTCTTCTCTAACTTCCTCTGAAATCCCCGGTTGAAGCTCACCTTATGGTTTGAAAGGATGAACTCTCCATCCTGCTTCTGGTGCAGGGGCGCGTGTTTGTCCAGTTACTTCACTGGTTTTCAGAATGGCGCTGGCAAAATCCACTTGAATTTTCCCAGCGGAATGCCGTGAGTATGAAGATTACAAAAGTTCAAGTGTTGAGCCTCCTTTTCTGTTGCCTTACTAACCTGTGATCTGTCCTTTATTTCGGGTGCAGAATGAAGGCGATGTGTTGAGGGATTGACTTGCCGATGGTAAACTCAGGTGAGTTAGCGATGGGGGCGAACCCTCTTAATGTCTTTATATTCCTCCAGTAATGTGTTTTGTCCTTTCCCCATAGGGGCCGGGGTGCGGTACCTGCCATCGTAGCGGCGCCGACCCGAAATGAGGAATGATCCACCTACAGAAGACCGGTAAGTGTTATGGCAGAAAATTAGGCTTTCCTCATATGTTCCTTCTGCTCACCTTTTGTCTCTTCTTCTCTCCCCTAGGCGCAGAGATGTGGCGACCGGTGCAGACAGTCACGGTGGAGCCAGAAGAACTCCCGAGGACAGGTGAGTGAAGCGCGGCGCTGCAGCGAGCAACGCGGTGCTTTTAAATGAAAGTCTTTTCTCAGGAACGCTGGCGTGAAGGTTCCGGATGCAGGTAAGAAGTTTGATAAAATTCTTGGTTTTCACCTTTCTCTTCTCTTCTTTCCTTACAGGTTTTCCAGGATCGAGGTGGGCGTGGCTGGAGACCAGATGCAGGAGCAGACACGGTGAGCGTTCAGCTGCTTGGATGCAGAACGCGAAGCGTGAGCTACTGTCTGGGCGTGGCTTAAATAGCCCCCAAAGTAGTTCCAGGTAAGTATCCTTCCCCGGCCATGCCCGAGTGGCAAAATAGTCCCAATGAAAAAATAGTCCCTTTCAGGTCTCAGGGAGGCCTGAATCTTGCAGCATGGTCTGCATCAGGTAAGTGCACAAAAGACCTCCCTTTATGAGCCTGGCGCCAGGACTGATATCCAACATGAGCCTGGCGCCAAAGGCGCCAGGACAGAGTCCAAAGAGCCCCTATAAGGGGCCGCTGGGCTTTTACCCGGGGGCATGATGCCTGCTACCGGGGTGCTGGGCCTGGCCTGGTGCTCCGGGGGTAGGCATCATGACAGCACTCCCCCCCCCCCCCCAAGGCCCCTCCCAAGGTTGTTCCCTCTGGAGGTTTCGGTTTGTTTGGGAAATTCCGATGGAACCTTTTTACCAGCCGAGGTGCATGTACGTGGTCGCTGGGTTCCCAAGACCTTTCCTGAGGCCCGTGCCCTTTCCAATCAATTAGATAGAAAAGTTTTGATTTTGAGATCTTAGAATCCAAAATGTTCTTCACCTCGAATTCAGGCTCCCCATCTATCTGGATTGGTTCTGGTGGCTTTATTAATCTGGTTCCTGGTTGCACTGGTTTCAAAAGTGACACATGAAAAACGGGGTGAATCCGCATGTTAGCTGGTAGATCGCGCTTGACTGCCATTGGGTTAATTATAGCTTTGATCGAGTAAGGGCCCAAATACCTTGGATTAAAAGTTCGAGGTCCCTTGAGCAATAAGTGTTTGGTAGCCAACCATACTTGATTCCCTATTTGGTATGGAGGCGCCTCACTCCGATGCAGATCCGCATTCTTTTTGTATTTCCCTTTCGCTTGTTGCAAATGTGCAGTTGCATCCTTGAAGGCTTGAGTTATCGTGGAATGCAAATGGTCCACTGCGGGCATTTCAAGGCTCAGAGGTGAGTCCAGGTCTGAAGTACGAGGGTGATGTCCATATAGGGTATAAAAGGGGCTTTATCCAGTTCCAGAGTGTACCGAGTTATTGTATGCATATTCGGCCACCCATAAAATATCCTTCCAATTACCCTCCGATTGGTGCAACATACATCGTAGGTATTGTTCAAGGGTCTGGTTCGTTCTCTCCGTCTGACCATCGGTCTGTGGGTGGTGGCTGGTTGAGAGTCTTACGTCAATTTGTGCCAGTTGACAACACTTCCTCCAAAAATGAGAAATAAACTGGCTTCCCCGGTCGGAGACTAGTATGGACGGGTATCCATGCAAACGGATGATATTTTCGAGGAATTCCTTGGCTAGGACAGAAGCTGAAGGTAATCCTTTCAACGGAATAAAATGGGCCATCTTGGAAAATAAATCCACCACAACCAGAATAGTATTATATCCATTACAAGGGGGCAGGTCTGTGATAAAATCTAGTGACAAGGTGTGCCAATGTGCTGGTGGAATGTCTAAAGGCTAAAGAAGGCAGGCGGGTTTTGTCTTTTGGCCTTTGTTTTGGGCGCAAACTCCACAGGACATCACGAAAGATTTAATATCCTTTCGCCAGGAAGGCCACCAGAATTGTCGTTTAATTTTTTCCTCAGTTTTGGCAATGCCAGGATGTCCTTCCATCAGAGTATCATGATGACGGGAAATAACCAGTTCTTGCAACTCCTTTTCTGGCAGAAATAAGCGTCCTTGGAAGTAAGGTAGGCCATCGTTGACCGAAAAGTAAGACCCCCTTTGGATCCAATCCTGCAAGGCTGTAGAGTCCAGGAGTTGTTTTACCCGTGCTTGAAGTCTTCAAGGGTTTGTAAAAAGGTTATCCCCAAAATTCTTTGTTCGGGAATTATCGGCACAGGTTCTGAGTTTGTGTCTATTTCTCCCATTCCTATTCGAGATAGCACGTCCGCTTTGCCATTCTTACAGCCGGGACGGTAAGTGATTACAAAATCGAACTCAGCAAAGAACAAAGCCCATCGGAGCTGACGTGACGATTGAGTCTTGGCAGTTTTTAAATATTGTAAGTTTCGGTGATCAGTGATCACGGTGATGGTATGCCTGGCGCCGAAAAGATAATGCCGCCAAGCCTTAAAGGCGGACTTAATGGCTAATAATTCCTTGTCGGTGATTGCATAATTTACCTCAGGCGGCGAGAACTTTCTGGACCAAAATGCTACGGGGTGCAGTTGGTTGGTTTCAGGGTCTCTCTGAGACAGGACAGCTCCCATGGCTAAGCTGGACGCGTCGGTTTCGACTATATATGGGAGATCGGGACGCGGGTGCTTCAAAATAGGTGCGGACGTGAATTTAGCTTTCAATTCCTGAAAGGCCTGTTCGGCTTCCTCAGTCCATTAGAAGCGTTTATTTTTCCGCAAGAGTGCAGTGATGGGTTGTACCACACGTGAAAATTCCGGGATAAATCTGCGATAAAAATTGGCAAAACCAAGCATGCTTTGGACACCTTTCACCGAACTAGGTGATGGCCATTTGAGGATGGCATCCACTTTTCGTGAGTCCATTCGGACCCTTTTAGGTGTCAGGATGAATCCAAGAAACTCAACCTCGGTGGTATGGAAAACGCACTTTTCCAGCTTTGCAAACAGTTTGTGCTGGCGCAATTTCTCAAGGACGGCCCTGACATGCTTTCTGTGATCAGATTCCGAAGAGGAGTACACAAGAATGTCATCGATATATACGACAACACAAACATCGATGAGTTCCCGAAGGACATTGTTCATGAAGAATTGGAAGGCAGCAGGCGCGTTGCACAATCCGAAAGGCATCACCTGGTATTCGAATAATCCATATTTTTTATGGAAGGCCGTTTTCCATTCGTCGCCGCCTTTTACTCGCACCAGATGATAAGCCCCCCGGAGATCTAACTTGGTGTATACGCAAGCGTCCTTCGCCTGGTCAAGGAGTTCAGGGATCAGAGGCAGAGGGTAACGGTTTTTAACAGTTATCTGGTTCAATGAGCGGTAGTCGATACAAGTTCTAAGGTCGCCTTCTTTTTTGGGCACGAAGAACAAAGCCGAGGATGCCGGAGACTTTGACGGGCGAATGAAACCATTGGCTAGGTATTGATCTAAATATTGTCTCAAATGCAGATTCTCAGGTTCAGTAAGGGCATACATCCTGCTACAAGGGGGTTGTGCACCGGGCACCAGATCGATTTGGCAATCGTACGATCTGTGGGGAGGTAACGTGTTGGCCTGTTCCTTTTGGAAGACGTCCTGAAAGTCTTGGTATTCCGGAGGTAGTTGCATGGAGACAGAGGTTACAGACGCTAGACTAATCTTCAGATTTTCTGGGTAGCAGGTTTGTGCGCAATCCGGGAAGGTTATTCTCTTTGCTCGCCAATCAATTCGAGGATTATGTGTCTCTAACCAAGGGATTCCGAGAATAACCTGAAACTGTGGAGCCTTGATTACATCAAACACAACTGCCTCCCGCTGGCCGTCCGGACCTATAAGTGTCACCTCAGCAGTGGAATGTGTTACTGGTCCTGAGGCAATTTCGGTTCCATCGACTGTGGTGATGACATCTTTGCTGGTTTTAGGACGCAGAGGGAGGTTAATCCTAGAGACCAATTCACGGTCCACATAATTTCGTATAGCCCCACTATCGATGTATGCCTTTATTGCATGCAACCGCTTAGGCTGTTCCGGATCTACGAGGACCATTGGCACAATGAAATGCGAGGTCTGAGAGTTAGTTTTCAAGCTCGGCAAGTGGACCCCTACACTTGTCGGGCGTGGTCGTTTCCCGAAACAGAGTCTTCATGGTTCTTATCAGCGGCTCCTACCACCTTCTTGGGCGGTTTTGCCGGGCAATCTCGTAGAAAGTGTCCAGAGGACCCACAATAAAGACATAATTGCATCTGCCGTCTTCTTTCACGTTCTTTTTGAGTTAAAGGTCCTTTAACCCCTCCGATTTCCATAGGCTCAGAGACATCAGCACCCTTGGGGGTTAGCATGGGTCTTGACCAACACCAGGGTCTCAAACTTGGACCGATATGCTTTTCTGTTTTGAAGTCTGTGATCCAATTGGACCACTAAGTCTATATATTCTGTGCATTCTTGGGGCGGATTTACAACTTGGGCCAGAACATCTTTAAGTTCTCCGCGTAGACCTCGATAAAATAACGTGATTCTTTTATCCTCTGGCCACCCAGTTTCCACAATTAGTCTATTAAAGGTTGCAATGTAGGATAGGAGTTCGTCATCCAGAGCCTGCCCCTGAGAGTGTCGAGCAAATAACCTTTCCATGCTTGCTTGAAATCCTTGAAAATCACGGAGAATCGGGTCATCTTGAGTAACCAGTGGAACTGACCAATCGGCAGCACAGCCGCTGAGATATGACAATACAAAGGCTACCTTGGTCTGGTCATTAGGGAAGGCCCCAGGTCTGCATAGGAAGTGCAAACAACACTGATTCATGAATACGGCAAATCGTTTGGGGGTCCCCAGCAAAGCGTTCGGGTGGGGCCAGCGGCATGTTTCCAGGTAGATTAATCTGCACAGGGTTACTGGGAACCACAGGAGCGGGGTTCTCCCCGGAACCGGGTAGAGGAGTGTGTCCAGCGTGACCTTGCAAAAACTATCTAGCCAGGTCATCAGTTCTTTCCTTTGATACAATCACTTCCCTCTTGAGAGCATTAGTATCTTGACGAGCGGCGTGTACTTCGGCCCGTAATTCCCCCAGTAGTTGGGCCAACTGATCAGTCTCAGAAGTTTCCATAGCGCCTGGGTGGGAATTTGTAGGAAGGCTTCGTGTTCTGTAAAGCTCACCTGACTCCCACGGAGGCGCTGGTCTAGTCTGGGTTGCTGTGGCCTCTTCGAGCGTGATGCGCAGAACTCGGAACAACGACTGAACAGGACCCTTAAATCCTGCTTGTCTGGCCCGTAGGAATATCCTTCTGCAGATGAGAAAGGGGATTAACAGTCTGCAGAATAGTGTGCTTGCTCCCCCCTTCCCCCTTCGTTCTTCTCTAACTTCCTCCGAAATCCCCGGTTGAAGCTCACCTTATGGTTTGAAAGGATGAACTCTCCATCCTGCTTCTGGTGCAGGGGCACATGTTTGTCCAGTTACTTCACTGGTTTTCAGAATGGCGCTGGCAAAATCCACTTGAATTTTCCCAGCGGAATGCCGTAAGTATGAAGATTACAAAAGTTCAAGTGTTGAGCCTCCTTTTCTGTTGCCTTCCTAACCTGTGATCTGTCCTTTATTTCAGGTGCAGAATGAAGGCGATGCGTTGAGGGATTGACTTGCCAATGGTAAAGTCAGGTGAGTTAGCGATGGGGGCGATCCCTCTTAACGTCTTTATATTCCTCCAGTAATGTCTTTTGTCCTTTCCCCATAGGGGCCGGGGTGCGGTACCTGCCAACGTAGCGGCGCCAACCCGAAATGAGGAATGATCCACCTACAGAAGACCGGTAAGTGTTATGGCGGAAAATTAGGCTTTCCTCATATGTTCCTTCTGCTCACCTTTTGTCTCTTCTTCTCTCCCCTAGGCGCAGAGATGTGGCGACCGGTGCAGACAGTCGCGGTGGAGCCAGAAGAACTCCCGAGGACAGGTGAGTGAAGCGCGGCGCTGCAGCGAGCAACGCAGTGCTTTTAAATGAAAGTCTTTTCTCAGGAACGCTGGCGTGAAGGTTCCGGATGCAGGTAAGAAGTTTGATAAAATTCTTGGTTTCCACCTTTCTCTTCTCTTCTTTCCTTACAGGTTTTCCAGGATCGAGGCGGGCGTGGCTGGAGACCAGATGCAGGAGCAGACATGGTGAGCGTTCAGCTGCTTGGATGCAGAACAACGCGAAGCGTGAGCTACTGTCTGGGCGTGGCTTAAATAGCCCCCAAAGTAGTTCCAGGTAAGTATCCTTCCCCGGCCACGCCCGAGTGGCAAAATAGTCCCAATGAAAAAATAGTCCCTTTCAGGTCTCAGGGAGGCCTGAATCTTGCAGCATGGTCTGCATCAGGTAAGAGCACAAAACACCTTCCTTTATGAGCCTGGCGCCTATTGCGCCAGGACTGATATCCAACATGAGCCTGGCGCCAAAGGTGCCAGGACAGAGTCCAAAGAGCCCCTATAAGGGGCCGCTGGGCTTTTACCTGGGGGCATGATGCATGCTCCCGGGGGTAGGCATCATGACAGTTATAGTTCTTCATTGGTCTCCCTCTGTTAGCTAACCAAGCAAGTGTATACTTCAACAGGATACTTAAGTCTGTCTTTCAGATAATCATTTCCATTCTGTTAATCAGTTATAGATGACCCTTTTAGCCAAAGATCTGCTAATACCAATTTCCAAAGCAATGGGAATGTCAACAGCCACATCTTGAATACCTACCAAGTGGACCCAAAACATATGAATGTTTTCCTCTAGTGGCATCATAAATGCTGTGTCCTGTAATACATACACCTGTTGCCTCCACAGCACCTCAGATCCTCATGTGCTCTCTATTTCCCGGTATCGCGTCACCAAAACAAATCCAAAAACACTCAGGTCAAAATCAAAGACGTTTTTGGCAGAATTTCTGCAGGATTTGTGTACATAGGGGGTTGGGTAAGGGTATATAAAAAAGAAAGGGGGGTAAGATAGGGGGTCTCACCCCGCAATGGAAAAAGGTAAAAAAATGGCTTGTGTTTTTTTTTTCCTGCTATTTTAACATGGAGCCTTATTCCCAATACACTGGAGCGTCTAGGTTTGTAGTCGACTCCTGAAATTTCACAGTGCTGCATTTTAACAAACTGACCTCTTATGGTCTACAAATCACTTATTGCAGAAGGCAATTAGTAGTCTTTGTAACTTTGTGCACTCCAATGTGCTTCTAAGAAATTCAGTGCGCCTCCAGTTTTTACAGGAATCAGTAGATGACCAACCTCATGGCACGTCTACCAAAGAATTAAAGTCCAGGCCCCACAGCAATAACCTACCATGATACAGGGCTAAATTCTTAGTGGTGTCCATAGAGAAATCCAGTCTACACTTTATATCCTTTACATTCCATCTAAGCACCTCGTGGCCTTCCTAGGCTCGGGTGCTAAACTGGTTACTCTAGTCCCCTCATGCATGATTATAGCCATTATCCTGATATTACTCTGTTAGAAGGGTTTAGCCAGACTATATGTGTAGGGTTCAGGAAGAGCGATCCACACCAAGGCTTCAGGGCTTCTCTCTACATGGCTTAACACTTCACAGGTTAAGCATGGATGAGAAGTCAAGGGTATACTCTCATGAGAAGCATGCAAGGGTATACTCTCATGAGAAGCATGGAGAGAAAAAGAAGGTACGGTGTAGCCTATAACAGCACACAATACAGGATTGTCCACACAATATAGTGATGAAATTATACTCTTTATATAGCTTTGAAAAGAATTGTTATGCATGGCTTTACAGGGAAGCAGCATTTTAGAATAGATCCTTGAGGGGGTGTGACTTTCTCAGACGTGTTCGGAAAAATATCTTAGTCTCCAGTATGAAATATCTGACTTTAGTTCAGAGATTTAGAAATTGTCAAAATCCTGAACTTATCAGGATAAACCCAAAAAGCAAGTCTATGATGTGCTAAGAAGGCTCCTTCAAAATGGAGGCAGGGGGCCTCATCAGGGGTTGGGCGGAGCAGTAAAAATGCGGTGGTAGCGCTATTACCAGGGCCGGTCTTTGCGTCAGGCAGCTCAGGCGGCTGCCTGACGTCTGTCAGCCACTAGGGGGCGCCGTGCGGCAGTTCTCCGAGTCCTGCAAGCCAGGCCACAAGCACCCAGCCAGGCCTGTGCTGCCAGCAGATGCAAAGGGTAGATGGCCAAACAAAAAATGAAAGTACTTTCAGCACAGAACATTTGAACTAAAAATTATTGGCAGTGGACAGCAATGGCCAATTCAAAATGAAAATGCGCAGTGGAATGAACTGTCACCACTATGAGAAAAACTTGTGTGATACCTCGAGCTAGAACAGGGGGATGAGAACAGCAGGCACAGCCCTCTTGGGAAGGGGAGGCCTGGTATCTAAACACTGTGCTGGCATATAGTGCACATGAAAGGGTAAGGTAGTTGACAAGGCAGTAAGCCACTGTTACAAAGTGACCCTGAACAACTGGCAGCCATCCCACTGTATATGCACGTCTAACTGTGGCCTATGAAAGCATTGGGCAAAAGTACTTCTACCAGGCAGCGTCAGGAGGAAGCTTGCACTAAGAATTGTAAAAGGTAAGTGTAACAAGCAGATGAAATTACCTTAATTTCTCGCTTTTGCACTTTGCTGTGCAAATGTAGTAAATGGTGTTTGCCATTTACGCACGCCAGACAGCATTTACAATGAAATCCTCTGCAATGTGCCTGCTTTTTTTCTGGTGGAAGAAACAGCCCGTTCCCATTGAAATCTACAGCATTTTTGGCAGCATGAAAATATCATGCTGGCATAAATGCTATGGCAGTGCAATTTTTTCAAGTGGTGCTAAACCAATTCTTTCGGCCCATTTTTTCACTCATTTTTTATTCAGAATCATTTTTATAATGTCATCATGACATTATAAAAAATGATTCATGTCACAAACAAAAACAAACAACAAACGTCACTCACGTCCGTGTTGTATTACTGCTGCTTCAGGCTGCAGCCTTTGCCCTGAGGCAGGGCAGGCCATGCAGCAACTGACTAATAAATTAGCAACATTTTTGTTGCTTTCACTTCCCCGCCCCGGGCCCGCTGGTGCCAGCCAGGCCCATGGGCTGCATGGGCGCACCGCACGTGCGGCGTGCCCTTAAGCTATGTGCGCGCAGCGCGTGCGCACTGATAGATTGAGATTGGGGCTGGCTGGCGCCCTCGCCATTCGGAAAAGAGGAGTGAGTACCGGTGGAGCCAGCAGCACATCAGATAAGTGTTTGTTTGGGAAAACTCTGCATGTGTCTCCCAGTGCTCTAGTGCACTTTGACAGAGATTGGAGGCAAACAATCTCTGTCAAGGTGCACTAGTAGCGCTAGTGTATAGAACTTAAAAACAACACCTGGCAGTGATCGAGCTTCATAAGAGGATTTACCAGGGCAAAATACCTGGGAGCGCATACAGCTTGCCACCAGTTGAGTCAGCACAATAATTTGCAACGCGTGTTTGTCTCTCCTGCTATTGAGTGAGTTTCCAGGGCTTGCCAGAGAAGAGAAAGTCAGCATCAAGGAAACACGTATTCATAAACTCACCAAGCCCCAACAACCCTGAAGCGTCTGCTGTACTACTGGTGGCCACCTCTTTAAATTACTCCATGCTCATCTTCGCAATGGCATTTCTTCCCTTGCGTGTCTGCACACCATTTGGGACAAGGCATAATGGCTAGCTAATATCGGCCAGTTTGACTTGGTGCAACTAGAAGGTCTGACCAGTGTTAGTGTCCCAAAAGGTTAAAAGATCCCTTTTCCACAAATTGTCCCAAAACGTAGGCCCTGTGTATTGCTTAGCGCTCTGGGCCTCATTTATGGCGTCTGCGGCTATTGCTTTGCACCTTCATGTTACGGTCTATCCCTAATCTCGGCTTCTGAAGTTGTTTGAGGCTATTCCCAGTTGCGCCTGTGCTGCTTTTTGTATGCCTTTCAAGACAAATGTTTCCCTACACACACCCACTCCTGCATGGTATCTAATCTTGCCACCTGTGTGCTAGCATTTGATTTTGTTTATTGCTCCAAACATGTGCCTACTCGTCCACGTAGCTTAAGGCGTATGCAAGTGTATTTCTATCCATGCAGGCCTCAGTGTGTCCGCATGATGCATAGTTAGGTTCAGTTCTCCCCTTGTTCCGGTGTCCATTAAACCAGGCGCCTGTATATACATGGGCTTGACTAAAGTAATGCTAACTAAAGAGAGGGGTTACTAAAAAGCAGGGCATTTGGTTAGCCAGGCAATGCTTGTGTGGCATGTATTGGCTGCTCTTTTCTATGTATTTCACAATTTATTATTCATTATTTGGGTGGTTAATCAGGAGTTAAGGCTGAGGGAAGTTGTCTGCTGTCAGCCGGCTGGCCGCCTGACCCCTCACAGCTGGTTACCAGCCGTACGCAAACCTGGGCAGATTCCCCCTAAGTGTATCCCCATACCGAAACAGGGACAGGGCAGGCCGCATGGGGAAGGCACGGCTTCCTGTCCAATGCCTGCCCACTCCTAAGGCAGACTACGGGCCTCATTACGAGTCCGGCGGTAACCGAGGCGGTAAAACCGCCTGGTTACCGGTGGACTCGTATTACCATTCCGCCTCCATGATTCCCGGAATTACCGGGGCATTAAAACCCTGGTGACCTGGGAATTCCAGAGGCGTAATGGTGTAAATCCCCATTCCTATTGAGTCCCATAGGACTCAATGGGAATGGGGAAGTGGAAACACCGGCACCATCTTGTGATGGTGCCGGTGTTTCCTTGTCCACTTGCAGGCTGGTGGTGTTAAACCCACCAGGTCAAACCTGGCGGGATTGACGCATCTGTCTGCAGGAGTCGTGATCACCCGGTATGGAAACAACGGTGGCGGCGGGTTTACCGCCACCGTTGTTTCCATACCGGGTGAGGTGTAATGAGACCCTACGTCCATTATTAGAGCGCATCGCTTGGAAGTTGGAATCTAGCGTGAAACGCTACGGCAGTGCACCAAGCATGCCTACCTAAGTTTGAAAATCAAAATTCCTGAGATTTATGCACTGCCCACAGTCACACAAAACTCTGCCCATTTTCACATGCCTCCGCCCACATGTTAAAAAGGTAAACTCTGTTGTAATGTGATGTCAGAAATTTGCAGTTCCAATTTTTCATTAAATTGCCTTTTCGCAAACACCAAAATTGCACAGGACAAAAGGCATTCACATTCCATAAAATCAACACGTTAAAACGTGCAGATGTTAACTCCAAGAACCAATACAAAGGTTTTCCCTGAATTTTGCAGTACTGAAATTGGACAATTCACCTTACTTGTTTTTCATCAGGTTATGTAGTGCAGTGGTGAGTTGTCCAGACTGGAAACCTGATGGCTGTGGTTCAATGGGGCTGAGTCCACCCTAACCTGGGCAAAAAGAAAGAAAGCCGAAGAAACGTACGTTTGCATTGAAAGTCGGCAAAAAAGAATGAAAGGTGAAGCAAAATAAATGTGCGTCATTTTGCTTCACCTGAATTCCTTTTGCCAATGTGCTGGAAGCGTTACAGTCAATAATACAGAGACAAAGAGACACTCAGGCAGGGAGTCCATGGCAGTGCAGTCCTGCAAGCATAACATTACAAAACAAAAACAAAAAAGTAATCAGTGAAAGCTGCCCCCCACCAAAATTCCTGAGATTCCAGGGTCTTTCCCAGAGACCTGGAGAAATGGTTAAAATTCCTGAGTCTCCGGGAAAAATCCAGAGGTTAGCCAGGTATGGCACCAAGTCATCATTATTATTATCGCTCTGCTCTTATAGAGCTTCTTTTGAAAAGTAATCCCACCACAGGTAGCTAAACTGCGTATTCCACATTATTAATTGCTGCCTGTGTTACAAAAAAATAATGCACATTTGTGTAAAACGCCCGAAAATTAGAATAGGCAATGCATAATCCCTTAAAGTGTGTGACATTAAAAAGCAGTGTTTTTTTTAGGTGCCCAGGTGGACTAGGTCACTGAACTGCAGATGTTGTCGAACTATGAAAATGTGGTGCGTGTGAGACCTCTACTTACTTGCATTCTTTTGATGAGGTTTACTTGGCATATAGGGGCAGTGGTGATATCGTCTTGCATATAGGGGCTATGTTTAATAAGCTTTATACTAGGCTTGATGGGAGCAGCTAAATCGGTTGGCATCATTGTATAGTTTGTCATTATGTTGTACATGTCTGTTATCACATCCATTTTAATGCTAGTTGCACTCGTTCTAGCATGCTCAGTTGTCTTAAGATGGCTATTTCTTACTTTATGTATGACCTGTATTAAGGACTGGGCGTTTGTTGGCAATGATGAAGGGATGCCAGCTCAAGTGGGAGGTGGGAATTCCAAGCGCCTGAAGATCGAGCACGGCATGCAGACTAAAGTTTGCAACATGTACTGCCAGCCAGCCAGGTTATACACATCGACATAATATGCCAGTCTCCGGGAGATTTTGGGAACCGACTTGTTTTGGTGTGTTTGCCTAGCGCCGCAGACCATGAGTGCTGTCAAAGTGCCTCTGTTTTCTGGGCCATTTAGAATTTTCACCATTTGTGCAGCGGCTTTGTATGTCTATTGGGAGATATTGCTGCCTGGAGTTGTTGTCACCACCTGAAACAAAGTAAAACCACGTTCTCCTCACATTTCCATCTGTCACATCTTGGAATGATAACCTACTATCAGAAAATTATTCATATGGTTAGTCTAGTATTGCCCCTTGTGAAATACATGTGCGATGGTACGAACAGAACACCTAGCTGCAACACAGGGCCAGTGGTCAGTGGGCCCTCAGAGCCCTGCAGGCTGGTCACACTGCAGTGTGCCAATACGGACAGTTTGAAACTGCTTCCCTAAGAGCAGGTGACAGAAAAACCATTTAGTTGGGAAGAAACAGCTGTGTTTTCACGTTAGAATTCTTCTGTAAAGTACTTAAATTACAATGTAATGAAACTAGCTTCATTTATATAGCAATTATTTATTCATATTGAGGAGGGATTTTGTTGGACAACAGAGGTGTAGTTTGGGAGTGACGTGAGCCAGTCGGGGGAGGAGGGGTGCATTCTGATGAATGGGGGTGAGGGGGGCGCCAACGATGCTTCCCGCCTGGGGTGCAATCTGGTGTAAGACCGGCCCTGGCTATTACTGCCGCTTTATTGCTCCGCCCAATCCCGAGTTTGGGCGGAAAGTGGGAGGTATACCTCCAGCTTTATGTTGGCGGTAAAAACCTCCCCTTTCCGTGCATTTTCAGTGCTATTACCCCCGACAGTATTACGGCCGGTGATAATAGCACCAAATTGCCCCATAGAGTCCTACGGACTCAGAATAAATGAGTAACAGCGCCACTGCAACTCGGGATCCGGCACAAATTGCGCCGGACCAAGTTGCAGTAACGCTAATAGCATTGGGCGGTATCCTGGCACATTTACCGCCGGGATACCACTAACTCGTGATGAGGTCCAGACTCAGCCCAAGTTGTGGTTGTGCTCAGCTAGTGCCCAATGCTATTCTCTACATCAAAGTCCAATTGCAAAACTCTGCTTATGTTCAAACACTGTCAAAGTCGCAATTCAGTGCAGAAAGTGCAGGGTCTGCAGGCAGTGACCCCTGGACATGAAGTAAAGCGCAAGGCCCCTGCATGAGATCTCTGGACTGAAGAAAGAATAACTTAATGCTGGATATTGGGTTTGCTACTTCAACAACCAAGCTTGCACGCCTCAGTGAAGGCAGTATTGCAGGCAGATGGCCAGTGCTTCCCGTACAAGAATGAAAATGCTGAAGCAATCTTATGTCGTGGACACTACCAACTGCTGGGCCATTGCTGGTTTGACAAAACGGCTACTACTGCTCTGAAGGAGTACAGGGATGAGCAATGGATAAAACTCCTACTCTGCCCCACAGTACTAGTGAACCAGCAGCGATCTCAATCATAAAGGTGAGACAGGCAGACAGGTATACCTACTTTGCTTCTTTTGAGGACCTGGGCTGAGGGCAGGCTGTACTCTTCAGGAGGTATCTGAGCTGTCACTGACGTATCCAAACAGCAATCACACTGGAGTAGCAATATAAAAGAAAATCCAGCCAAAGGTCTATAAAAATAAATAAGGGACTTTAATTAAACTAAAAATTCAAAGCTACTAATGAAAAACACTATAACCAACTCCTGTAAGAGAAGACACAGAACATGCAGGCTTTGTAATGAAAGGGGAATCTCTGAGTCTGAAAACAGGGATGCACAGGCAATTCCAGCAGCAATGTCAGGTTTACTGAAAATGTCTTCAAAAAGTTAGAACGTGGGGTCTTAATAGTCACCGGCACCGTATGAGGTAGGTCAGGTGTATAGACCCACTTCTGATACCTTTTAGGCTTAGTGTTGGGGCTCTACAGTGTCAAGCCAGGCTTCTAGGTGCTTTACAGTGGGTTGAGTTGGCATTGAGACGTTTTGAGTCAATTGTTCCTAATGGATTGCTGGCATTAGGACAGTCGAGTTGGATTGCGGCAGTCCAGCTATGCCATTTGGTCCTGTAGCGACGATCAGCTTGTATCGAGTGAAGAACAGGCAGACAATGGTAGAGTCTGTGTCTTGAGTTAGCTCAAATAGGTTCAACTATGGGGTGCAGGTCTTCAGTGGCGATTGGTTAAAAAATGGCTGGAGTGTAGGCAGGTGATGGATTGAGTCAGCGGCTTCATGGCTAAAAAAACAGTTAGTGTGAAATGCAGCTGCAGTTGCTTGCAGTGGCTCAAATAGCATCTCAAAGAGGTTATGCCATCTCAAACATCAATTAATGTAGGCAGACAGTGCTCAGAACTGGTTCACGACTTCTGGTGGGTAGGGGACTCTATCGAGGGTGTCCAGTGGCAAGGTGGATCCTTGTTCTGCACTTCACAACCAGGAAGGTTTCAAGAGAGCACTTGCAGGGGCGGACACCTTCAGCGAGCAGGTTCCTGGGTACGAGTGGTCTCAGCTTGCAGTAGGCCTTTTTCAGCCAGAAGTTCATCCAAAATATTTGTAAGGTGATGCTGCCCTTATATTAGTACTGAATGAGTTGCACCAGGTGGAAAAATGTATGAATGATCCGCCACTTTAAGGTAAGCCTGAGAATGGGCACCCACTTTATCGTGCTCATGCATGCGGTCTAAAGCCATGGAAATAATGCTACCACCTGAACTTGGGCATATAAGTGTGCATTAGTGCCCCAGAGTGTGAAGTGTTATGTGTTCCCTTTGAAGGTCGTGCCCAGATATGACAGTTGGTGTTTGGGGAGGAATAAAGAGCAACCTGTGAATAAAATAGTGAACTGGGCAAACACCTTACCTCGCGCATGCACGCTTATTGTGGGAATCCGGGAGTAGCCTGATTTATCTGCTGACCCAGGTGATTTCATGAGGATAAGGGCCTCACTCAGAAAGCTAGTCTAACCAACAGCTCCCAGAACCCCTTTGCTGGCGGAGGAAACATATTACTTTGACACCCTATGTACCTTGGCAACTTTAGATGTCCTCAATGGAAGGAATAACCACAGTGTACATCCATGGAATTAGTTAGTCCTAAAACAAGGGGTATGTTAGTATCATAAAAATGTATAAATAAATATATTGCATTACATAAAAAATACTAGACACAAAAGTGGAACATAAATAATGCGCTTCACTCTCCCACCTATAATGGTAAATACAATCTTGAAAATACCTACTCTGCTGGTAAACCACAGTATATACATATTAAGAATACATCTTCGTTGCCTACATAGCAAGGCAGTGCATACAAATCCTGATTTTCCCTTAAAAGGGATATAAGAATATACACCCTTAGATGCTTTTATGCTCATGGGTTTGAGACACTTTACATTTAGGCGTGTTTTTTTTTTCTCGTCTTTAACCTTGCCCAGGATGAAAACACCTTGGCCTGCCTGTAAAAGCGGATTACCAGTGCAATGTACAACATGTAATACTTTGGTTTCATATTAAAACTGGTTCGTCTGTGCCATGAATAGACCCTAACGATAAACCGAAATACAATGAAACGCCATCATTCTTAAGTTTACAATGAACATAACCCAGGACCTATGAGTAGCTGAAGACTACCACAACACATTACTACTGCACCCACCCACCCACCCGTCCGCCCACACACACACACACACACACAATCAGTAGCTGCAAACTACCACAACAACATTCGCGTGATGGTGTTGGATTCTGGCGCTATGATCTGCGTCACTACTGCCAAGTGTAGACCAAAGAATGCTGAGAGAAAAACAAACATATGTGCAAAGAGGAAATGAAGTTGCCTCACAAAATGGGCACCAGTCCGCTGTTTAACTAAATTCCAATGCCTTACATGCACAGTGAAGAGGCAGTGGCCCTCATTAGAACCCTGGCGGTAAGGGGTTAACGGCGCCGTAAAAGGTGTTGGCGCTGTTAAACCCTTAACGCCTTACTAATAGGTCCCTTTGCGGGACCCGACCTTAACGGCTGGTCTAGACCAGCCGTTAAAGTAGGGGCCCGCAAAGGCACTCTCGAGGTAAGTACGGTATCGCAATTTGCGGTACCGTACTTACCGCCTTCCCCATGCCCATTATGCCCTATGGGGCAAAAATGGGAATGGGGAAGGGCCATGGTGGCATGGGGAATTACCGCCCCGCCAACCTTGGAATGGGGTGGCAATTCCCCATTCCGCCATGGCGGACTCCGGCATCGACCATGGTGATAATAGCACCATGGTTTTCCGCTGGAGTCCTAATGAGGGCCAGTATCTAAGATGCCACACGAACACGCGGCCCAGACCAAAACCGAGAGGAATGACTATAATAAAGACTCATAGAAAAAAGGTCTCTTGAGGTACATCTGTCACATAGAACCGCCTAATAGTGCAGGGATGAGACCATCCAGTTCAATGATTAATCCCCCTCACTAGGTGAGAAGGGGGTTTAGATTCTATTAAAGACAAGGAGGCGAGTATTATGCATTACAATACCTAATCAACGCACTATGTGAGTGGGGGTTTAGATTCTATTAAAGACAAGGAGGCAAGTATTATACAAAACAATCTCTACTACTGACCAATGTGGTTTCAGAGTAAAGATTGTAATGCATAATAGGAGCCTCCTGTCTTGCCATAGAATCAGAACATATGATGTTCCCGACACTTATAGTACTATACGGATACCCACTAGAACTCCTACTGTGGGTCAGAATAAATATACAATGCCCTGAGAGGGGAAAATAAACCCCCCACCGCAAAATACTATCAGGACCACAGTAGAACCGTCTTGAGGAGTGCCCAATTGGAAAAAAGCAAATAAAGGGGTGATACTCCCTCGATGTGAAGTATCCCCCTCCTACCTCATTTCTGTCAGGCAACAGAAAGAAACAGACGGTTACCAATGTGGTGGGGAGGGAAGGGGCACTATCCGCAGGGCAGAAAGTGGACGAACACGTGGAAATTCCGTCAAAGCGCAAATCTGACACGAAACAGTCCGGAACGGCCTGTTAAGCGCTCACAGGAACTACCGAACTTGCACGAGCGCCTGCCCCTACCCCCTCTCCAGCTCTCCTCTCGTTTTTTTTTCTCAACCCAAAGGCCGAAGGGCAAGCTCTGAAAACTCCAGAGCCAACCCATTTCCTCTCTGGCCAAGGGTGGGCAACATAAATAAACACACCGTTTTCTTGTCAGGTAACAAATTGTACCCCCTGCTGGTGGAAGGTGCCACTTCCCTCTATTTTGCCCTTCAGGGACCCCGAAAACTACCCCATGAGGCAAAATGGATGACCACTTTTATTTGTTATCCGAACACAGGACAAACGAACCCAATCCCCACACATAAGTGACTCCACACAAACATGAAACACATACTCAGATGACAGCGCCATAGATAAGACAACTCATTATTACATCCCCACGAATAATATATATATGCTAGAGGTTAGCTACAGAGATCCAAAATGGTGTATTAACATCATAATAACAGCCCCCCGCCCCACATAAGCACGAAGTACACACATTCGGCCCACGTTAGGAATGCAGGCATTTAAAAAAGGCATAGTTCACATTTAAAGCCACCAGAGTTTTCATTTTCTTTTTCTCATATGACATGCACATTTCCATATGGGGTTTTTCTTTCTCTCTAATACGGAATATATATGAAGCGTTACATTTCTATTGGATGGTGGAGGGAAAGGGCTTGCTCCTTTTCCTGGAAGTATTTGTTGTCCACTCTATGGAAGAGAACTTTGAGGGCAAACTTTAGCCCTAACAAAGTTGTAGATGAAATCTTTCTTCTGTAGTCCAAAGATCATTCAGGCGATGGTGTGGTCTCTCCCCTTAAATAAGGGATCTGCCACAGCAGTTTGGCCCCCTTTTTAGCATTCTGTAAGTGGTGAGATCCTGGCTACTGTGTTCAGAGTCTTGTGCCTGTTGATGTGATACCCAAAGTGTCTTTTATGCAGGAAGTCGGGAGGTGGCACAAACTTTAGGAACAGAGCCCCCCTCCCTCATAGTACCTTACTCTGGGGAACCTGAAAACACCAGTAAATAATCAAACTCTCAGGCTATGTGAATACACTTGCAGGTTATTTCCTCTAGTGCAAAAGAACCCACAAGTATGAGGAGGATAGTGCGTGGGGAAACCCATGCAGGCCTGTAGTCACCGACTCTAATGAGGAAAACACCCACGAATGAACTGGAACAGCCCACGGGAAGATCCCCATAGATATTACTGGCAAAAATGACAAGGAGTGCGGCCTGTGAACCATTAACAAACGGCTTGAGATCTAAACCACACAAACAAAACATCAGCTTTGCTGAAGAAGCTATGAAGGCATCCGGCAACAAGGTTGGACTTTTGACTCCTCTCTCCTTCCCCGGTCTATTTTGGAAGGGTCCCCTTCTCCTGCTGCTCAGCCCTGCCAACACACTTTGGGGTGGTACCAAGCCTGGTTTGCATATAGTCTGTCCCCTTTTGTAATGGGTTTGCAGGTGAAGAACAATGGTCTGGGGGGGGGTTGCCCAAAGCAATGCCAGAAGTTAAGATTAATTCTAAACCTTCCAGCCATCACCTCTTTTGTTTTGCTGCCGACACACTCCCCCTTCCTAGGTTGCGCAATGTGATGTGGCCTTCTGCATGTCAAGTTTTTGGGGACGCTGCCTGTAAACACAAGGTACATTGCACAAGCATGGAATCCCCTAATCTCTACCACAATACAGAATGTAATGAAAGCAGCAGGCAAAAAACACCAGAAAGGGGGGCGTGGCCTGGAGCCGACTCGACTGGTATGCCTGCCTGAGAGCTCCCGCCTGGCCCAATGCGCCTTTTCGTATAAATGCCGTTCTCCGCTCACGTTTGAGCCTGGAATTGTATCCACCGGTGGGGGAGACCCCTCTGCACACTCAGACCGAGTGGGTCCCAGTTCCAGTCTCGGACGGCCCAATGCGAACCGTCTCCAGCTCCGGGACCCACTCGGCAGAAAAATGGCCGCCGCAGTTCCGCGGCCCAGAGGCCTCCCAGGAGTGGGCGGAGCAGGCACAACAGCATTGCCGAACTGCCGCTGATTTGAATGAGCCTTCCACTGCCTGCTCGTTGACCGCCGCTGTGCCTCATAATCATCGGACCCATTAGCCGCCTCCCGTCTCCAGTGCCGGCTGAAGCACCACGACGCCGGGGACGCAGAAGGGCCTCCAGCTCCCCCACCTTCCCCCACCTACTGGGACGGTCCAACTCGCTGCCGCTTGCCCGACTCCACTCTCCACGGCTCGGGGGACAGGCGGCATTGCAGCACGGACAGTATAACATCCTACTCCTACACAACCCATCGTAGGGGTCCGCCAGCCGCCCTCCCGCCCCACCCGATTCCGGGAGCTCCAGCTCCATTTTAGTCTGCCAATTCTGCTCCCACTCCCCCTCTGCAAAGCAGCGTAAGCACCAGCTCTGCCGGGGCTCCGGTCCAGGAGCTCCACCTGCCCCGCTTCGGGTAACGAACAACCTGAAAGAGTGTGCAGCACACGCCGTCCCAGCACACCCCCGGGTTGACCGGTCGCACCCGCATCCAGTGGCATCCACCACTTACCCTGGTCCTGCAATCCTTCCAGGCCCGACGGCCATCTTGCTTCTTCCCGCCGGGGCCCGGATCCCCCTACGCGGCAGCAGAGCCAGCTGCCTACTCGCCAACCGCATTGATGGAAGCTCCCTCCTCCTGCCACCTCTGCCGCTGGCCTCACCATTGTCCCAGCTGAGGACACAGACCTATACCTCAATTCGCGGGGCAGCCCCCCTGGACACAATCTCCCCTTACCCCTCAGCCTTCTGCACCCCACTGTTTGGTGCCTTCTGGCCCTCGGTCCCCTGGGACCCTCGAATCACGGGTCTACAGGGGTTGCGGTACCTCCCAGCTATCCAAGCGGCCCCTGGGACGCGGACCCCCCCTCTGATGTGGACCCCAGCACTGGACTGACCCCGCACCCACGGAGGGGCCCCGAGGGGCGTTCCGTGGCTCTCTGGAGGAGAGGCTGCACTCCGGGGTATGCCCCACCTGGGGGCGCGGGAAGTCCCCGGAGCCACAGCATCACTCAGCTTCACATCAACAGTCCAGTGCCAGCAATAAGAGGTGAGGAGTCGGGGGGAGGAGGGCAGCCTGCCCTGATACGGGTGGGCACCAGGAGCGGGCTCCCGCGGGCACATCGGCCCAGCCCCCTGGGTCACTTAACAGCAGGCCCCTCTGGACCTATTCCGTATACCAACATACCTCCTCCCCCGACCCCTGAGCAACCCGGCACTGCCTGATTTCCTTTAAGGTCCAGTCATCTAATCTTCAGTGCAGGCGGCAGACGCTTTGGGACATGGAGGTCTATCACCAAAGCTTCACCCAGACTCACGAGGCCCTCGCTGTTACACCCACATAGTGGTGATCCCATTCAGACCCCTCCACCCACAAAATGTCTAAAAGTGGGAAGGCAGCAAAACAAACTGACAATGCCGCCCTCATGGCTACCTCAGCTGCTGAAAGGGCCAAGAAAGCCGATCCACCGGAGGACACCAACAAGAATAACACCCCCACATCAGCAGGATCAGACCCCATCCCACCACAAGCTGCAACCAAAGCCGATTTGCAAGACCTACTAGCAGCCCTAACCAGGGAAATCCAAAAAAAGCACAGAGGAAGTTACCAAGAAAATAAACTCATTGGACAAAAGAGTGGGGGAGGTGGAGCAGCGGACCACCGAAATAGAATCCGAGGTCTGTGACCAAAGATTTGCAATTGAGCAGGACAAGGACAGAATAGCCGCCTTCGAGTCGAGATGCAACACCCTCGAAGCAAAGCAGGAGGATTTGGAAAACCGTTCACAGAGAAATAATATCAGGGTCCGAGGAATCCCAGCCTCTATCCCAGAAACAGAATTGAAAGCCTACATAGCGGATCTATTCAGATTTATCATTACCCTTCGAGACAATTCCCCCCTGCAATTGGACCGGGTACACAGAACAACCCCAAGGAAAACATCCTCGTTCCCCCCAGATGTGCTGGCCAGGGTACACTTCTTCCAAATAAAAGAGGACATTATGCGGGAAGCAAGGCAAATGCGACAGATCACCTTCCGAGGTTCCACAATCTCACTTTACCAAGATCTAGCAAACTCAACACTCCAGAAACGGAAAACAATGCGACCCCTGACACTCTGGCTGTAAGATAAGAAAATTCTGTATCACTGGGGATTTCCCACCTCAGTAAAATTCAAATGGGAAGGATCACAGAGACAAATATAGTCTATGAAAGAGGCAGAGAAACTTATGGGCCTAAATAGCGCATAGGCCAACTCGGATCTCAATGAAATACCCCACCCCCCTCGGGATGGCTCTCCAGGAAGAGCATGGTCCAAATCCAACAGACGGCGCAGACTCAGGGACCCTCCGAAGAAAGACGGCGACGGGATGAGCTTAAAGCAACGGCCCCCTAATACAGGAGCTCACAGACTCCTAATATAAGGTCCACCCAAGGCCAGCCAAGGCCCATCCTGAGCTAAAACAAGTAGCTAACATTTATCTGCACAGAAGCGTGGCCACCGGCAAGGCTTCTTCATGGTTCATCTTGGTGGCCCAGTTGGCCCACACCGAGCGCATTGGTGCCACTAGTTCCCCAGTGGCAGTAGGATGACGTTTCTCCTACCAGTTCAACGTTGGGAAGGGGGGGGGAGAACGGGACTCAAACGGACAATACCAATACTACGGACATCATACGTCCCTGGCTTTGCCCTAGGGCACTGCAATGCAACATGCAACAACAACCTAAAACTGATTACCACTTCAATACATCTGCTAAAGCCGCTCCAAGACTCACAGTCCAGGGTGGGGGAAATATCCATGAGGTACACTCAACACTACATCGCAGGGAATGGCTAATACGAACGAAATAAGAATCCTCTCCTGGAATATCCAGGGGATGAACTCACCAAGAAAACGCAGATCAGTTGAACACCGACTGGGTCATTTATCCGGAGACATTGTCCTACTGCAAGAAACGCATCTACTACTGGAAGACGAACACCGCATAAAATTTAAGAGGTCAAGCAATCTTTCTTCGCCTCATCTGGATCGAAGAAAAGGGGAGTAACAATTCTACTCAGTGACAAAATTCCACTATCCAACATCACAATAAGGAGAGATCCAGAGGGCCGGTACCTCCTACTCAAAGGCTTCTTCGAGGAACTCCCCATCATGATTGTTACAATTTACAGCCCCAACACCTCCCAAGGTAGCTTCATCATGGAAATTTTCCCGACCATCTTAGCCTTCCGTGAAGGCCACTTGATCATCGGCGGAGATTTCAATGCCATGCCGAACCCGCAGCTAGATAAAACGCTTCCCCCCACAAGTGCAGACTACACGCAGGCCCTGGCCCTAGCCAATCTATTCAGAGAAACAGAGACCGATGATGTCTGGAGACTACACAAAGATTCCTCACGAGACTACACGCAATACTCCAACTTCCACAAGGGGTATTGAAGAATTGGCTTCATTCTAATCTCGGGCATCCTATATCCATGTGTCAACAATGCAGAAATCCACACATGCATGATCTCCGATCACGCTCCAGTCTCCGTAAACCTAGCCATTTCAGGCCAAAAAAAAAACATCCAGAGGTATTGGAAGCTAAATGACTTCCTCTTACTAGACATCAGTATAAGGGCTGAAGTGGAGGACTCAATAACCAACTACTTCAAGGAAAAAACCACGCAAACATCCCCCATTAACATAATCTGGGACGCAATGAAGGCGGTGGTAAGAGGCGTACTGATAGGGGCAGGAGCGGAACAACGAAGAGTCTCAAACATAGCTACAACCAAGCTTGAAAAGGAAGTATTCCTACTTGAACCACAGCTAAAAGCTCACTACTGTAGAAAAACCGAAAAAGCCTTGAGGAAGGCGAAGATCGACCTGGAAATGGATTGCACCGACCGGCCAAATCCCTAGCATATACGAAACAGTTCTATTACAATAAAAGGAACAAAGCAAATAGGATACTAGTGCAGAAGCTAAGAGCGATCCGAAGTCGAAACAACATTCTCAAGCTACAAGGGAAAAATGGGAAGCTGCTTTTCTCCGAGACGGACAAAATCAATGAACTGATGCAATACCACAAATCCATAATGGCCGATGATCCCACGAACCTAGAGGACCTACCAGAATATCTGAGAGCGCTAACCCCCCACCACTCATCTCTACTAGAACCCTTGGAGGAACCTATCGGTGACGAAGAAGTCATTGAATCCATCAAAACCCTCAAATCCTCCGCCCGGGGCCCTGATGGCCTTACCGCAAACTTCTACAAAAAATTTGCCAGAGTATTGGCACCTCAGTTATCCGCTCTATTCAACTCCTTCCTATCCACAAGAGCAGTCACAGAATCCATGGCCGAATCAATCACAGTCCTACTACACAAACCTGGGAAGGACCCAGAGGTACCGGATTCCTACCGTCCGATATCACTCCTGAACAACAACGGAAACATTTTCGCCAAAGTATTAGCCAGAAGACTAGGCTCGGTCCTCCCAGGCTTAATCGACCAAGATCAGACAGGGTTCATCCCTGGAAGGGGGACTCACGACAACATCAAGCGAACGATGAACTTAATTGAGTGCACCCACAAATCAACGATAGGGATGGCGGTAAGTTCACTAGATGCCCACAAAGCCTTTGACCGGGTAGACTGGGGCTATACCAAGCGGTCCTTCAACGCCTTGGCTTCGGCCCCAACTTCATGACATGGGTCATGGCCAACTACAAAATTCCCACCACACAACTCAGAATTAACGGCGCCAGGTCAGGTATCATACAAATCTCAAGGGGCACCAGACAGGACTGTCCACTATCACCCCTAGTTTCCGCTCTGTCTATGGAACCCTTCGCCGCCAGAATCAGACAAAACGAGGGCACAAGGGGATTACAGGTGGGTGACCATGAGTACAAAATCGCGCTATATGCTATTAAATGTGCTATTCACTGTGACAAACCTTCCAACTTCCCTGGGGGCACTATGGAAAGAGATCGAGGAGTTTGGGGCCCTATCGGGATTTAGGGTTAACCTATCCAAATCCTCAGCATTACCCATTAACCTCTCTCACCAGGAAAGGGTTTCTCTCACCCCACTCTCACCAATCCCCTGGGCCAATGATGCAATTGAATACCTCGGGTCCAGATCACTAAAAACCCATTACGTATCTACTCAAACAATATCCCGCAATTGCTCATTGGCCTGCAGAACGACCTCAAAAGGTGGAAGCAGCAGGAAATCTCCTGGTTCGGGCGAATTACCGGCATTAAAATGAACCTGATCCCCAGGTGGCTATACCAATGCGCAGCACTACCACTACAGATCCCTGCCATACAGGCTCTACAAAAGAAAATACTAGAATTCGTCTGGGGGGAGAAAAACCCCCAGATCAACAAACGAATCATGCTGAAGGGGAAATCACAGGGTGGGTTTGGAGTCCCTGACTTAGCCAGATACTCACTTGCCGCTCAATTATCTCACGCATTCTCCTGGGTGCAAGAAGTAGACCCCCCGAAATGGCGACAAATCGAAGAGTCCTGGTGCCCGGTCCCACTACACGATCTCCCACACCTACCACCTATAAAACCACAGGCAAACAGCGGGCCCCTATCAGTCACGAATGTTACGACCCATTGTTGGAAAGTCGCAGCATGGAAATGGGGAGCGCGAGGCGCCCTAGGTCCCATGTCCCCCATCTGGAACAACCCTGAATTCTCACCAGGAAACCCTCCACAGGATTTCCAAGCCTGGATAGCAGGGGGCCTGGCGAAAACTAGCGACTTTCTAGAAGAAGGCACGCCCATCACATTCGATAGATGCAAAATTAAATTTGGAGTGGGTGAGCAGGAAAGATTCCGTTACTCCCAAATCAGGCACTGGATGTCACACAGGAGAACCCGAGATAAATGTTCTAGAGAACCAACAGCACTGGAACTCACACTATCAACACCAACCAGCAGAGGCAGAATGTCCACTATATACCGGCTCCTAGACAGATCAGACCCTGCAAAGAAAGAAAGATATATGACAGAATGGGAAAAGGATATTGGGCGTGAAATTGCAGTAGACGAGTGGGGGAAAATATGGGCTAGATTGCACAATAGCTCATAATGCATCATGAACAGGGAAAGGGGTTATAAACTGTGCTATAGATACTATATTACCCCTACTCAAATCCACAAGACTAACCCAGACACTCCCGACACATGCTGGCGCGGCTGTCCGGTTCCCGGATCCCTATTCCACCTAATGTGGGCCTGCCCAAAGGCAGAGGTATACTGGAAAGAAGTCCTGAAACACATCAAAGATATATCCGGTCTCTCCATCCCTTGGGACCCAGGAATTGTTCTTCTAGGCGAAACCGGAAACGGCGCATTCCCGATCTCAGGTCCAATCCCTCGTCTGTGCAATCACCTACTACTAGCCGCGAAAATCGCAATGGCCCGACTATGGAAAAACGAAAGTGGTCCCTCGATTGCCCTATGGTGGGCCAAATGCTGGGACATAGCAGTAGTGGAAAAAATCACAGCAATACGCTCAGACTCCCTAAATAGAACTTTGAATGTATGGGACCCATTTTTGGATTATGCGGCCAAATTTCCAGCCCTCACCAGGAGACCCCCGCTCAACAGTTGGCTTCAATGTAACCCACTTTACTAAACCCCAAAGGGCCCTCAAACACGCCAGAATCAAGGCGGACAACCATCCGTGACCAAGATGACCCAACTGCAACAGCCAGGAACCCAACATCACTCTCGCCCCCAACCTACAAACACTTCCAGAGACACCTATTTATGATCAATCTGATAACTATTACATTGTTGTATTGAATACATCATTTTGCAAAAATCAATAAAATGTTGTTATGAAAAACAAAAAACACCAGAAAGGGGCTTATCTGAATGGTGCACTTCCTAAAGCAGTAAGAAAAAAAAGCAGGTACTGTAGGAAGGCACAAATCCTATGAAACCAAATGCTTGGGGATTGGTGAACTAACACTTTACATGACAGTAACAGGGATTTATGGGACTTGTAGTTGGGAGGGCATACCGCCAATCTTTTTTCTTTTTCACTTCTTACTGCTGGAAAGAGAGTAGAAAAGATTATCTTGCATAATAGGAAGCCTCTGTTCCATGCCTTAGAATCCAGAGGAGGTGCCTAACCAAGCAACTGGCAAACAGGAAAAGAGCATGATCTGGCGATATGAATATTGCAGAGAATCTACGGCACGAACTCAATTCTCAATATCCCGAGCCTTCTGTTCCCGGACAAAACACATTTACTTTCCAAACAGCGTTCCTGAAAAGTCCACCGCCTGTAGCACGATCTTGCCAAACCAATATTGTCACATAATATGGTGCTTTTGTGGTGTATCCCTCTGCCTTCTAAGCGCTCACATGATAAGTGTTATACGCTTTAACAGTGCTCAGTTTATCAACTTCAGAAGAAAAAAAAAGAGATGAATTTGCTCTGCCTGAATCAAACCTATGATTGCAGGTGGCTACCTGACCCAGATCTGCAGTGTTCAGCCCAGTTGCAGCTTTACCGTAACGTATACATGCTTCTTCATGTCCTAGGCTCTACAAACCTCAACGCCCAAAGCAACAAGCCAAGGCAAATCATCAAAACAATCCTGGAGGGTTGTGTTGTGGGCGGCCATAGCATCCCATACCTTTGGCTATGTGAATGTAGGGGGCGGCAGATAATTCAGAGTATGTATATGGGCACATCCATGTGCCTGCTTTTCTTCAGGGCAACATCTCTCTGAAAACGTGCACTTATACTTTTAGCTTTTTGGCTGGTTTACATCACCTATGCTGCCAAACCAACACGCATTGGCAATGCAATAGTTTGGGCTGTGTAGTCACCGACAAAATAGTACTAGCTGGCCATAAGATTGCAACACTTGGAAAATGGTGTGTGTACCTGAGCACATGACAGGGAGGCATTTGCCACGCATTGCCAATACATACAAAAGACCTGAAAACGGTCAGCTTTGCCAATACTTGTTTTTAACTGGGCTTCATTGCAAGGACACAGAATCTGCTTATATATCAAGTGACTGAAGATGCACTTGCGTTAATACATTATTATTACGCCACTAGCCATTTACAGCCACAATTAAACCATTAACTATCAGAAGATTGCTTGGGATGAACACAGTGTTCTGGCAGGTAATATACAGCACAGAGCATGTTACTGCTTGATAGAGCTAGCACAAAAAGATCTTAGGAGAATGTATTTGGCTCGGGGGGGGGCAAATAGAGGGTGGCAATGGCCATGGGCAGTCAATGGGTGGGTAAATAACCAAACAGCCTCAAGCTGTGTGCCCTTCCTTACATGCTATCTCCCTCCTAATTGTACTCCAATGCAATCGTTTTGGCTTATAGGTGGCTCTTAAGTGCCACCTAATATCCAAAGGAAAAAATAAGGAGAACAAGTCATGAAGTATTTTAATCCCGAAGTGATTTACCAAAAAGGCTTTGGGGTTCATTATGAGCTGGACGGTAATACAGCAGTAATACTGTTACCGCTGTGGTGTCTGGTGAAATTACTGCCGTATTGCAACTTGTCAGGAGCACACACACACCATCAGCGGTAACAGTAATTCCATCTGGCAGAATTATTGCCGTAAATGGATTCCAGGTGGTAATTCCACCCAGAATCAGCAGAATGAGAGTTCCCGCTGGACTATTTGTAGCTAATTCCACTGGCGGAAGGTTTTGCTTTTCACAGAGTGCACAGATATAGTTATGGTTAAGTTGCTAAAATCATAGGAAGACCACTTTCTCGGCGGCATATAACTTCGCTCCCCCTGTAGGAATCCTCACCAAATTTTACAAAAAAAAGTATATGGCCCGCTTTGAATTCAAGTTTGGTGAGGTTTAGTGCAAGGGGGGAAAGTTATAGGGGGATCGCAAAACATTTTTTCCCCATAGACTGAATGGGCGAAAACTTTGCGCATGGCTACAGACAGAACGGATTTGCACCAAATTTGCGGCAGGAGTGGGGGCTTGAGGCAGAAAGTGTGCTTTTGTGTGTTTGGTGGAAATCTGACTAGTACTTTTGTTGCAAAGAACGGAAATGTACGTCTCAAAAAATTTGTGATATCTGGCTCTGCTCCGCGGACCCATTTCCCTGTTCACTCCACGGACAGAAGTGTCATTGGCTTGCAGTACGCTGTGCTGTCGACGATCTTTGGACGCGGCTGGTGGTTGGCTGGAAAGAAGCGTGCTATGCATCAACGTTTTTGGGAATCGTCACCATGGTGTATCGGAGGACATTGGGGCGCCGAAAGGGACTGATAAACATAATGTACAGGATGTGGTGGAGTGAAGAGGGGATGGAAAGGGTGGGGGAGAGAAAAGTGGTTCATCAGAGATATGTGATTATTAGGTGGACAAAGAAGGTGGTGTGCCTGCAGTATCTGTGCATACTACGCCAATTCCCTGGTCCCTGCACAGGCCCCAACCATGTGTGGTGAATGTAGGCAGCCTTCGTTACGGCTCGATAGCTCGTGCCTCAACCTCTTACGGTGCTGACTGGTGGTACCTGAATAGCAGACGGGGAGTGCATTGTAAAACATATATTATGCCATGTGGTGGTGGGAAGAAGGGATAGAATGGGTGGGGGAGTGAGAAGTGAATCATCTGAGATATGTGAATACGTGGACAAAGACGTTGATGTGCCTGCAGTGTCCTTGCATACACCACCAATTCGCGGGTCTCTGCACAGCCGCCTCCCATGTGTGTTGCATGCAGACAGGCTTCGTTAATGCACGATAGCTGGTGGGGAGACCTATTTCTGTGGTGACTGGTGGGTGCTCAATTGCAGAAGGGCAGTGCATTGCACGTGACATGCACATTATAAGATAACGTGTACTCCGGTGTGTTACATGGATGGAGGCCTTGCAGCGATAACTATGTGCCGTGGTTGGAATTAGGCTTCACATTGTTCCCTTCTGTGTGTGGTACGTCAACATTGCATAGATGGTTGATTTCATGGGTGCGGTGCTTCTTAGCACATCCTACAGTGTTTAATCCATGACTGCAGCTACTGGAGTGAACAGTTGTGCAGTGAGTCCACTGAGTGCACTGTCCTAATACTGACAGTAGCAAAGAGGGTAGGGATGAAGTGCACCTTCTATGTGCATGGATACTGCAGTGTGTGAAGTGGGTGCAATTCTTCAATAGTGTGTGCATAGAAGTGGAGATGGACTAAACTGCATATCGCATCAGATTGCATAGTGTGCATTGCACGGAGTGGTGACTTCTGTACTGCAGTATGACGTATTGCTTTTCTGTACTGAATACAGAGCTGGGAGACGTACTATGTGAATGAAAGTGGATATGGGTACAGGAGGCTGTTATGTTTCCATGAATAGCTGTATTACGGTGTGGATGTTGGGGAGTAGTGGCGGTGGCTGCGGTACGTGTGTGCAGTGTGGTATGTGAGCACATGATGGTATGCATGGCTGCATTATGTTGTGGTGGGTGTGGGCAAGGCCTAGACTATTGGTTGCATGGCCAAAGGCCGTAGGCCATAGGCCATGCACCCAATAGTCTTGCCTTGCCCACACCCACTGCAGCAATGCAGTTTACACTGTATCTGTCACAGACGCCTCACCTTTACAGAATGGTTGTGGAACACATTGTACACTTGATAGAGTACCAGAAGTCAACTGACATGCAAATACTGGTGGTTGGTTGGGTTGGCAGTAACACCATCGTATGTGAATGAAAGTGGGTAGGGGTGCCGGAGGCTGTGTTCAGTTTGTAGATTCTGGTAGAAGGTGAATCTTTCTATGCATAACCGTATGACGGTGCAGAGCTTGGGTAGGAGTGGCTGTGGTATGTGTGTGGATTGTGGTACTTGATGACATGTTGCCATGTATGGCTGCATTATGTTGCAGTGGGTGTGGCCAAGGCCTAGACTATTGGGTGCATGGCCAAAGGCCGTAGGCCGTAGGCCATGCACCCGAAAACCAAGGCCTTCACCACACCCACTGCAGCAATGCAGTTTTGACTGCATCTCTCAGAGGGTGGTCACCTTACAGAATGGTTCACAGAGCACCAGAGGTTAGCTGACATGCATACATTGTTGGTTCCATGGGTGCGGTCATTGTTGGAACATCCTACGGTTTTCGGTGTATGGCTGGAGATTGTGCAGTAAAAAGTCTTGCAGTGTGCCCACTGGATGCAGTGTTGGTGTCAGGGTACAGGGAGTCGTAAGGGGGAGTCAAGGCTTAGTGAGAGACCCAGGGCGCAGAGGAACCAGACACAAAACAAAACAAACCCAAAGGAACAGCCTCCAGCCTTACAGGAGGCTTCTCTGTCCCTTTTGCAGGCAGAAGGCTCGCCGGACCACAACTCCCAGCAGCCTCCGGGCCGGGAACTACTTTTTCACTCCCAGGTTGGGAGGGGCTCGCGCAAGCACATGCGCGCGGAACAAAGGCACGGGGCTTGTGCTTAAGCTCCCGACCGGAACGGACGCATCCTGCAGAGCTCCTGCCGACGGGGATCAAGCGAGGGGCCATGCCCCAAGGAACCAGCATTCCGGCCCCTCGCTCACAACAGATAAGTGCAAAGGAATCAGAAGCGCAGCAGCGGGGGGAGAGCGCAAAACAAGCAGAGGAGCATTGGGATATCCTGTCCGTTGCGGGGCTCGCGCAGGGGGCACCGCCCAGCCATATTACGTCCCCTGCAAGGGACAGAAGCTAAGTGCCAATCAGCGCTCCCCAGCATATAACCAGCCCCGATTTTGGCTACCAAGACCCATTACCATTAACGCGTGCAGCGTTTATTTCCTAACATGTTTTCGGCCACGTGCGGCAAACTTTGGCAGCACAGAGAGTATTTCAGACCACAGCCACGTGCGGCAAAACTTTGGCAGCACGTAGTGATTAATATGAGCCACGTGCGGCAAAACTTTGGCGGCACGATGGATCTTGTTCCTTTTAAGCCACGTGCGGCGAACTTGAGCCACATGTTCTGAACCACTCGCTTTTGTTGGGAACTAAGAAGCTCTGAGAGCGTGTAATGTGCATGTGCTAGCACTGTATGTGAGTGTGATGTATTATGCCTATGTGAGTTGACACAGGTCACTAATACCAAAAACTCTCTTGCAGCATTGGAACTGCTCCGAGCTCCGGACCTGAGAGTGCGCAGGCAGGAGGCAGTCCAGCACTCAACCACAGAGCTAAGTGCCTTTTGCATCAAAAGCAATTGTAAAACACTATGTGTATGTTTGGACGGTAGTGTAAATGTTACTGTTGTTTTTTCCCATATGTTCCCTTGCCTGTCCACTTACCCTCTCCTAACCCTCACTCCGGTTACCCTCTGTTCGAGACCCATCCAACCAACGAGATCCTAACCCTCTTTCCCTGCTGGGGTCTCGGCGGCCTGTGTAAGCTTGTCTTGCAGGTGCTCAGACCGCAGTGGGGGTAGTTGGTTCGCGCCACTCCTGCACCTGGACTTTGGAGCCGTGACAGTTGGAACACTTTCAGTATACAAGAGGGTAGGGTTGAAGTGAATCTTCGATGTGCTTGGTCATTCTGGTTTGTGTAGCTTCCTGGGAGTAGGCCCAATGTTGTGAGGATTGTGCGGTTTGGTTGCCAAAGCCATAATACTTTGTGCATGGAAGTGGGTAGTGGTGGCGGAGGCAGTGGTATGTTTGTGGAATCTGCTAACTGTGACATGTTTCCATGCATCGCTGTGTTATCGTGCTGGGGTTGGGTATGATGCTGCTGGCTATGTTACGTTTGTGGATTGTGATTTATGGTTTATGGTCACATGTTCTCATGCATGGCTCCATTATGTTGTGATGGGTGTCGGAAAGCTTTAGACTCTTCTGTGCATGGTCAAAGGAGTGATGGGTGCCGCTCTGAATGATTTTGGATGCTGAAATTGTGGGTTTTTTCCCACACCTTTGTACGGAAGGTGCTTTGGAAGCACACGCAATGTGTACTCGGAGAGTTGAACAGTAAATATGGAGTGCTGTATAGAAATGATGGTGTTGAATGCAGACTTCTTGGCTGTGATTGGGGCATGCATGCGTGAATATTTCACAAACCTCAATGAGGGAGTGTGGGAAGAAGAACAGTGGAGAGGGGAGGAGGAGTGCCCCAGCTTTACTGGGGTGCAGCCATCGCTGTAGCTGGGAAAGTGCACGAGCCACATCCTGCCATTCTCAGCATGGTGGGCATGCAAATGGAACTGTGGGAATTATGGAATCATGTGTCAAAGGTGTGGTTCACAGGAAGGGGCGGTACTACTTTCTCCCAATACTCTCTGTGTAATGAGGTCGGTGGACAGGGAGAGACGCACAGTGCTAATCGTGGGTGATACATGAGTACAAAATCTGGTTAGGTATGCCATGCAAAGAGGAGTTGCTGCTAATTTCGGGTTGGAAGGAGTGGACGCTTTGTGGGCCAGTCTCGATGCATGCAGTTTTGGTGGGATGGTTCATATTTGCAGATATGTGGCCTCCATCTTTACTGGTGAAGTTGTCGTGGTGCATCATGGAGGTCTAAATTTGGGTTACATCTCATATGGACATTTGCCCCGTTGCCTGAAGAAGTTGATGACTGCAGTGATGCAGGTTTTTCCCACTGCCAAGGTCGTTTTCTCTCCCATTCCCCCAAAAGGAGTATGGGACCATGCCGGTGTAATTTGTCCCCAGCCACAGCTTGGAAGGTGTCTTATGAAAAGAAGCATGTCTGCATTTGGGGGCACTGATGGCATGTTGTCCACCCACTATGAGAGCATAAATTTCCAAAACATACACTGCTTTCATGCAAATGGCATTTCGTTGACCGCCATTGGCAATACCATTTTCCTGTATACTGTGCACGAAGCGTTGCCCTTAATTTGGTAAAACTTGAAGGAGGAGAAGCAAACAGAATGTCATACAAAGAGAAAAAACAGGGTGGTTTGCAAGCACGTAAAAAAACAAAAAGAAACATGTAAAAAACACAAAAACAAAGAAAAAATAAAACCTTTTCAGAGGGACCACTAAAGACCCAATAACCTACCCTGTTTCCCAAATCCCCCCCCCCAATAACCCCTCCCTTCCTAGAATGAAAACTCAGTGGATTACGCTGTACTTTCAGGATTACACGTGCCACATACTGCCATTTTCAGGATGGGAGCCATGGAAATGGGGCTGTGGAGCGAAAGACACTCCTCAATAAGGCTTGCGGTTGTGGTGTGTATGCAAAAAATGTAGTCGAAGGTCTCTTTGTACAAAGAAGTGCAGAAGGCTATGGTGGAAGTGGCCAAGGTAATGACCAGGCATCCTGGGTGTATGCATGAACTGCATGTACTTGTTTGAAGTTTGTAACATGAATGCAGTGCTGTTTGTGAGCTATAATTTTTGAAAAGTGTGAGGTAAGTGGGGCACTAAGGAAAAAAAACCTGTGCAGTGTACAAGGTAAGTGGCTGGCATCCTACTGTTATGAATGCATTCTGTATATGATATCATATGATGTGCAATTGTATGATATGCATGCGTAATGCGCCTATACACACTTTTAGCAAAGCACAACGAGACAAGGGAAGGGGGATACAGAGGGGAGACAGAGACAATGAACCTACAAGGCCAGGTGTGACTTACATTGCCCAAGTGCATGGGTGGGGCGAGGGTAAGGTGCAGTACATGGGTAGAAGAAGAAATGCCAGTAAGTAAAAATACTGGCCGAATGTGCCAAGTGCAAGGTTAAGTGCACACATCAGGTGGTGCAGGAACTGTTAGGGATACAGAAAACAGTCCCCAAGTGTGGGGTTTGCTAGAAAGGCAGTGCAGGGGTTCACCTGGTGGGGGGAGGTGGCATGGGCCCAAAATCACAGAGTCATCAGATAACCAGCGCAGAATCAGTTTACGTCAGGCAGTCAGCCGGGGAGAGGAGGAGAAGAAGCAGATGCAAAGAGAAAGGCTTTGAGGTGCTTCCGGAACCGGCAATGGTTCTCCTCAAGTTTCAGGGAGGCTGTTGCAGAGGGAGGCCCCAGCCAAAAAAAAACATCCACCACCAACTGATTGCTTGCAGAAGCAAATGACCATGAGGAAGTAGGAGGTGGATGAGGGAAGAGCTTGAGCATGGAGATACATGGCAAATGAGAGTTGAAGGTATTGAGGTCCCAGAGCCCAGAAGGCCTTGTGCATAATGCAGAGGGATTTCACCTTATTCCTCGCAAGCTACTGGGAGCTATTGCAGACATTTCAGTGCAGAGGAGATACCATCCCAAGTCGCGCAGTCCTCTTCTGGATGCGTTGTAGAGGGCGGAGAGTAGAAATGGGCAGATTTTAAAAGAGCCTGTTGCAATAGTGCAGCCTAGCCAGAAGCACAGCTGTGCAGACAGTGACCTTTTGGAAACTTGCTTTAGGTTGGTAAGCTACATGCAGTGCTGCTTTTGGTGGAGTATCTTTACGATTTATGTAGGAGATGGGTTAATGGGGAAAACATTTCATAGCATTGCCGGAAGGAAAGTGGAGAGCTCCTGTTTCGATATTACAATGTATGATATGGGTAAATGGAAATGTTGCAAGCACATACCACTGAAGTGCCACTTGATGGTAGGGGATGGGAAAAAAGACAGTATGCTTTTAAAGAACGTAATGGACGCTCAGTGGCTGATACTGTGCGCAGAGGCACTTGTAACACAGAGGTAAACCTACTGCTGAAAAAGGTTTTCATACCTCCATTGTTTGGTGATGGGTGCGCATGTGGAGGCATGTGGATGCACACATCTTGCAATCTTTTACTGACATTTCTACTGCACGTGCTTTCGAGTGACAGGACACTTGCAGGCAGATTTTGTAACGGTACCTATGAAGTATTGTAGAGTACTACCAGTGTTAGATGCTAACGTCTTCGATGTCATTGGTGGAATCGTGTGTGCCTATTTACCCATACCCAATGATGTAGTAGTGGACAAAAGATAGTGGAAAGGGAAGAAGGACTGCTCCTGCTTTACTGGGGTGTAGCCCTCGCTGTACTTGGGGAGGCACATGTGCCACAATCTGAGTTTCTCATCATGCTGGCCAATGGACATGGGTTTTTGGGGATTATCCAATCAGGTCCTGTGGGTGTGGTTCACAGGAAGGGGCGGTCATACTTGTACATTACTCTAGGTAGTGAGGCTGGCTGACATGGCGAAATACATTGTCTTGACTTTGAGTGATGCCTTTGTGATAGATCTGCACACGTACGCCCCTGGAAAGACACTTTGATGGCAATTTCAGTTTGGATGGAGTGGACGCATTGTGGAACGCTGTCTACAGGGGCAGTTTCGCTGACATGCATGCACTTTGCAAAGACCTGTCCACTTTTGCTACTGCCGATGTCCTTGTCATCCACTACTCTACTCTTTCATGTTTCTTCAACTGTTCATCTTGATACAGTTGTTCTCACCTTTCTCTATTCTTTCTTTTAGCCTAGTCTTCTTTCAATCATTTCACTCTTTCTTTATCCTTCTTATCTTGTTTGTCCTGATCTTCCTTTTGTCTAACTTCCTCAATGCTTTTTCCATCAAGTTTGAGCAATATCTGACCGGCCATCCAGTTGTTCTGTATGAGCACCACCTCGTCAGCTTTATCCTTCTCTCCTTTCTATCTTTTTATTTCTCTTTCTATATCTAGAGACATACATGGTCGATCACTTCTTTCCTTGTCCCTTTTTATTTGTCCCACAGGACTTTAGGAATCACATCTATTTCTGGAGTCTTTTCTAGACTCTCGTCGCTGCTACATGCAGGCGACTTATACGTTGGATTGCTATACCCTGTCGCTGCCTTAAGCTCTCTTAAAGGATATAGTCCTTCATCTGTTGTACTATTGCCATTTACTTAAGGCACGGTAGGAGGAGCGGAAGGCTCTTCACCCCCCTCTTTACACTGGTTAAGCATCCAGTCCTCAGGAGGCGGCTCTTCCCATTCTTCCTGGTACATTTTCCAGAGATCTGAGCTGGCTAACCTTTTTTCTAACTTTTTTTTACCATAGATGCTGCATGCAAGTATGTCCTCATATGTTGCAAAACTGCTTTTGACAGTGATCCCCCTTGTGGCCATGGCATTAACATTTTATCTGCTGTACCCTTAACCCATTCTGCAATATACTGCTTGAGCTTGGGTTCGTGGTTTGGCAGCTGTCTGCATATCTGTATGAGCGGGGTAATATCTTCCATCATGACTTTAGTCATAATTGACTATCACAGGTCACTATTATTTTACACAAATAAATGTTTTACAGAAAAATAATACAATATGAGCGTGCACCAATCGTCACAGCTCCAAGCCTCTATATCACATTTTATTTCAATCTACCTATTCACTGAACATCATCAGTAGACGATCTAAATAAATAATTACATTTCAAATCTCAATGTTTGCACCACAGCCTATTTCTTCTCTTCTTTTCAATATTTCATTTTCTTACCACATAAATCATACAAAATATACAGACAAACAGACAAACTTGACAGACTAGCTAGTCCACATATACTTCCGTCAACGTTCCTCGTGACTATTTCTGCCCTAATAATGACTCTGATGGAGTATGAACCATCCTCTTTAACCATTGGTCTTTGTAGCCTAGATGCGTCCTCTCAGACTTTAGGACAGGTTCCTTCTAAAACGTCCTTGATGTAGTATTCTGGGCTTACTATATAGAACACTCCTTGGCTATATACTCTTAAATCATGACGCTCTTCGTCTTAAACTATGACGTTCTTCATCTTAAACTATGAATACAATAAAATACCCCAACCAACCCTCCGTTACTCTATCATTATTTATCACTCTTCCCCACTCAGTGCTCATTCAGTTTTCCACCTCACTCAGCCTACTCACCATTCGTGTCTTTTGACTTCAGCCTTCGGTTCGTCAGCTTCTTGTCTGGAAGGATTTTTCACTTAAAATCGAGTGGCCCATCCCACCTGTACTTGCAAGGTTTATTTTAAACTAACGGCCGCTATCTACAAGAAGCTTCACGTTCTTTCAGCTAAATGGCAGAGGACGTCCGATATTAGGGGGACCCCAAAGCTTACTAGATCGATGGATTTTGGCAACCCAGCCCTTTAAAACGAGGTAGCAATACTTAGAAATGGATGGAGATGCAGAATATACTCAAACATCAACAATCAAACTGACTCAGGAAGTTTGCAAAGTACGTCTGTTTTAATATCAGTGATCTAAAAAAGGGAGTTACAGCGAACATCAACGAACTCGCTCGATCTTCTCACTCAATGCATGTTATAAAAATAACACCTTTTATACTAAAAACTCGTCATTACTGACGTCAATCTACGTGGCAAACTACAGAAACCTACTTAGAATGGTGATAGGCTTACAAGGAACATCTATGTATACATTTCATACTGGCCAGGGAAGGTGATTGGGCATGTAACATCAGGTGGTGGAACTAAGCCCTCCTCTAGTGCAGGTCATTCTGAACATCATCAAATACACAACGTCCCATTGGTTACACAAACTATGGGGCTCTTTGTTACGTGTCCCTCTATAATTGGTTGGCACCCTTGTACCTCCCTGTAATATTCCACATGCGTAATCAGCACGCAGACTAGCATCCAAGGGCTGGTGGGCTGGTCATAACCATAGCTTCCCACCAATTAGCCTGTCATCCATCATCACCCTTGCAGTCTGCTAGTCAATTAAGGCTTTGAACTCGGCCTTGGAAATGTTCCCTGTGCTTGAGAATATGGAGCAGTATAGGTATGCTCTGTCTTCTTGGTTTCAATACAGCTCATCCTCGTGTCTATTTTCATCCAACCATGTGACTGCAGACCATGATTTTGAGCCTTTCTGTATTTAAAATACTATTAAATAATGAACCTCTGAAGTCTTCAATATTCTCGCCCCTCACCTAAGACAGAAGTTTTGTTCTTTTCACACGTTCTGTACCCATTGCTCGAACATTCAGGCCCACAGTGGCCTTGACTCCTTGGTGTTGAGCCAACCAAACCCTTCTTTGATTCACCTCCATGGTTAAGCTTTCAATTTCTAACTGCAACACATTGAAAAATCCTTTCTGCTCACGATGGCCAGCTCTGCTGAAGTGCATTGTGGAATATCTGTAGTCCATTTATTCCCATACATATACATTGGCGCATTGCCGCAATCTATTCACTACATAGCCAGTCTTAAAGAATACTTGTCTACTTGTGTTACTGCTACTGTACAATTGTGAAATGACTTAATAGTTTCTTCATTATCTCTGTAGAATGAGCATCTTCATCTCGATCCTGAAATGTTGCTCATCTTTAACACCTCCTCCTTTGCTTCTATAGAATATGTATGTACTCTCGTCTCTGCATCTGTTTTTCCCACTTCCTCCGGGATTTCATTCAAAAGACCAGCATGAATGGCTTTCTCAATGGGAACCTTACTTCCATGATCCTTTTCGGTATCAGTATTTTCACTGGTACTGTACGTGTCTCACACTCTGTCTCCCAACATATAGGCAAGATGGGGGAGGAGCTTTGGGTGGGGGTACTTGGCTCCACCTCTACAATTTCGTGCTACATGGACGCAAAGGCTTATGAGTGCAACAATGACAAACATATAATGAGTAGGTCAAGGTGGCCCATTCAAGATTCTCTAGGCAGTAAGTGCAGTTAAACTAAGCCAGGCAACAGTCTAGTAGAAGAGAAACATAACTTCTCTTTGGCTTTGGCAAATTCCATAACAACATTATCAGGTACCAGATGGGACCGGCTCATTCTAGCCTATGCATGCATCTTCTCTTCAACGTGTCCTTGGAGCAATGCAAAATAACATAAGCAATAGGCAGTTCTGAAAACATGTTTACCAGTGGAATAATATGAGCAATGCTGTTCCACTGAATAGTTCACATCAAGTGCACCTTCCACTGAGGCCTGGAGCAAATGTCCATTATGGCTCTAGGTGCACCCGAAATGCACTGCACCCAGGTGCCATGTTTTAGTCAAAAGTATTACACGGAATTACCACTGGCAGAATTAGCGTCATCAACAGAACGGGAAGCTTGCCGGTGGCCATTTCTAAAAATCCAATCCACTCAAAATCACTATTAATGGCTTGCTGTCCAAGCCCAAAAGACACCCCAAACATGACCTCAGGCAAAGGGAAAATGCCCGAAAGGCACCAAAGAAAACTCAGATTCTCAGAGCAAGAGCTCACTCTGCTGACAGAGGAGGTGGTGGCCCATGCAGAGGAGCTGTATGGACCTCACAACCATAAAATGTACTCTCAACAGAGGAATGCCATTTGTACAGAAATAAGGAACAAGGTGACAGCTGTGGTTAATGTCCCACGGACTGTGATGATATACAGAAGCGCTGGAGCAACTTAAAAGCCAGGGTGCGGATGCTCATCTCCAACGACTGTAGGGACACAGCGGCCAGAGGTGTAGGAACTGTGGCCCCACTGCAGGTCACACAGTGAGAGGAAAGAGTGAAAAGCATCCTCCACATGATGGGCCTGTAGGGTGCGGGTACAGGGGCGGCTGGAGCAAGCAGCCAGGAATACCCTGGTGAGTACATGAGTGAATCATGGGCCCCATGCACAACAAATACAATGGAATGGCGACAGACAAACTTGCAGTCACCAAGCAGAAATTCACCCAGCAGATGCAGAAGCAACACATGACACACCTCGGGACAGTACATCAATGGGCATGGTATATGTGAACCCCCTAAAAGGCACACTATTCACAAGGAGATGGCCGTCATGTAGAAAATACCAAACAACCATGGTGCAGCAATTATCAACAAAGTCACCCATTCACAAGGTGTATCCCCACCACCTTGTGCCAGCACATTCAACACCCATGTAAGAACACATCTGGCGAAGAGCTGCCCCACACTGAACATATGGCATAAAAAAACCACAAATATTTTAGAGTCAGTGTCCAGCAAAGCTATCAGTCTACAATTCCTTGGATTGCCTCTGTTAGCCTTTTTATAAATGGGAACGGTGATTGCGGTGGACCAAGTCGCAAGCATTATCTTCTTCTGGCAAATAGTTTTAAACAAAGCAAACGAAGGTGTAGCTCAAAAAGGCAGGTGCATCTAAAAAATGAGATTACAGAGACCGTTAGGTCCTGGAGCACGGGACCGACTACACTTATCGATTAACACTTCAATATCTAGGCAGTAAAATTTAAAATCCCAATTTCTCTCTCTTTAGCGCTTGAATCTCTGGAACATACAAACATGCCTTTGCAGATTTAGAAAAGGCAGGAAATCCCTTATGTTTGATTCAGCACTGTATAATATCCGGAAATACTTTCAACAAGCCTAGTTCATATCTTTCTGACGTCGAAACATCCATCCATTTGTTCCTGAATACTACCATAAAATTCTTTATTGCCTAGTCAGTCCAAACCAGCCGGGCCTTACTACTATTAATATCAATGGTAGGCACAATATGACTGACTGGGGAAACCCTAGGACCCTTAAAGCTGCCCATCAATGCATGATGATCACACACCTTGCACTGATTACAGCAGGGAAACAGTTCTCCTGATAATAAAAAAAAGTCAATTCTGGACTTTTGTTTGCCACGGTTACAAGTGCAAACTCCCTCTAAATCCCCCTTGACACTTCCATTGAGGGGCACCAAGTCCCATTGACTGAAATAAACGAGCCCATGCAAGCCCCATTTTGCTATTTTTAGTACTAATTGCAGAACCCACATCCTTTTTACCATGCTTCCCCGGGCAGTCAATATTAAAATCCTCAGCAACAACAACAAACCTCTCCTTATCGCTATCATACCAATCCAAAATAACCGTCTCAAGTTTCACCATAAGTTCCGCTTGACGAAGCTCCACATAATTACAGTACACATTTGCAGCTAAGATGTTACTTATATCACTCCATGTATTGATCTGTGTTGCTAATAGACTGGGTAAATTGCGTTTGAACGTTCCAGGCACATGCAGTGCTTACAGCCACCAATAAGCCAACCTGTAGCCTCCCAAGTTGACCTCCCAAAGCCTTTTGTTGGCAAACGTGGTACCCATCCAATGGAATAATAGATGTAAAAAATGTTTCTTGAAGAAAATAATTTCAGCACCTCCTAGCTTCGTAATGGCATTTGATTTTTGATTAAGATGGGTAAAGTCACATGTGTTCCAGGACAAAAATGTATAACCTTGGCCTCTTTACAGGATTTGTTGTAGTAAAGGCACCCAGCTACCCACAACCAGTTATCGCTGCACAAAGGTAAATTCAACACCTTATTGGATATAGTAACTCTCTGTGGAGAATTAATTCTTCCTGGATGGGAAATTAGCATACAACGCACAGAATTAATACTCCTATTCGAATTGGAACAGACAGCATACCCCTCAAATGGGTGCAAATCAATTCCTCTTTGTCTAAGTTTATCGACAAACGATAGGAGATGCTTTTGCACAAGGGGATGGGATATCCAACACTGCTATGTCCAGTCTGTCATCTTGTATTGGCTCGACATGAGTAATGTCTTTTGAGAAATAATCCTTAAAGCAAGAATATCACGTAGCAAAGACAAAATAGTGTGCTGATTCATAATGATATTATATTCTCCAGGAAAGACAGATTCCATAATAAATCGGGTATGGCTGATAGAAGTATTTTCGATGCCACACTCCTTGCTTCCTTCAACGATTGGGGCAAGATGCAATTAGCAGGGATCAAAAGAATGGGCACAGGCTTGATCACTCAAACGCAGAGGCTGTAAATTTGAATCCCCACATTGTACTAAAACACTATTAGATTATCTCAAGGGACAATTCGATCTTCCAAGCAACTCTGCCGTCGTAATACGAAAAGCCTGCAGCATAGCTTCTTCTGTTCCACCTGAGTCAAGAGTAGAAACCATAATGACAGGGTCATTTTGTAATGGGGGGACCTTCTGGCATTCTATGGACACTTGGCAAGCAGCATCTTGCGCTGTGACATGCCGCCCATGTTTTTCCCCTACAGTACCTTAGTTAGTCGAAATCAGTTTGTCTTTACCGGGCTTCTGAAAAATAGGGGCTATTGGTCTCTTCAAAAGCTCCCTGCCAACCCGCAAAGATTTACTCTACTGCACCAACTTCCCCATCAGAGTCTTCAGTTAAGGACGAAGCACAGATGAATTTCAGGGATGGGCTTTTGTTAATCCTGTTTGCTTTAGCATTCTTTGTTTTTTTCAGCTGTTTCCCCTATTCTTGTTCCCCTTTCTTCATCGACCCCTTTGCCCATCTGGTATCAAAAGGTCATAATGAGACTCTGATGGATCTTTATCGTCTTCGTTGCGACAAGGCAATTTCGCTAGCCAGGTAAACTCCTCCAAAATCTCCAAAGAAGGTGGAGTGTCAACTTCATAGAGAACTTCTGATACCTCGTCAGGAAGTGCTGTTGCAAATAAGTTGTTATTATTACTCAAGACCAACTTGCCAACAGGATTATGGACAGGAGAATTAGACACATTCTTCATGTCCACAAGAAAAGGTGTATGCACCTGCAACTCCTTTTCAATTGCTTCTAGGGTGCTATAGGTATTATTAATCCAAGATACCTTGGTGTCAGAAATAGTCTGAGCACAGTTTTCAAGTTGGTTCTTCATGTCCACAAGCATCCCGAATGGACTTGATTCTCCTCTTTAATTCACTCGAAGACTTTAACAAGGGATTTAAGCACAAAATTAAGAGCTTTCAAGGTAGTATGACTTTCCTCCGCTCTAATGGTTGGATGATTAGAGCGCTCTGTTGAGCAAGATGAAAGAGAGGAGTCTAAAAGAGCTTCCAGCTGTGGTAGTAACTGAGTGTTCACAATTGCAGGCATAACCGAAAGGATGCTCGCAATAGAACCATTCACATCACCAGTTACGGCCGGGGCCTCGCCTTTCTGGGTGGAAGTTTCAGATGTGCTGCTCCCTTCAATAAGTACTGGCACCACCTCATGATTGCTACGAGGCATGGGAGAAGAGGACATCTGCAGGTCCCTCAAAATAGCACTGCGCCCCCTCTGAAAGAAATCTGTAATTTGTTTTGTAATTGAGGTTAATGAGAGGGTAAAATCGTTCAGGGGAGCCAATGATGAATGGCCCGTATGTTGTGTTACAACCGGGCTGCACAACTGCACTATTACGGACACATCCCCTAGGGGAGTAGCGGTGGCTTGCAGAGGATTCATAGGTTCCCTCTACGACGTCCACTTCAATAGCACATGGGTTGTCCCATAAGCTAGCACTTCTTAGGTAATTCATAAAGTAATTAAATCAGGTGCGCTGTGAAATCTGAGTCGCTTAATAAAACAATATTTTCTTCCTCAGATGCGTATCCATCTTTGGGAAGTCTGTAATCTGCAGGTCACTTTGTGGTACTACTAAAGCTGGTATGCTTATGAGCACCAATGAACAAACTCCTCCATCAGCACTGCTGTTCCTTCCTTCATGCTTGGTACACCAAAAACTCACCCACACTTGCGGTTCTCTCCAACTTTCACAGTGCCATTATTTTTGAAGGATAAGGAAGCATTCTTCATGGGTAATATCTGCAATGGTCCTCCCTCATCGTCGGCCCATGTTAACAATCTTTCAATTTTAGGCCATTTTGCATTCCTTTTCTGCATTTGCCACAACTACTCCCCATTGTCTGGTTAACGCTGTTGCTCTGCACACAACTAATCCTTTAGTCCATCCTTCAGGAGTAAGCACTGTTCCTTTAATTTGGAATTGACCTGTTTCCCAGCATTCTTGTATTTTCTTCCCTTTCTTGTCCTTACATTGTAGCATCTTGCTTTCTTCAATCTTGATTCCTGCTTCATTTATTCCAGGCTGTTTGTATTTTATTATTTGATGCATTGTTTCTGGCTTCTCTCTTGACTTATACATAGAGGTCTTCTCTCTAAGATGTCGCTTTATTCACCACTACTATGGATGCTGTTTTGCCTTGGAACTGCCCTCTGATTGGCTATCATCTGACGTTATCCTTCCCACATATTCATGTGCTGATACCATAGGTTATTCTTTAAATGAACCGAATTATCAAGATAAGTATTTATACCTTCATAATTTCCCCCAACATTCCTTTTAAATCGAAATAAATGCCTAGTAAGGTTATAAAAGATGCTGTTTGTGATTCTATCAGGGGGCAACAGTAAATATTTCATTGTCATCCACTATCTCTATATTAATTATTATAACTTGTCTAAATGTCATAATAATCAGGAGGAAAACACAGATCATAATGCAGAGTGACACCACAATTATTATTCCACGGAAACTCATTGATTTTCTTGATGGCAATGAGCCTCTTATATCCTGAAACCTCATGTTTGCTCACACTTTTAGTATGTAACTCTGTAAATCTTTATGAATCACACCTTTATATCAAGAACTGCAGGATAATTGCAACAATTATTCTAAAGATAGTATAATTATTCTTAGAATTTCCAAAAAATGCTATAACTTGAATGTATCTTCTTATTAAAGCTAGATAAGACCGTAATATGTAGGTAAAAATGAATTTGTCAATTTCAGCCTCTTATTTACCGCTATTTTATTTGAATATGCTGGGTGTCATTGGTCCTCTTGGCCTCTAGAGACTTGCTCACTCTACCTTGTATAGACTTTGTACACTTTTAATTGTCCGATACTTGGCTTGTGTAAATGTTTTTTTTCTTTTTAAATCTAAGATAAATATGTCTCAGCTATGGTTTATCCACCTGTCTCCCTTCGTGCTTTGCAGGTATTATTTAAGAATAGCATCCTTGATCCAAGCCAACATTGACTCTTCTTTGCTTTGCACACAAATCATCTCCTGACTCTGCAACCCTGATTGGCTTCTGAGGTAGTTGAATTAAATATTTACACGAGCCGGCATTCATTTCACAATAATGGCCGTCCTTGCCAGGTTATATATTCCTCTATGGCAAGCTTCTATGTATCTCTTCTACCTTGCCTTACTGCGTATTTACACTTATTGGTCAGCAAGTTACTTTATCTTCTTTTACATTGATGATTACTTTATAGTTTCATACATGTTTCTCTTATCGCTTCAGTTATTTCATCACTCTTCAGTATTTTCATATCGTTTCAGCATTGCTTCATACATCTTCTCCATGACATCACTCTGCCCTCTTCAGATTTCACTCAGCGTGCCATGATGTCTAATGATGCATGCTGACATCCACCCTTAACAACATCTTTCCACCCTTTCAGTGCGAGGGTACATTCGGTATGGCTGTCTGAGTGCATATCTTCTCTCATACACTCGATGCGGTATAGGCATAACACATGGGGTCTCACATAGGGCCCTTCTCCTGCTGTTCCAGTATGATGTGGTGAGGGGGCGGGAGCTGGGGAAAATGCACCCACCTGCTCCTCTACACCCCCCCCGGTTTAGTCCTTGACCACATTCCTTTCTTCATTCTCCTTTATCATCTCTTCATACTTTCGTTTGTTTTTCACCCATATCTTTGTCACCGCCCTCAGGTGACCTGCATTATTTATATGTTCCTCCAACTCCAAGTCATGTGGCAGCAATCTCCTGATGGTGGACAAAATATCCAGTGTTTCACATATTTATTATGCTCCTTGTGATAGTAGAACTTTGTTCCTTGAGGTGCAAGGGTACTTCTCTTTCTTCATTTTGCATCTGCTCGCCAGTTCCAGCATCTATGTCAATCATGATCTTCATCCCAATAGTTTTCTTGGCTGTCTTCCTGCATTGTCCCAAGATGATCCTTATGAGACAAAATCCTAGCAATACCAACACTAGTACTGCTCCAAGTAATTGGAAGGCATTTGACAACCAAGTTGGAATCCATGAGAACAAAGACGAAAACCAACCGTCGTCCTCGATCTTCTCTACTTCATCCTCCATTTTCGTATACAGGGTTGACAACATCGTTATTGATTCTGTCAAAGTCCCATTGTCTTCATCATGGGCAGGTTTAAATGTACAGCAAGATAGCCCGATCTTGGCGCACATGCCTCCTTCCATTGCTGTAATTAAGTCCAGGACATACCTGTTCTGGAGGGCCATAAGCCTGATTGACCTCAACTCTTCTTTGATTGAATATATTTATTGTTGTGTTGATCATTTGCAGCAGATTTGGGGAAAGAAACATGTCGGGATAATGATACCGTGTGACCGAGACACGGCTACAATAGAGCATTGATAGCTTGTACTTATTAAAAAATGTACTGAGCAATCCTAACTTACAGAAGGATTAAGTACTAGGCATCTAAATGTTACACGTAAAGAGCTTTACTAGTAGCGTTGATTGCTTTTCTTTGAATTGATTGCAGATTTCTTAATGTGATTTTATGTAATTGTATTTTTTGCCCATTTGTGTATGTATTGATGAATTGTGTGAGTGATAATATTTAGGTGGAGGACGTTTGGGCTGAACTTGGTGTTATCAGTTTATTATTTAATTTATCACTTGTTTTTCCTTTTTCCACCTTTTTTTGATTTGTGTCAATATTTGGTGCGTAGTTTACGTTGGCAATGTATGTTAGATAACATTTTTCTACAAAATTTTAAAAAAAGTTTTTACATTGCAGCCCTATTTAGGCTGTATATGTTTTTTAAAGCATAGAATGTAACATGGTACAATTAAAATAAATATATATATTTTTTCAATTTTCTATGGTCTAGAACTGTGTTTTGGTTTGAACTGCGAGGTTGCACACCCTCCAGGGGCCATTGTGAGTATTTATCTCACTAGAAAGGGGCGAAAGTGAGGCGCAGGATCTCTTTTGTAAAAAAAATGTCAGTGCGTGCACGGTCCTGGCCTTAATCCCAAAATAAAAAAACAGTCCTCTTCCAGTTATTAAGCCTTTGGCACCAGGCTCATGGAGAAACATAAGCAAGACTCTTTTATTATGGGCAGGAGTGCTTGAAACATAAGCAAGACTATTTTATTATGGGCAGGAGTGCTTTCAAGAACTTTCCACTTGTGTGCAATCAGTCCGGGTGTGGGTTTCTATCTTCAGCTGCACGTTCAACTTCAAGGAGTGGCAGGGTGTGGTAAGCAGAGCTGAGCTAGTGGGCGGGCCTTAAGAGCTCAGCTATAAAAGCCAGCCCAATCCCAAGGTGCACGCTTCGCGTAAATCTATATTCGCATGCAGCGTAACGCTCACCGCCGCCTGGGTTACGTAGCACTTACCTTGGGAATCCAGTCTCCTGTCCATACGCTTACCTCCTGGAGTCATCTTACACCTGCATTCTTCACCGCTAAGCCTGGCGTCTTCATCTTCCGGATCGCAGGACTTCAGCTCTGGGCACGACATCTTCTTCATCTCCGGCAACCAGAACTTCAGCTCTCGGCACCGCAGCACGACATCTTCTTCATCTTCCAACACGCGGGACTTCGGCTCTGGGCTCCGCCGCATTACATCTTCTTCTTCATCGAAGGCGGACCCTGTAAAAGGACAAAAGGCAAGGTTAGACATACAAACCTGCAGTTTAAGGTCGTGCTTGCAAAATTCTTCGTGCTTGTCCTTAATAAAAGCTCACTTACCTGCTGCCGGACCGCCGCGCGATCCTCTGCTCCTCATCTGGAGTCACCCCAGGCTCTGTTGCTCTGCTGGACCACAATTACACCTATTTGAGGAGAAAGATAGACATTGTTACAGAGCTGACAACAGGCTGTGAACAAGACAATACCAATACTTCAAGATAAACAGAAAATAGAAAGACACTTACCAGAAAGGCGTGGAATCGTCGCAGCTGGCCTGGACACCGTGTATAAAGGACCAGTGAAGGAACTCGGTCCTCATTCTACATGCGCCCCTGCCAGAAGTAGCAGGACAGAGTTCACCATTAATAATGTACAGGTGAGCCTTAATGGGACGATGCATGCTCACCATGCTATGGGAGGAAGGGTTTGGGAAGGAATTCACTCGCAGGGCAGTAAACTTACGTCCTCTCATATCTACGCAGGAGCAGGGTTCCAATTCATCGCAGCAGCCCACAGCCTATTTGCAGCGTGAGGAAGCAGATCGGGGGGCGGTCCTACTTCCTGGGAGGGCTGCAACCGTGCCCCAACGTCCCCGCAGAGACCAGGTGAGCGTAACAGTAGCGATCCTCTGCCAGACTCAGCCTTGCAGCCTCCCTCCTGGTGTACCAAAGGCAACTGCCTCTTCGGCTCAGCAGCTTTACTTTATATACCTGGGTGATGTTAACAGGCTGCAGGTGTTGGGTCGAGGTTGGGTCTGCCTGACTCCTTTATTGGTACAGCCTTCTGTCAAGGTGTGATAGTCTGTTTTCTGTTTCCCAATGGGGTTTTCCTTGGCAATCCTCATACTCTTAGTCCCTCTCTTCCTTGTCTCAGTCCTTGGGTATTTCAATAGGGGAATGGGATTATGGGAGTTGCAGTATCCCATAGAAGAGGAATAAAGAGGTTGTAGACTTTTGTGAGAATAGGGGGTATAAATGTCAGGTCGCTGAAAAAGGGTTTGAAGAAGGGGAGATAAAGTCTGCACTGGTGTTTAGAGATAGTCTTAGTCTTCTTTTCTGTAAGGGAAAAGGTTGGAGTAAAACGGGACTCTGATGACAATATCCGCACACATAGAGGGGATGTCTCTATGACTCTATGACTCTGCCTGCCAGGGCTGCTGCACCCGACAGGTCTGACCCTGCCAGGCGCAGTGGCCCCGTCAGGCAGAGTTGCCATGGAAGAACCGGCAACGTTAGCAACAGTCCTGATGCTTTCGAGTTCCCACTCCCATGAAGTCCTATTGTCCTGGGGGATTTACCAAATCTGCCACCTGACTACCCATTCCGATGGGACTTGTAATGTCCCGGTGGCACTGGTAAGTCAGGCGGCAGATCCAGTGTTATGGGGATAGCCGCAGCCCGCTAGATGCACCAGCGGGTTACCGGCAACCTTGTAATGAGGCCCACCAGTGTCACCTGCGCACTGTGTCACACCCACACCCTGCAGGCACCCTCACACAGACACCTGCATGAACACCCTGGGCACTGACTTGCCCATACACCCAGGCCCCCTGACAATCATCTGTGCCTGAAAACCCTGATGAACACTTCACATGCAGCCTGTACTGCCAAGTGAAATAAGCATAATCCCAGACACAGACACTAGGCACCCTTCCACTGTGTACTGCATGTGTGCCTGCCGTGCCTCCACTGTCACCACAACATGACAATGGTACCCCTCACCTGCACCCACACATGGCCACTCACCCATCCAATGGGGAGGGCATCGGACTTCCATGTCCCTGCAAGCCCTACCACAAACCCCCCATTCACATACTTGTCCTGCAACTGGGTCAGACATCAAATTTAGACTCGTTCCTTCCGAGCCCCCCCCCCCTCAACACCCCCATCATCACATCCCAACACTCTACACATAGACAGACTGGCATGCACTGCTCCCAGCAAAATGCAGGTGAACACGCCAGTAGTCCCAGTACAGCTGTGTTGCATGTGCCATCATCTCTCTACCTGCAGCTGAGGCCACACAACAGATGCATGAGTGCAGCATGCCATGCACCACGACATGATCCCTCAACATGCCACAGGATCACCATATTGCATATAATTGGCCATTTGGTAGCCACGCTCTTCACTAACATCATGCCTTTCTTTAACCCTCAGGCACATCATCTGACAGCTATGGAAGACAACCATCCTCATCAAGGGGCACCAGCCGTGGAAGCCAGTCAAATCAATGCACAATCACCACACAGGACACGTCAGAACCCACTGTGACTGTGACCCTCACCAACCAGGCAGCTCCTGATGTGCCCGCTACAGCTGCTCTCACCACCTCGGCAACTCCTGCTGTGCCCACTACAGCTTCCATCACCACCCAGGCAGCTCCTGCTGTGCCCACTACAGCTGCCTATCACCACCCAGGCAACTCCTGCAGTGGCACAATTGCCCACAAGGGCAACAGCAGGGTGACGGACACTACCCCTGCCCCAGCAGCCCTATACTATGTGGCTGACTCAAGCAATGGGGAGGCAGCTGATGATGCAGATGACACCACAGGGGACACCACGGACAAGACCACTTATGAGCGGCCAGAATTCAGCCCCATGAGCCTATCGAGTGCCCCCCCCCCCACCCATGCCCACCCATCCCCAGTGTCATGGACGGCCGTTTGCACCGCATCGATGAAAGGCGAGAGGGATTATCTGCCTTGGTGCAGCAGCACCTTGAGGAGTCCCGCCTGATGTCAGGGGAGGCAGCCTTGCTACGCACTGAGGCCCAGATAATGTGGGAAAGCATGCAGGCCACTGGGCGCCACAGTGCATGTGCCCTTGGATGTACTCTTGGCCAGGAGGGTCCGCGAAGGCAACAGCATGATGTCGTCCATGGCAGACTCGATGGCAATGTTCCTGCATGTTGCCCTGGATCGACGGGCCAGTGAGCCTTCACACACGCCGTCCACAAGCTCCATGCCCGCTAGCTCCCACCAGAGCAGCCCAAGGCATAGGTCTATGCGGCTGTCTGATACAGGGCACAAGGGTGGGCCAGGTGGCAAGCAGCCACGTAAATAGGCCCTGGTCAAACATGTGCCATGGGTGTGTCTTGGACTGAGACATAATGACTGTGTGACAAGTTGTGGAGGGTTAGTTGGGGAGGGGGTGCAGGGAGGGATAGTTGGGGACAGGGAATGGGGAGGGATAGTTGGGGAGGAGGTGTCGTGATCTGGGCAAAGTCTTCCTCGGGGCCAGCCCTTTGAGAGCAAAAAATACCCAATTCAGCCCAAAATACAGGTTCTATTGTGCTGAGCAGTGATCTCATGCTAGTGACAAATGACACCTTCAAATAAGTTTTAGCATATTTATTCTAAGCAGTGAATTTCATATACATTTGGGATTCAAGTTAGAGAATATTACAAAGCATAAAACTTAGAGAAATGCAAAATATAGTGAAACATGGAACTTAGATAAACATAGAGAAACATAGAGAAATATAGAGAAACATAGAGAAACACAGTCTTACGTCCCTTTAATCAGCACTGGGAGACCCTGGCCCTCATAAGCTAGCTGTAAACAAGCCCCGCTCAGAGAACAGTGCTGCAGGACGCCGTCAGAGCCAATTCCGGGCACTTGACCTTGCACGAACCAAGTCCACAGGACGATCTCCCCCCGAGTCATGGGAGCATGGATATTTTATAATCTCGTGCTGCCCGTCCATGACGCACAGTTCCAGAACTTTCCCTGTGCAAAATATAGGCTGGCTCATGAAAAAAACCCAACTCTGTTAATTTCCACTGCTCCGTCTGAGCCCCACCCTGGCTCCCATCTGCGAAAGCTCAGGAATGTCTTATCAGTGCCTTCCCAGAGAAAAGGAAGATTAGCTTGGGGCCAGGGCTACCGTTAGTGAGGCTGAATATTCTAAGGGAAGCAGGGATGTATTAACCCCATCTGCAAGCTCTAAAAGGTATGCACTCATAGCTTAGTGTTTATAGCGCTTAAGACTGGCTATCTAAGCGCTATATAGGTGCCATAATGTTCCAAACACTCCAAAAATACCTATTAGCTACAGAGCTAGGGCCCTCTCCCTGCCTGTCTATCAACAATGCATAATGTGACCTATCACTCATACTAGGCCTGCATATTCCTTGTAGCTCACTACTGCATAATGGAAGTGCTACAACAGACTACTGTCAGCATTTTTAGCACATACTTTGAATACACTATTGGCTTTCAGCGGCTAATGCTGTCATCTAAAGCCCTGATTGGCAAGGTTGCAATTTCGTGTATCACTACATTCCACCCCTATTCAACGTGTGTGCGACAAATGCTGACTAATACCTATCAATATAGTATTTAGTGCAGTGATAAAGACCTTGGGGCTTTGCAAGAGGTTTAAGCAAACTACCTTCTAGCGGTTAGTTAGCGTGGCATGCAAGGTAAAACACTACCTAAACAAAAATGTACACAAAGTGAACAGTGACATATACCCTTGCCAAAACCTGGCCTACACAAAAATACCAAAATAATTATTGTATAACTGATTGTCAGTTAAAAAGCAGCATGCAGTTAAAATGTCAAGGCAATCCAGTGTAGTCTAATCTACAATGCACTATTGCATTTATGTATGGTTACCAATTCTAAAACCTGGCAGCCTTTCACTCTAAGGGCCTACCCTCCCCCTGATCCCAGGGCATTCAAACGTGACTATGGGCTGTGTGACTAGACACTTCCCCCATGTATGTGGAACCCAACCAGAAACCATCTAATTTCGTGAACAAGGTGAACCCATGGGCACCAGGTTGTCTAAATAAAAACAATTCTACTAATTTACATCAAGCATGGCATGTGTTATTCATGCAATCAAAAGCAAGCATTTTGATCCATATGTATGCCGGTAACTGTAGCTCTGCGTGCCAGTGTGTGGAGGATGGTCGCCCCCACTCAGTAAAAAGCCAACACCTGCTGATTAAACAATGTTTGTCATACAATGCATCGTGTGTATTTAGCAGTCTTGTTGACCTGCCCTATGGCAGAAAAAATGTCTTCATACCTAAAATTCTGCCATCTTCAGTGGTTGCCAATACTTGTAGCAGTGTTGGGCGGTATCAATGAACCCCACTAGGCTAGAAGTTCTATAGCAGAGCTGGCATCAGAACCCATAGTGGCTAGCTTATTGTGCACAGTTTCTATGTCACAAGCATATAAAGCTCCTGCAATTAATGAATCTAGCTCCCTAGCTACGCGCACTCTAGTGATGGGCCATAGAAATGGACTCCATTTGTAGCAGCTTGGTAGTACTAAGGAAACATTGCCTCATGATAAATCTATGTCTAAGTGTATCACTGTAATTATGGAGGTGTGCATTACCAGCCTACAATTTACATGTTGCTTACTACTGGAAAATCTAACACGTTCACAGTGTCTACCTATTGTGACTTGGAGAATACCCTTCTTCAAGTGGGATATCTACCATATACAATATTAGTTTTTAGCCACAAACACCATACTACTATCCGGCAGTGGCTGTTTCATCACACCATTGTGTAAAATGCATCTAGTCAAGTTATAGTCCATAAAATCTTGGCGAGAGCACTCGCTGCAGTTCTTGGTCAGAAAAACATCACATTAAACAAATTTAAACAAATCGTTGTATCCATTCACTGAAACATTTGGGCCTATGACTTCATAGACACCAGTCATATGAGTCAGTGACAAAAGATGTCTGACAATGTGCCAGGCCAGTACGCTAGCAATTCCATGTGGATACTCATTTGTAGCGCTTTTCCAAAGAATTATTCCAAATGTCTACAATCAAAAGGTGACTCTTTGCATTAGTGTGCTGGAGACAGCTGTCCCCACAAAAACATGAAACTGGTTGGTTTAACAAAAACCGTGTCACACACTGTGTCATAAAATCAAACATCAAGTCAGTCATGGTTTCATTTACCTGCCTTAAGCTGGCTGTAAAAGTATCCAGTGTTTCAAAGGTTACCATCTCAAATTAGAGCTCACACACTTGGCAGCATTACTTCAAATTAAGAATCTTAACCTACGCACAGGTGACTTTGATGTGCGCACTCAATTTATCTCAAAATAAATTACGCTCCTGCTTGCATAATCCTGCTGCCGCAACAATTCATGAATCATTTTCCTGCCTACGTGCAACGTAGAAGTTTTTTTTTCAAAAAGCAAAACATCTCTGGTTAAAGCAATTCAGTTGGAAGAGCAAAACCATTTCGTTTTTTCAGATTCATCTCAAAAAGTGCATTTAAAAACCATTTTTCAATGTGTTTGCATTCGAGTGCTGTGTCACACAGCTGTTTGTGGTGCATGATGTCACAGTCCACAGCTCATTGTCCATAGTCCTTTAAACAAGAAAGGCAAGACATGTCAATTAAGTTATTTCCAGCAACTGAATCATTTGAATGTGTAGCATCAAATATTTGATAACTAGCCAAGTCTGCACCGTGCCAGTTCAGCAAAAGTTATTACTCTGTTGGACACCTTTCGCAGGTTGCAGAACAAATAGCAGCATGGAGTGCGGTGCAGGACACGTTTAAAGTTGACTCGCATCTCGCAGTAACTCGCATATTCTCTGAGATCAGTGTCACCCACATACTGCACACATTTACGCCAATAAGGACACGCTATTGTCTTGCTTTTTTGCCTAGGCAAAATACAAACAGAAATGTTAGGATTTCATCAAAACTTCAATATCATTATTCTTCAATATCGGCGTTATCCACCCCTTCCCTGAACACCACCCCCATCTTCAGAAGTCTCACCAGGTAACTACACACTTTATCATTGCTACTGCAATTATTTATCACCCTTCTGCATGTTTCTGGGGGCTTATTTACACTCAACCATACGGGGTGTAACTGCCTAATCACAAACTCATTTGTGCAATGCGATCATAGTTGGTCAATGGTACCTCAGACTGATCTGTGCTTTTACAAAAGCCATATAATAAGTACCCAGGTCGCACAATGCTTTTCTTTTTCACCAAAGCGATCACAAATGCCAGGCGCCAACTTGCTTCCAGTGTCTCATGATCTTGATTTAGTTTGCCCTGCTGGCATCACTCCATTTTTCAAAGGTAAAGTCTTTCAGTCCAATACCGCCTGCAGTTGCACAAGCAGCTTTGTTTATTTTTCTCCATACAGCTAGTGTCTTTCAAGCCTCTGGTTTTTTCACTTGTCATTTTCTCAAAGGGTGTTTGCTGTTTCTTGGACCACCCCTTTGAGCGCAATAGTCTAAGTCAGTTTCTTTTGTTGCTTCAACAAATCATTCATTCTTGCACTAAGCCGTGAGGCTTCTGGATCATGGCTAATGTGCAGTGTTCATGTTGTACTCCAAAGCCCCGCTCTGCATGTTGTCTCTTGCAAAACGGCTAAGCACTTTTGTCAGTATTGCTTCCATCTGGAATGCCATAATGTCTTTGTCAGTTACTCCATCCCTGGCAATGTAGCTTGCAGTTTTCCAGCTGTGTATTCTCTCTTCTCAAAGCGCCTAGAGGTTTCTTCTCCAGTGCACAGCGCTTTACTTCAGTTCACATCACATGGTGCATGGGAATGCGGTTTGCACAGTAATAGCGTTTCATTTCACATCACATCACATGGTGCATGGGAATGCGGTTTGCACAGTAATGTCTGTTGGAATGGGCAGCTGTCTTTTCTTAGCCCATTCACAGATGCACAGGTTCCCCAAATGTTCAGATGTGATGTGCCCGTCTGCCATCCTGCATGCAGCCTTTGTTTTCCTACCAGTGTTACTGGGCAAATTCTTTACTTCTGATCAGTTCTGTTATTGCATGCCGTTAGAAAGTCTCTTTTCTGCCTTTGCACCCCCTTCCTCAGTTTTCTGCTCACTGACGGTCTTTTCACAGGGGAAGGAATGCAGGAATGTCATTGTTTATCTTTCGTGTGCACCTGGCAGCGCCATGAGCACGCAGCAAGCTTATCTCTTTGCTCTATAACTCTTACACTGTGGCGGCTTCAATGGAAAGGCACTCGTTTCAGACAGTTCATACAGATTAACTCTTTCTTGCACTGCTCTTGTCCAGCAACTCAGAAAAGCTCTCATATCTGAAGCATCATTTCACTAAACAGAAGTGCAGTATTCTGCTTTTGTCTGCCTTCCTTTCGCGCACCTCGCCCAAGACAGCTTCAAGGCACAAGCTTTGCACACTGCAAGACTCTTATTTTCAAAAGAGGCACTTTCTCTTCATCAGATTCTACTCCATGTAATTTTGCAAAATGTCAAAGCGTCTTTAGCCCGTTTTAAACTGATTAATGTCTCATTTAAAAGCATACGTTTTTTTTTTCTCTTCTTCTTCCTCGTAGTTTTGTAGTTTGGCTTCACAAGCTCAATCCAATGTAATGTGCGCCTTTCAAGAGAACCCACAACCTAATAAATCTTTGTGCTATCTTATCACACACAGATTTTTCATTCTGTTGTACCATTGCCAGAATATAACCACTTATTTCAGTGCATTTAAAAAATGCCATGTTTAGTGCAGCTCCCTGCACGGTTTTTTCCTGCAAGAACAACCCACACTCTGTATATTGCTTGTGGGCTGTTAAATGTGTCAACAACATTTTTCACCATATATCACAGTCAACAGGTCACTATTTCCAAACATGCATCACTTATAAGGCAACAGTACAAATCCATGGCATAGCGTGGGAACAGTCAAAAATATTCCAGGGGCAATTTAGAGGCAATTTAGAAAAATATAAATTGTTTTTTCCCCCCAAACCATTGCAAACTGATTCTGCAATTTCAAATCAATACACAAAAATCGAAAATCCAAATAACATCCCTCACTTTCTTTTTTTAAGTGAGTCTCTCACCCATTATAAGCATGGCACAGCTTAAAATGCAATATAACCATTTTAGTGTGTTTCCTTAAAAACAGAATTCGCCACCACTAGCACATGGAATTTACAGTTGCCAAAAGAAAAAAAAAACAAACCCTTTAGGCTCTCAGCACAGATGTTACTCTTTCTCCTAAGCACGGCTCATTCCCCACGTTATTTTTCAGGAATGTCAACATTTCAAAAGCATACATCAAAAAAGCGAACCTTCGCCTCCGAACATTACAGCCCCCCACTCGCTAGCACACTGGGGCTGAGTCAATGGTTATATTACTATTCACAATTTGCATGTCAAATCCTTGCAATTATTTTTCCCTGCCCTCATGACAGAATAGAGATGAGAACACCGTCTCACTTTGCATTTCAAATTACAACTTTAAACTGGGGAAACCGCATGATAAAATTCTTTTCTAATTGAGCATACATCTTTCTTGACCATTCATCGGAGCGCTTTAAACAAAGCCATTTCCCGCTTGTTTATCGCCTTGTACTCCCTTGGCTCCATTCCCAAGCAATAAGTCAGTCACGACTAATTTACTGAAGGGAGTCTTAACCACACAAGCTATCGGCCACGGCAAGCCGACACAACGCTGCTGTCTTTTTGAAGTCTCAGAGCTGCAGTGAGACCCCCAAGGAAATGTGACAGCCTGCTCCCCACTCTACACTGTGTTCTCTCACACAATTTGTCATTTCACAGCAAGGCACTGCTCTGCACAAATCCCCAAGCTGCCACCAAATGTCGTGATCTGGGCAAAATCTTCCTCGGGGCCAGCCCTTTGAGAGCAAAAAATACCCAATTCAGCCCAAAATACAGGTTCTATTGTGCTGAGCAGTGATCTCATGCTAGTGACAAATGACACCTTCAAATAAGTTTTAGCATATTTATTCTAAGCAGTGAATTTCATATACATTTGGGATTCAAGTTAGAGAATATTACAAAGCATAAAACTTAGAGAAATGCAAAATATAGTGAAACATGGAACTTAGATAAACATAGAGAAACATAGAGAAATATAGAGAAACATAGAGAAACACAGTCTTACGTCCCTTTAATCAGCACTGGGAGACCCTGGCCCTCATAAGCTAGCTGTAAACAAGCCCCGCTCAGAGAACAGTGCTGCAGGACGCCGTCAGAGCCAATTCCGGGCACTTGACCTTGCACGAACCAAGTCCACAGGACGATCTCCCCCCAAGTCATGGGAGCATGGATATTTTATAATCTCGTGCTGCCCGTCCATGACGCACAGTTCCAGAACTTTCCCTGTGCAAAATATAGGCTGGCTCATGAAAAAAACCCAACTCTGTTAATTTCCACTGCTCCGTCTGAGCCCCACCCTGGCTCCCATCTGCGAAAGCTCAGGAATGTCTTATCAGTGCCTTCCCAGAGAAAAGGAAGATTAGCTTGGGGCCAGGGCTACCGTTAGTGAGGCTGAATATTCTAAGGGAAGTAGGGATGTATTAACCCCATCTGCAAGCTCTAAAAGGCATGCACTCATAGCTTAGTGTTTATAGCGCTTAAGACTGGCTATCTAAGTGCTATATAGGTGCCATAATGTTCCAAACACTCCAAAAATACCTATTAGCTACAGAGCTAGGGCCCTCTCCCTGCCTGTCTATCAACAATGCATAATGTGACCTATCACTCATACTAGGCCTGCATATTCCTTGTAGCTCACTACTGCATAATGGAAGTGCTACAACAGACTACTGTCAGCATTTTTAGCACATACTTTGAATACACTATTGGCTTTCAGCGGCTAATGCTGTCATCTAAAGCCCTAATTGGCAAGGTTGCAATTTCGTGTATCACTACATGGGGAATGGGAAGGGATAGTTGGGGAGAGGGTGTTCGTCTACCAGTTAATTTCCTAATGTTAATGCACCGGGTGTTGCATTGAAAATCAAGACTTGACTTTCATTATTTCCATGAGTGTGTGATGTGAGAAACCTGAAGGTGTCTCACCCGCTAGTCCCCAGGCATCTGTCATCCAGGTGGCCAAGACACTGCCATTGCTTTTGGATCCAGTTCTTGGGGGTGTACCAGTAGGGGAGGATCACCTGGGTGAGGGGTCTTTGGGAAGTGGAAGTGGGACACTGGATGGCGAGACGCGGTATGCCCTTTCCTGTAACACCTTTACCCCATCCTACCAGGTAGGATACTTAGGACTCCAACCCCCCTCTTTTCCAACATGAACACTTTATCATGGACAGTTCACTGTGAGAGAAAACGGACTGACACCCGGGCCGTATCGCTGACATGTCCCAATACAGGGGTCAGGCAATTACTAATCATTACACTTACCTGACTTCTATCACACTTCCCCACATGGATAAAAGGCAGAGCACAAATGCACACTGAGCAAGGCAAAGCCCATGAGGAAGCAGCAGTTCCAAGATGGCAGTTTGATACATGGCGAAAGACGGCAAGACCGAAGAGGATTGCAAGGAGGGAAGTGTCATTGACCTTTTCACGAAAGACCATTACTTTCATGTACCTTTCAGAACAAGAAACATAAGACCAGGAATCAAGGCTGAAGAATCCTGCATTGTGTGTCGAAGGTACCCGGGGCTCTCCCGCGTCGATAGTCAAGGCAGCAAAAATCGTTTTTCTCCATGGTACTGTCCTTGGCTCCTAAAACAAAGCAGCGCTCATGAAGTCAGCAAAGCCGGTGAGTTGGGGAGACTGATACTAGACCGGTCTGTGTTGAAGCCAAGTTTGCAAGCAGCAACATTGTGTAGTGAAACCTGAAGAGAACAGTTTATGATGTGTATGTGGCAAATGATGTGAACATATTTAAACAGCAGCCGAGCGATTGACTTTTGAAGCCAAGATACGATACCGTAGACAGAGTGGTCCGGCACCACGTGGGTGCTCATTCGAAAGACTCTGTTAGTTATCCAACTGAAAGGTGGCAAATGTTAAAAGGAAGGAATTGTGAAATTGAAGTGGTCCTGCAACAGGTCAAGCAAAACCCTGTGCATATTCGAAAGTCTTCGATAGTTGATGCTAGATGAATTTGGTCCGAGCCCGGCGGAGGGAGATCAGCTAAAAGCTTTTGGTTAAAGCAAGTTTGTGTTAAAAGTTACATTTGAAATTGAAATTGCTCCAAGCCCGGTGGAGGGAGACTAATTGTGTGGAAAGAGGATCTGAGCCCGAATGAGGGGATCCAAGGTGAAGAACATTGGGTTAAACGGATCTGAGCCCGGCTGAGGGGGATCCAGGGTGAATGGTGAATCACCTGAGAAATTGAGTACATGTGAAAATCTGAAAGAGGAAAAGACCTGGTTTGTTTGTTGCATCAGGCCCTCTGAATCAAGAGACTTTGAAGGGCAAAGAGACTTTGGCATGGAAGGCCCTGATGCCAATGTTTGAACTGCACCCTCGTGTTAGAGAAGCCAGAGACTGTGCTAAGCCTGAGTGTACCACCTTGTCCTGTGCTGAAGACATGGGGAAGGGAGGCCCACGGTCTGAATATCCTGACATATTATTTCTTGGACACGTCTTTCTTTTGCATAACATTGTTTCCCACACTATGTGTATTTAGAGGTAAGGATTGCCAATAGGTTTATTAGTATAGTCCCTTTTATTTTGACAAGACACCACTAGGACTGCGTGATTATTATTTGATGGTCATAGCCTGCTCCCATCTGTAGATTTAGGATTAAATAGGTGTTTATCAAACCCTTTTTGAAGTTCAATAAACACCCTTGAACTGTGGTCACTTGTGTCTGTCTTACTGTTGATACCATGCCTTCCTTACATGCGGTGTCAGGAGTGGGATGTGATTCGATTGATAACAATTGAGAATCCATGCCAATAATCATTGTACCTTTTTTTAAACCCAGTTATTATTAGATACACCCCACTCTCCCATTATAACATCCAACAGTGGGATCAAATAATATTAAAAACCTGACCAGCCCATACCTTCATTAGACCTAATGCCCTAAATCCCCCTTGTCCCGAACCTTTTTTATTGGTACCAAGTTACTGTCAGTCCTGGGTTGATCAGGTTAGAAACCACTCTATCTAAGTCCTTCCATTCGGCGGAATCAGAATCAGAAGGGTCAGGTGACTTCAAAACTCTATCCGAGGGAGTTGATACCTGCTTCTTTTACGATTCAGAATAAACTGCCAAAGGAACCCTTACCCACCAGAAGAAATGGCCGACCTAGCAGCTGTCATGTCCAATTGGCTACCCAACAAATTCAGGCTGAAGCTATGCTTCAAGAAAACTTGACAAAATTGGTTGAGTTACAAGCAACACCCCTGCTACTGCAAGGGATACTTCACCCATACCTATAAGGCGAAGATCTAGGGAACTTCTTTCTGAATTTTGAACAATTAGCCGTGCAATTGGGGTGGGAAGAAAATACTGTTTTTTTAATGTAGGACCCCTCTTGAAAGGTGACCTACAGACCACCTACCAGCTACTTAATCTTGCCCAGGGAGCCACCTTTATATCCATTGAAGAGGGATGGGCGAAATCTACCCCTCTGTTCCCCTCCGCCAGGCATACGAACCCGGAAGAAGAACCGTAAGAACCGCGATCGCGCTTACTATATTGCACCAGTGCCCCAGTGAGTGATAAGTATGTTGAAAGGTACCGCTCTGTCAACTCTATATCCCAGGAGCAATACAGACCTTACCCAGAGTAAATAAAGAACCACTGGATGCTATTAAGGGCACCTCAATTGACAGCCTCGACTAAAGCACCATGAAGACATGCTGCTTCAATGTCATTAGAGACATCAGGACACAGCAGCGTTAGACATGGAGTACACGTGCCATCCGCACATCGGGACACAGAAAGACACACCCGAATACACAGAACATATGCGTCAGTTCTATGAGTGAGAGGATAGATACATATACAAAAGAACCAGAAAATAGTCCATAGGCACCCCTCTACGAGAACCAACATGGCTAAATGACCTGCTCTTTGGGAAGGTACCCACTCGAGAGTCTGCAGCCAAACTTTAGCTCACTGTACCTTTCACAGAAGGGAAGTATCCATTTGCATATCAGTCTTTGTCCCACCCACATGGGCAGAGGTTCAGAAGGCCAGCCTAGTTCCTTGGAACAGGATAACCTTCTGGACAAGCCAGACGAATCAAGGCAGCATTGGCGGCAGTCAAGACTAGGTTTCAGGAGGGATGAGGGTGACTGAAAGCCCACAATGAGCATACAAACACAGTAAAGGACACTACAAATCACTCCCAGCTCCCAGTCAGGTGTATAGGTCAAAAATACATATACATGTATTGAAGGCCTTTGAAATCAAACACAAAGCATATATCAACAGTAATACTCAAACCAACACAACACTACTATGAAACATATATACAGTTACCAAGTGGCCTAAAGGAATGGTGCACAGAATGGGTCCAGAAGCTATGGACAAAGGGAGCAAACATTGCAAATAGACTTCACAAAATAATCAATCCCTAACTAAGAGGCAGTCCAGACCCTAAGAAGAGTGAAGCCCAGCGCTCAAAAGTACTTTCGGATGCTAGTGCACGCAATTGTGCGGCAGAGCGAACCGGGGTCTCTTGCAGGGGATGCAGTTACAGTGATTCCGTGAGAGGCCACTGGCGAATTCTCTGCTCCTGATGAAGGGATCCGGCCAGTTTCACTGCAGGGCACACAGGGGCACAGCAGCAAGGCACCTACGAAGTTCGTCGCCACGGCTGGGTGACATGGTGAATGCGTGCACTCAGGTTCAGGCGTACTCTCCTAATTCCAGACCTAGGGTGCCTAGGTGTACAAAACTCGGCACAGGGGTGCCTTGGAACCAGTGCTTATGATCTACCAAGTTTCAAGAGTCAACTGGAAACAGCAGCAGTTTCAGAGCAAAGGTCCTACGCAAGCTGGTCAATTCACTGATTGGCCCAGGAACACTTCCGAAGAGGCTTGCTTGCAGGTTAAGATGAAGGTGCCGTGAATAGTTGTTCCCACTATTCAAATCGGTTGAAGTGCCTTTGCAGACCTTCTAGTTCAATTAGATGCAGAGGGGTCCTGCGGGACGTCAGCGGGCTCAGGGTGCCAAACCTTCCAGTGGAGTGGTTCCTCGACTCGGCTTCTTAGTTTCAGGACACTTGGATCCTACCCTAGGTTCAGTGCGAACTCAAGAGATCGACATGGTATGGGTTGGAGCCTTCTCTTATCCAGAATCCCCTTCGCGCCAAAACGAAGAGGAGCCAATGGGAGATTTGCTCACATATAGGCACACCAGACACGGACCAATCACGGACCACAGTGGTCCCAGCCATTCCCAGCACACCAGACTCTCTGGCACCCAGGAGGTGTATTGGAACTAGACAGTCCAGCCCACTTCTTGGGGGCACACACACAAGACCTGCAGAAGCCCGTGAAAGCTTGGCGTTTCACGGGAGAATGCATGACCAAATAAAGACTGACACAGGTCTGCTCGACCTGGGGAAGGCAAAGTGACAAGATGGCCAAAGGATAGGACAATGAACCTCGCGGCATGGCCATTTTGGAGCCAGGCCACTTTGCTGTGCCAACTGCGGTAAATGTGGTTTACATGGCAAGAAAGGGTTAAAAATATGCGAAAGAAAAAGCTGCCACCAGACCCGTCCAAGGCATATCTGAACTTCTACCAAAAAATCCTTTGAGGGAGTCTAGGGCCTTTGGAAATGAAAGGAAGACCCAAGTGCACTGTACTGTAAGGTACATTGTGCACTTGCTACATGTTGCAAAGAAATTGCAACATTGGAAAGGACTAAGTGAAACAAAGTCTTCCAGTACTGACCGTCTTTGAGGGCATGTCAGTTTCCCCATAACAAAGTGAGCGAAAACCCAGCGGAGGCTGTGCTCCACTGGTAAATGTCAGGTTAAGCTTGTCAAACAACAGCAAAAGGCTGGGGGGTACACAACTGGAGGGAAAATTACACATAAATGGGAACCGTTCCTAACACTCACACCCTCTCAGACTAATGACAGGGGTAATTAATCCACCCCTGAATGAGTCTCACGTTCAGGTTGGTTAAACATTCTGGACAACCCATCAGCCTTGCTATGTTGGACACCTGGCCTATGCTCAATTGTGAAGTCAAACCCTTGCAGGCTTATTGACCACCTGGGCAATTTAGGATTCTCTCCCTTCATGTTCATTAGCCACATTAAGGGTTTAGGGTCAGTTTGCATAGTGAAGTGGGTCCCATAGAGGTAGGGACTCAGCTTCCTTAGGGCCCACACAACAGAGAAACATTATTTCTCTACTCTGGACAACCTGAGCTCCCTGTCCTTAAACTGGTGATTAATTAATCAAATGGGATGTTGCTTACCCTTCTCATCTACTTGTGATAGTACAGCTCCTATCCCAGTGTCAGAGGCATCTGTCTGCACAATAAAAGGTCTTTGGTAATCAGGGTCCTTGAGAACAGGGGCCTGGCACAAGGAGTCTTTTAAGCCATTTAAAGCCTTCCCACGATCCTCAGACCAAGTTACCTTCTTGGGTTTCTTTGGAGTTGTAAGAGGAGTCAGAGGGGCAGCTATGGTGCCATAGTCTGCCATGTAGCTTCTATAGTACCATGTGAGTCCTAAAAAGGCTCTCACCTGGGTTTGTGTAGTGGGGGTAGGCCAGTCTTGTACTGCGTGTACTTTACTGGGAAGAGGCTGTATCCACCCTCCACCTACTTCATGTCCAAGGTAGACCACTGAACCTTGTCTAGTCTGGCACTTACTCACATTTATGGGCCTTCTGAAGAGCCTGCAACACAATTCTGAGGTGTTTCACATGCTCCTCCCAGATGGCACTGAAAACTGCTATGTCATCCAGATATGCTAAACTGAATTCATCCGACCCATTAAGGACATGATTCACAAGCCTCTGAAAAGTGGCAGGTGCATTCTTCAACCCAAAAGGTATTACCCTGAATTGGTAAAGACCCTCTGGAGTTGGGAATGCTGTCTTCTTCTTGGCATGTTCTGCAAGGGCTATTTGCCAATAGCCTGCAGTGGGGTCAAATGTGCTGAGGTATTTGGAAGCACCCAAAGTATCCACCAGCTCATCTGTTCTGGGCAAGCAGTATGCATCTGTCTTGGTGACAGCATTCAGAGCCCGGTAATCCACACTGAACCTCAGCTCAGAGGAACCTGCGTTTGGAACCAAAACCACAGCGCTGGACAAAATACTACTGGAGGGCTCAATCACACCAAGATCTAACATCTTGTTGACCTCTGCCTTGATGTAAAACCTTACTTTGTCTGACATTCTGTATCCCCTACTTTTGGAAGGTACACTATCTCCTGTGTTAATCACATGTATGCACCAAGGAGCTAGGGAAAACAAGGGGGAGAATTACCTCAGCAATCTTCTCACCTCAGCCTGTTGGACAGAAGTCAGATGAGGGGCCACTTTGGCACCATCAATGGAGTTATCTGAAGGACTGCCTTGGAACAACAGGCCAGGAAGAGGTTCTGATTCCTCCTCCTCAACATCTGAAGCCAACAGCAGTGCAGCTATTTCAACTCTTGGGTTGAAAGCCTTCAGCCTATTTACATGGAACAATTTTGGAGCTTGACCAGCCCTTCCAAGGCCCACTAAATAGTTTACCTCACCCAGTGACTCCACCACTGTGTAAGGGCGTGATCAGTTGTCCTGTAAAGCTCTAGGCCTTATAGGAGTCATGATCAGGGAAGCCTTCTGGTCATACCAATGTTTCACCAGAGCGTGCCCAGCCTTCAACTTCTCACTAGCCTTACCCATTAGGAGTACCATTCTTTTTCTGAGTACCAGCACATAGTCCACTACATTGGTAGTGATAGGGGGAGTAGGCATCACCCACCCCTCCTTGACTATAGCCAAGGGTCCCCTCACAGGCTGGTCAAAAAGAAGCTCGAAGGTGCTGAAGCCAACAACCTCCTGAGGTACCTCCGTGTAGGCAAACAGTAAGCATGGCAAAAGGAGATCCCATTTTCTCCTGTGGGGCTCTTCCAGAGCCCCAGTCATGCTTTTCAGGGTTCTGTTAAACCGCTCAACTGGACCATTGGTTTGTGGTTGGTATACGGATGAAAACGTATAGGTAACACCACATTCCTTCCACATGGCCTGCATATACATTGACATAAAGTTGCTGTCCCTATCAGACAAAACTTCTTTAGGGAATAGTAAATAGGCCAAGTAAACCTTTTGCAACTGACTTGGCAGTCACAGTCTTCAATAGGATGGCCTCCGGATACCTAGTGGCATGGTTCGACCAGCATCAGGATAAACCTATTGCCTAAGGATGTTTGGGAGTCAAGGGGACCAACAATGTCAATCCCTACCCTCTCAAATGGTATCCTACAACTGGGAGAGGTACCAAAGGAGGTTGGATTGTTGTGCCACTTTTCCCAAACAACTGGCATATGGCACAACTCCTGCAGTGACTTTCTACTTGCACCCCCATCTTGGGCCAGTAGAAGTGCATGGATAACCTTTGCTTGGTTCTCTTGATGCCAAGGTGACCAGCAAGGGGGACTTAATGGGCCAACTGCAAGAGGAAGGGTCTTCAAGCAAGGGGATCCACCAACCTCCTATTGTCTCCTTCTGTGGACTCACTGTAGAGGAGCCCACCTTCCCAATAAATCATGTGCTTCCCAGGAGGCTCACCCTCAAGCTGGGAGCAGGCCTGTCTCCTTAGGCCTTCCAAAGATTGGCACTCACATTGGCCCTTACTGAACTCAACCCTATCAGGAACACCTTCCACCGACAAACTCTGGAGTTCAGGATGGTCATGTGGATTTAGAATTTCTAGCAACACCTTCCACGTCAGGTTCAGGTGTTTGACCAACTACCTCCACCTCAGTGGCAGTTGAGTTAGGGGGCATATTCTCTTTCCCTCTTCTGTCTTTTTTGACTCCTTTAACTTTGGGTTTCCCCTTTGGCTTGGGTTTGGCATTGGATCTGGCCAGTGCAGCCTTTGTCTGTGACCTTGTGCATGGTCTCTCTGCTGTGTCAACCACAAGACTTAAGTCTCTGAGATCATTCCCCAGCAGGACCTTACCTAGGACTTTCCGCTGAATGCTCACTGGAATCCTGACCATAGTACCATTAATAGTAAGATTTACAGGCATTACTGGGAACTTGAGAGGGGGGCATCAGCTAACTAGGTGGGCATCAGAGGAGCTCTGGCAAGTTCCTCTGGGTCTACTAAGGTAGAATCCACCACTGTTCTGCTGGCCCCACTATCCCTAAGGGCAGGAGTGTCTACTCCATTGATCAGTACACTGTCCTTAAAGTAGTGCCTGGTGTTATCTGGAATGCTAGCATAAGCCTCTGAGACTTTAGGTTCCCAGGAACCCAGGGAAACTAGGACTACCTCAGATTGTATCCCAATGGGGAAGGCGTCTGAGGCGAAGGATGCCCCTGTGATCTCCTACTCCTTATAGGCGGGGAAGGCCAGACTCACAGAGTGGGCCCCCACGGTTTTGACCTTACATCTAAGGTCCCCCTGCACATGGTAATTTGCCCCACAAGCCACACAAGATCCACTGGGTCATGGGACATAGGGAGGCTTACTATAACCAGAGTTCTGCTTGGAAGTATAACTTCCACTACCCTGAACATTCTCATGGGACTTACTTCTAAATTTCCTTTTGTGGCCCTTTTGGGAGGAAATCTTATCAGATCCCCCTCCCTCTTTATCATTGGACTTTTCCGCCTCCCCCTGCTTGCCACGATGAGTCTTGTCCTTATGAGACACTCTTTGTGACACCTACAAATCTGCTGCTATGGGACGTTTCTTAGGATCTATCTCCTTTGAATCTACAAAGTGCTGCTTAAGCTCAGGGAAATATGATGCAAAAATATGACAAGACATATCATACCCTCAAAGGTGGAGCCCTTATAGCATTCAACCCAGCCAGTCAAGTTCTTCAAGGAATCAGTATCATAGGACACCCAAGTGTTACCTTCTTTCTTTTTGTACTCTCTAAACCTCTTCAAGTATTGGCAAGGAGTCTTTCCATACTTTAATATGAGAGTCTGATTTAATTTTGCAAAGTCTACTCTTTCGGCTTTTGACATTTCCACAATAGCACTGCAGCCAGAATGGGGTAGTCTGTTGAGCAACCATGCAATATTGTCAGCATTCACAACCTCTTGGACCTCACATGCATACTCAAATGCATTCAACCAGTTCATAATGTCATTCTTCTCATCATACACACTGAGCAGATCTTTAGGAAACTTTGGATGAGAGGAGGACCCATACCCATGTCCAGATCCTTTGAGCCATTTGAAACTTGAAGCTTGGCCAGTTCCAACTAGTGATCCCTATCCTCCTTTTTTTCCTACCCGCTCCATCTTCAGTTTAGCCATGTTAAATTCAAGTTCCTTCTGCCTAAACAGCAGTTCTTGTTTCTTGAATTCAAGCATGGCCTCAGCATCAGAGATGGCAGAGGAAACTTGGGACAACACATCATCCCTGTCTCTCTGGGTACCATGGATAAGTGCAGCGACAGATCTGTCAGGTCTGTCACTGAGATCAGCCACACCACCTTCTGCACTTTCATCTTTGGTAATGGCGTTGAGTTGCAACTCTTGCCAATCCATGATCCTTTGGATCATTTCATACGTTGTACCTTGAGCAGGCAAGCCTCTCTCACTACATATCATTCTCAATGTTTCAGATTTTGAAGCATTCAAGGTTATGTTGGTAATTGTTTCCATACTTATAGATAGATCTATGGCTTTTACAGTTACTTACTACTAAGGTCACTATGTGTACTGGGTAAAGGTAATCTAAAATGCCTTCACCAGTGTGCAATAATGGGTACCTTCAGTCCTATCCCACTGCTGTACCCCAATTTGTTAAGATGTATTTCTAAACTCTGACTTGGTAGACAGAGGTTCAGAAGGACAGCCTAGTTTCTTGGGACAGGGTAACCTTCTAGACAAGCCAGACCAAACAAGGTAGCCTTGGCAGCGGTCAAGGCTAGGTCTCAGGAGGGGTGAGGGTGACTGAAAGCCCACAATGAGCACACACAGTAAAGGACACAACAGATCACTCCCAGTTAGGTGTATATATCAAAATTACATATACATTTAATCAAGGTTTTTGAAATCAAACACAATGCATATATCAACAGTAAACTCAAACCAACAACACTACTATGAAACATATATACCGTTAGCAAGTGGCCTACATGAATAGTGCACAGAATGGGTCCACAACCTATGGAGAAAGGGAGCAAACAGTACAAATAGACTTTAGGCAGTTCTTCATCAATCAATTCCTAACTAAGAGGCAGTCCAGACCCTAAGAAGAGTGAAGCCTAGCGCTCAGAAGAACTTTCAGATGCTGGTGCACGCAATCGTGCGGTAGATCGAAATGGTGTCTCTTGCAGTGGCTGTAGCAGCTCAGGAAGGTGGGTGAGGCGATGAAGAATAAGTTCCCACTATTAAGGAGGGTCTCCACAAGAGGGCATAACAGGTTCCAGGAGTCGGGAATAGGACAGTAGCACAGGCTACCCGTGGAAAGGTGAGTGGCCCTCAGGAGACACTTGTGCATAAAAATGGATGAATGCGCTAGGGGCCACCAGTAAGGGTTGCAAACTTTGGCAGTCGAGTCCACTTCGGTTGCAGGTTCAATGCAGCAATTCTGCAGCTCTGAGGCTTTCAGCAGCTGAGTTACAGCAATGATTCTGTGACAGGTAAGTGGCAATTTCTCCCCCCCTGATGAAGGTATACAGCCAGTTTCACTGCAGCAGGATTCAAGGCACAGAGGGGCACAGCAGCAAGACACCTGCGATGTTTGTCACCACGGCTGGGCGACACGGTGACCGTGCGCACTCTGGTTTAGGTGTACCCTCCTAATTCCAGACGTAGGGCACCCAGGTGTACGAAACTCAGAAGTAGAATCTCTTGGACCCAGTGCTCACGATCTACCGAGTTTCAGGTGTCAACTCGAAACGGCGGAGGTTTCAGAGCAAAGGCCTTGCGCAAGCTGGTCAGTTCACCGGTTGGCCCAGGAACACTTCCGAAGAGGCTCGCTTGCAGGTTAAGATGGAGGTGCCGTGAATAGTTGTTCCGTTTCAAATGGGTCAAAGCACCTTTGCAGACCTTCTAGTTCGAGCAGATGCAGAGGGGTCCTGCGGGACATCAGCGGGCTCAGGGTGCCAAACCTTCCAGCGGGTCACCATCGGTTCCTTGTCTCGGCTTCTTACTTTCAGGATACTTGTATCCTTTTCTAGGTTCAGTGAGAACTCAAGAGATCGACCTGGTATGGGTGGTTGGAGCCTTCTCTTATCCAGAAACTCCTTTGCGCCAAAATGAAGAGGACCCAATGGGAGATCTGCTCACATACCGGCACACCAGACGTGGACCAATCACGGACCACGGTGGTCCCAGTCATTCCCAGCACACCAGACTCTCTGGCACCCAGGATGTGTATTGGAACTAGACAGTCCAGCCCACATCGGGCACACACACAAGGCATGCAGAAGCCTGCGAAAGCTTGGTGTTTCACGGGAGAATGCATGACCAAATAAGGACTGACTCAAGTTTGATCTGGGGATGGTAAAGGGACAAGATGGCAAAAGGACAGGACAAGGAGCCTTATGGCATGGCCATTTTGGAGTCAGGCCACCTTCCTGTGCCAATTGCGGTAATGCGGTCTGCATGGCAAGAAATGGTTACAAATATGCGAAAGTAAAAGCTACCACCAGCCCTGTGCAAGGCATATCTGCACTTCTACCAAAAATTCGTTTGAGGGAGTCTAGGGCCTTTGGAAACAACAGGAAGACCCAAGTGCACTGTACTGTTGAAATTGTAACATTGGAAAGGACTAAGGGAAACAAAGTCTCCCAGTTCTGACTGTCTTTAAGGGCATGTCAGTTTCCAGATGACAAAGTGAGCGAAAGCCCAGTGGAGTGCAGCAGAAGGCTGTCCTCCACTGGAAAACTTCAGGCTAGGCTTGTCAGACAACAGCAAAATGTTGGGGGGTACACAACTGGAGGGAAAATTACAAAAACATGGGAAACTTTCCTAACAGCAGTCCAGCACCAAAATGCTATGGCAATTCTCTTCTGAACAAGAGCACCAACAGCAACACCAGACACACGTTTAAGCCTTGTTGGGCCTCATCAGTGAGGTGAAGCTGTGCCTCTCTGAGCACAGTGAGCAAGGGGTCCATGTCCGGATGACCCAAGGAAACCTAGGGTGACTAAACCAAAGTCCCTTAAACAATCAGATACATATACATATTTCTATTGCTTTATTATGTTTGCCATTAGCTTGACTGCAGCAACGCAGAAACTGCAAGAAGCAAGAGATCCTGTGCAAAGGCTTGCAGATGCTCATATGCAACTAACCCTATCGAGCGGCAGGAGCAGCGGAGGGACCTAACAGTGTCATAAACACTTAACCCATCGATGTTATAGAGTAGCATAAATAAGTAGACATTCCATTCCCTGAACTGCAGTAACACCAACACAGAAAATATGTATAATTCATCATAAAATCAGACTAATTAAGAGCTACCAAGCTCACAAACACTGTCTCGGAACACATGGTCCAGCAAGGCTGAGAGCCAACCGAAACTAGCAGCTGGGAGCAGCACATGGATCCAGACAATGGCTTGCAACAAAGTTGTTATAGAAGTATCCAAGTGTCCTATAATGAGAAAGGGTGCGCTCATAGTGTCTGGTGGTTTACACATGTTACAATGCAGACACATAGTTGTTCTTATTACCTTGAAAAGGTATACTACGAGCTGAGTACCGACTTGGGTGCCAGGCATGGGGGCGAAAGCTCTAGCCAATCACAGTTCAGCAAGAACCAATGGCAAGATCCTCATACTACAACATTGTAGAATATTAGGTAATTGGGGATAAGCCAGGCCGGCCATCTGACATGAGAGAGCCAATCACCTAACAACTGTGGGGACCGCTATAGGTGGACTACCACTCAATGCCCAATCACAGGGTGTGATAGGTTTTCTGCGGACAGGCCCAAGTTGTGTTGTCAGTGTGTGTCACATCACGGAATACCTGGCGTTTGTGGAACCGATGGCGACACGAACGCTAGTTTCGTTTTCATTTACCTCCGTTTTGGCCACGCCCCCTTTTCCTACGTTTTTCTCCCCTCTGCCCTGATTTCATTGGTTGTGACGCTCCCCGACTCGGACTCTTTACCAGCTCCTTCCGGGTCGGGGATGCGTCGCAACGCTTCCGGGTTTTCGTATCCCTGAGCCTTGCTGCTAGTTTCCCGTTCGCCTCCCCCTTGCCAGCTACTACTTCCATTCCTTTTTGTTTTGTAGTACTGCGCCTTTCTGGGCGCCGCTTTTTTCCACCTATATTGCCTATATAACTAGCCTTTCTTGGTTTTCCCTTTTCCCGTTACTTTTCTTACACCCACCTTCTTCGCCTCCTTCCAGTCTGTTATCCCCCTTCCTTCCTTCTACGTTCTACCCTTTTCCGTCTTCCCTTTCTTGTTTTCCTTTTTTTTATATCTTTTTTACCAGGTCTTTCCTTCCTTTCTCACTCCTTGTTCCTTTGGGTATCTCTACTATTGCCCTGCCGTGTACCAGACCCTTGCCTGTTCTCCGGATTGCCTATTCTTGCCGCCTAAAGATACCTGCCTATTACTCACCGTGTACCAGACTCCTGCCTGCATTTGGACTGCCTTTGTTTATCGATTTGAGTTCAGACGCCTGTGTTTGTTCCTGGTTGTCTGTGGACTACTGCCCTTCCAAGGCATCACTCCACGGGATACTTCCGGTCTACAGTTCAACTCACCTTTCCGGAGACCAATCTACGAGCAATATAGGATTTAGGGGTTTTTTGTGCCTTATAGGCTTTTTCCCCTCCTAGGCGATTCCGGGAGAGGAGCCCCCTGGTCTTCCTTATTGGAGACACGGTGGCTTCCTTTCGGGGCCGTCCTTACCTCCATAAAAAAAAAGAACCTTCCAGGAGAAGAGAAAAGAAGGGTACCTGGAAAGAAGAAGAAGGTGAGGAGTTAGGGGAGGGGGTATCTTCAGAATCTGATTCATCTGACAAAGAGAGCACTGATTCAACTAACAGACCTGACAGATTGCGACGCCCAAAGAAAGTGATGGCCACCCCACAGCAGGTACAAGAGCTAGTAGCTGCCGTACAAAACTTAAATCTGGAAATGCAGAACCTAAAGGCTGCTAATGCCACCCTACAACAGCGACTGACGGACCGAGAAAGACTCTCACCGGACTTACCTCCGCTCCCACTTGTGTCAGGGAAATTTGACGGCTCCCCAAAGAAAGTCAAAGAGTTTCTGGATGCATGTAATTTACATTTTTCTTTTCGCACACAGACCTTTGCCTCTGACCACGCAAAGGTAGGATTTATGATTACACACATGACCGGGAACGCCTTAGTCTGGGCTACTCCACTTGTTAATCTACCGGACCCTGTACTTCAAGATTTCAATGCCTTTAGAAATCTACTACAACAAACTTTTCTACGAACTGAAAGTACTTTCCTTGCCTCAGAAGATCTGCTTGACATTAGACAGGGTAGCTCAGATCTTCTAACCTACATTACTACCTTTAAACAAGTGGCCGCCGAAGCGGGTTGGCAAGAGCAGGCCCAGTATGCTATATTCCGGAGGGGTTTAAGGGAAGATCTCAAGGACGAGCTAGCACGAATAGAAAGACCTGGATCTTTTGCAGAGCTCCTTACCGCGACCCTGCGGATCGATTTCAGAATGTCAGAAAGACGTCAAGAGAAGAAAAGATGGAAATCGAGCGCACCCCCTCTCTGGGATTCATCATCCTCATCGGTACCCTTCCAACGATCCACTAAAGAAGAACCCATGCAGATCGGAATGGCTCGAGCACCACTTACACCAGAGGAGCGAAAAAGGCGAAGAGAGAACTCCCTGTGTATGTACTGTGGGTCGCCTTCCCACTTACTCAGAGATTGTCCTGATGTACCAATCAGAAAGTCGGGAAACGTGCGCCCTCGGTAAATGTTGGGACACATAACCGAGGGGCCGTTTACAGTCCCTATGCTCCTCTCTCAGTATCTTCAACTGAAGTCTCTGAAGATTCACGGTTGATGGTGCTTACAGTCACTCTCAGAATTGACTCGAAGGAAGTCACCACCTTAGCCCTACTTGATTGTGGGGCTGCAGGAAATTTCATGGACATCCAATGGGCAGACAGGCAAGGAATCAAGAGAATTGCTAAACAAGAAAATCAGAAAGTCGAAGGGGTGGATGGCAAGCCCCTGAGTTCGGGCATGATTACTCACACCACCATAGCTCTTACCTTGTCTGTCCAAAAACACGTTGAAAGTATCACATTTGATCTCATAAGAGCAGCACACTTCCCCATTATTCTGGGTATCTGCTGGTTACGCAGACACAATCCCAAAATCGATTGGTCTGGTAATCTGTTAGACTTTCAATCTTCGTATTGCAAGACGGAATGCTTGCCTGAACCCGAATTCGAGATGGTAAAGACCTCCAACAGCTGTGAAGTCCGAACAGTACATTGTCTACCACGCTACCTTGAGGAATTCAACGAGGTGGTAACAGAAAAGATACCCATTGAACTCCCACCACATCGCCCTGAAGATTGCTGCATAGATCTAACCCCAGGAGCTTTGGTGCCTTTTGGGAGGATGTTTTCCCTGACTGTAGAAGAGAAACAATACCTTCGAGAATATCTGGATCACAACATGGAAAACAGACTCATCAGACCATCAAAATCACCCGCCGGAGCCTCACTATTTTTCATCTCTAAGAAAGGATCTAAGGAACTGAGGCCGTGTATAGATTATCGCGGTCTCAACCAAGTCACCATCAAGGATAGATACCCCATGCCTTTGATCACCGAAATCCTACAAGCAGTCCATGTAGCCAAGATCTTCACTAAACTTGATCTAAGAAATGCCTACCACCTCCTTCGGGTCCAAGACGGGGACGAATGGAAAACGGCGTTCCGGACCCCATTCGGCCTTTTTGAGTACAGAGTAATGCCTTTTGGGTTAGTTAACGCTCCATCTATATTCCAACGATTTATGGACCGACTATTTTCGGATCTTCTGTGTCAAACCACCTTGGTATATCTAGACGACATTCTTATCTTCTCCAAAACTCCGGAAGATCATGAAAGGCACGTCAAAGAAGTTTTTCATAGGCTTCAAACAAATCATTTGTCTGTCAAACTTACTAAATGCGTATTCGCAGTCTCCTCCATCCCTTATCTCGGGTTCATACTCTCGGACCAGGGAATCGCCATGGATCCCTACAAGGTGTCTTCCATCCTGGAATGGCCTTCTCCGACTTCTGTCAAAGAGGTCCAACGGTTTTTGGGTTTGGCTAATTTCTATAGGAGGTTCATCCCAAACTTTTCTCAAAAAATCCTACCTATCACTTCTCTTCTAAAGAAGACGACAACATCATTCAAATGGTCTATCGAGGCCGAAAAGAGTTTCAAGACCCTCAAGAACGCTTTCTGCTCAGCCCCCATCCTACAGCAACCTAACCAACACCGGCCCTTCATTTTGGAGACGGACGCTTCCTCAGCAGCTATAGGAGCTGTCCTACTTCAAGAGATACAGAATGTTGAACATCCAGTGGCTTACTTCTCCAAAACCTTAACCACCAGTCAAAGGAATTATTCAGTCATAGAACGAGAGTTGCTAGCCATGAAAGCTGCATGTTTGGAATGGCGTCACCTCCTCCAGGGAGGAGAGTTTCCATTCACCATTCGGACGGATCATAAAAACTTACAGGTCCTAAAACAATTTGAGTGCTACAACACCCGACAGGCGCGATGGGCACATTTTTTCGCACAATTCGATTTTCGTATCACCTACATTCCAGGCAAACTGAACTTGGTAGCAGACTCGCTTTCCCGCCGAAGCGACTACCTGTCAGAGACAGAGATTTCTACCGAATACATGTTCCCCAAGCCAAAAATCATTGGTGTGGTTTCATCATTCCTCAGACAAGTACAAGAGGACTCTGGAGGTCGCTTCGAGTTGGAAAAACACCCCAAAAACGTGTCTTATGAAATCAGAAAAGGTCTGTATCTAGTCAAGGGAAAACTGTACCTACCCACACAATCTTTCCGCAAAATGGCACTAAACTGGTGCCATGACTCCAAATTAGCGGGTCATCGAGGAGGAACCAACACTTTCGAATATCTCCAACGACACTTCTATTGGCCAAAGATGAAAGAGGATGTAGATCGATATGTTCAGTCCTGCATTGTCTGTCTTCGGAACAAATCTTCACGCCAACGACCGATCGGTCTCCTCAATCCATGTGAAGTGCCCAAGAGTCCCTGGAGCACCATCTCTACTGATTTTATCGTGGATTTACCCCCATCTCAAGGTTATACATGTATTATGGTAGTAGTGGACTCATTCACCAAACTAGCTCATTTTTCTCCACTACCAGGGGTTCCCACTGCGGATAAGATGGCAGACCTATTTCTCCAAGACATCTTTCGGTTGCATGGTATGCCAAATAAGATAATATCGGACCGCGGTAGTCAATACACCTCCCGGTTCTGGAAAGCAGTATGTACCAGACTAGGGATCGAAAGAGCTCTCACTTCAGGATTTCATCCACAATCCAACGGACAAACAGAACGATTGAACGGAACGCTAGAGCAGTATCTACGGTGCTTCATCAATTCCCAACAAGATAACTGGAATACCTTGCTCCCACTAGCAGAATTCTCCTATAATAATTCAGTACATTCTGCTATCGGGTATAGTCCTTTTTTTTGCACCTACGGATACCATCCTCGTTCCATACTTCCGGTCTCTGGTCTTTCTTCTAATTTACCCGCTGTTGATTCATCCCTCTCTCTTCTCAAGGAAACCCATAAGAAGACACAGGAAGGCCTTCGATCGGCTCAAGCGCGCTATTGCGTTCAAGCCAATAAACATCGTCGGCCGGTTCCGGGGTGGGAAGTAGGAACGAGAGTAATGCTTTCCACTAGATATCTCCCTCGCTGGGTCCATCCCTCCAAACTTTCTCCCAAGTTTCTAGGGCCATATGAGATAATCCAAAAGATCAACCCAGTGGCCTTTCGTTTACGACTACCCACTACACTAAAGAGGGTTCACCCTGTATTTCATGTCTCTCAACTCAAGTCTTTTCAGTCTGACCCTTGGGCACGTCGGGCTAAACAAGACCCGATCCCTCGGGGTTCCTCGCAGACAGAGTTCGAAGTGGCCCAACTCTGTGACTCAAGATATCGCAGGGGTAGATTGGAGTATTTAGTCAAGTGGAAAGGCTATCCATCCTCAGAAAATTCTTGGGAACCCATCACTCACATTAATGCACCGTTCTTGCTTCGCAAGTTCCATTTTTTTCACCCGGGGAAGCCAGGGGGTGGAGCCTATCGGAGGGGGCATACTGTCACATCACGGAATACCTGGCGTTTGTGGAACCGATGGCGACATGAACGCTAGTTTCGTTTTCATTTACCTCCGTTTTGGCCACGCCCCCTTTTCCTACGTTTTTCTCCCCTCTGCCCTGATTTCATTGGTTGTGACGCTCCCCGACTCGGACTCTTTACCAGCTCCTTCCGGGTCGGGGATGCGTCGCAACGCTTCCGGGTTTTCGTATCCCTGAGCCTTGCTGCTAGTTTCCCGTTCGCCTCCCCCTTGCCAGCTACTACTTCCATTCCTTTTTGTTTTGTAGTACTGCGCCTTTCTGGGCGCCGCTTTTTTCCACCTATATTGCCTATATAACTAGCCTTTCTTGGTTTTCCCTTTTCCCGTTACTTTTCTTACACCCACCTTCTTCGCCTCCTTCCAGTCTGTTACCCCCCTTCCTTCCTTCTACGTTCTACCCTTTTCCGTCTTCCCTTTCTTGTTTTCCTTTTTTTTATATCTTTTTTACCAGGTCTTTCCTTCCTTTCTCACTCCTTGTTCCTTTGGGTATCTCTACTATTGCCCTGCCGTGTACCAGACCCTTGCCTGTTCTCCGGATTGCCTATTCTTGCCGCCTAAAGATACCTGCCTATTACTCACCGTGTACCAGACTCCTGCCTGCATTTGGACTGCCTTTGTTTATCGATTTGAGTTCAGACGCCTGTGTTTGTTCCTGGTTGTCTGTGGACTACTGCCCTTCCAAGGCATCACTCCACGGGATACTTCCGGTCTACAGTTCAACTCACCTTTCCGGAGACCAATCTACGAACAATATAGGATTTAGGGGTTTTTTGTGCCTTATAGGCGTTTTCCCCTCCTAGGCGATTCCGGGAGAGGAGCCCCCTGGTCTTCCTTATTGGAGACACGGTGGCTTCCTTTCGGGGCCGTCCTTACCTCCATAAAAAAAAAGAACCTTCCAGGAGAAGAGAAAAGAAGGGTACCTGGAAAGAAGAAGAAGGTGAGGAGTTAGGGGAGGGGGTAACTTCAGAATCTGATTCATCTGACAAAGAGAGCACTGATTCAACTAACAGACCTGACAGTGTGATGCAACTGTGATACAAAACTGGCCTGAGAGCCAGAGCTCACTGAGATGTGCCTGGAGTCCCTCTTCTGTTTATTGATCCCTGTTGGTTTTGCCGGTAATAAACCACAGTTGAACTTGCTGTCTGTCTGGGCCTGCGTTCCTTTTGGGCAAAGGGAAGGAGTTAGGCCTTCCATGAGTTCTGGGTTCGCGAACTCCTAGCAACCCTCGACCTGCCTGGGAGTTTACTCCTAACAAATTGGTAGGCAGATGATGGTTGCCTGTGCCGCCCGGCACCCAGCCGACCCCTTTGCCCCCAAACCTGACAGGCTTTGGGACAATCGCGATTATTACGAGAAAAAACGGGAAACGCGTTCCGTTTAAAAAAGGCCACCGGGAGCTGTTTGGAAATCCATCCATCCCAAAACCAGCGAGCGTCTAAACAGTGCACAACGGGGAGGCGAGTGCTTTGACGGGGGATTCGCAGCCAAGCAGCATCAGTGCTGCACAGAACGTAAGCAATTGGGGAATGAGGGAGGGCACTGAGTATTGTGGGGTATAACAGTGTGTATCAGTGTTGTTAAATATTGGTGAAGTATTTAGCAGTATGTCCTAGAATTGTCTAGTATGGTAGTTGTGAGTAGGGAATGGAGCAGAGGTAGAAGTACCTGTGTCTATGCTTAGGTCGCATTCTGTTTTAGAGGGCTTAGATGATGGGAGTTTATGAATAAAGATATTCCTGTGAATTGGGTGTTTTAGCTCAGTTATAGATTATGGTATTCCCGTGAGGGTTAGCTAGAGCTATCCTAGATTGCAGAAGGTGAACAGACTGGTTAATTCTCCTGGATAGAGGCGTTTCACTTGTTAGGCGGCACAACGGGTGCAGTTCGGTCACAGGAGAATAGAGGTATACTCTGCCCCAGAGAGGCAGGAAGGCAGCTGTGGGGTTTTGTGTGGGATGGAGAGCAATGGGGTAGTGTTTTGTGTATGCGCATTTGTCTATTCATTTGCATCGCGATTTTAGTTTGGTGACGTCACCCTTAGGTTGGTGCATAGAACGGAGAGTTGTGACGGTGAGGAGCTAGTATTGAGAACTTGGGATTGGCCGATGAGGTGAACCAGTGGTGGTGCGTGGGAGGCGCATGCGCAAGATTGTGGTGGTGTGCCGGAGAAGGCAGCGATTGTAAAGGAGGGGCTTACGCAGAGCACACCGACTAAGGTGTAGAGCCAAGGAGGCACGTAGAAATTGAAACATGTTATCATTGCATTGTAACTTTTATTTCCCTGTACAGCGGATTGTCCAAAGCCTCAACTTGAGGTCAGGTAAAAAAGGTGCCACAAAATGTATCAGGGAACTAGTGGGGGAATAACCCCCCTTCAGTACTTATGTAAGACATTGGGCCTCATTACAGCCTTGCCGGTCTGGAAACAACGGTGTCGGTAAGTTTATCGGCACCGTTGTTTCTGGACCTGCAAAGTACAATCATGGCGGGCGGATGCCCTCCCGCCTGGCAGGTCTGACCTGCCAGGGCAGACCAGCACCCGCCCACAGAGTTTCACAGAAGCACTGGCACCATTATTACCGGTGCCGGTGTTTCCGCAGTGCCCATTCCCATAGAATACTATGGGACTCTACAGGAATCAGGAACAACATTCTACCGGCGCCTGACTGTTGTAATACCCCAGTGTTACAGGCAAGTCAGGCGCCAGTAACTGTTTACGGGTCCAGCAGCTACCTTCCAGTTTTACCGGCATGGTTACTGCCAGACCCGTAATGAGGCGCTTTGCCTCCTTACAAGGAGAAAATCGTTAAGTCCAGTATAGAGTGGTCCAAAAATATGGAAGTTAACTAAACCATGGCCGCCTTGCAGTAGTTTCTCCAGGGACGTGCAGTGATCGCTAAAGACACACATACAAGGCAGTTACAAGGGGAAGAAATTGACCAAATGCATGGCAATATTTGAATTGCGGCGCATGTTCCAGGAAGGAGAGGGGGAAACGGCGAGGTGTATGTGGATACTGAACCAATGTGAGGTGAAGCAGGAAGGGGCAAACCCCTCTGTAGCTACCCCCGCTTCTCCAAGCGTAGTATCAGATGACACAGATGATTAACAGGGTCGATGTACCCAATAAGTGAGCTTAGGGCAGCAAAGGGGTATTCAAATCTGACATACAAACCACCACCATATACTAAGGAGGACAAACCAAAGGGTGCAGAACAACCTGCTAGCAGCACGGGAGCGAGCGAGGAGGGGCGGCAGCGCGCAAAGGCAGAATTCAAGGACATAGGTACTGAGGAGTGGATAGCGGCACAAGTGCTCTTGTAGCTTAAAGGGGAGACAACGGGGGAAGCAGAGGGAGCGACTAGGGTGATCAAGAGTTTGGAAGGACAGCAAGAAAGACTTGACTGGGCAGAACAAATGGAGGGGGAGGAGAGAAGTGAGAAGGATCGAGAAATTAGATTAAAGCGCAAAGAGAGGGAAAGGAGAAGAGAGGCGAAACTGGAACAAGAAGACAGGGAGCGGAGAAGGGAGGAGGAGAAGGAATGAATGGAAAGGGAGCGAGAGGAAAGGATAGAGAGGGAACTGAAGGAGTGGAAGAGGGTAGAGATGATAGAGAAAATAGAAAGGTAACTAGAAAAAGCAGAAAGAAGGAGGGAGATGGCAGAGCAAGAACAACGCAAGTTAGCAGAAAGGGAACAGAGGAAGTTGCAGTTGGACAGATTGGCGAGGGAAAGGGCATAAAAGGAGGAGGACAAGCGAGCAATAAGGACGATCAGTGAGCAAGTAGCCTTGGAATTGGAGAGGAAGAGACAGGAGGAGGGGGGGCGTGCAGAGCCAGACAGAACAGATATACAGGGGAGGGTCTCGGTAGGAAGTGGGGCAGCGTGTCTAGGGGTATGGCCAGGAGTAGCAAGTATAACCTGGTGGACATTGACCTTACTTTAAACACTAACGCTGACTCAACGTCCAGGAAACTTAATTTCTCCGATGCCTTCTGTAGTAACATGTACATGCGGTCTGATAATGATGACAGACACAGCCGTAACGAGAGCGGGGAGCAGAACAGGGTCCACCTCACCAGGACAGGGGAGGGTGCAACATGGGAATGTAGGTCACAGACATGGAGAAGGAGGGGCCGATCTAGAACAAGCACAGCAAGCAACTGACAGGTGCACTACACAATGCATACCTCAATATGCTCAAGGACCTCCCGGGACGCAGGAGATACGAGACAGCACTGGCACATTCTAGAGGACGATTGTCCAGAGCTCACAACGAGAACAAACGAGTACCTACACTGGAACTGGTGGACATGTGCACAGACATTGAGGATGAGAGAGGGCCTATTCAAATCAGACAGTATCGGAGGACGCCCGAAGAGAGAGCAGGCTACTCACAGATGCCCTTATTAGAGAGGGGAGGGACAAGGCCTCAGTATGTGCCCTGGAAACACGCAGGCAAGGAAAATGTTAAGTACATATTATCCTCGTTGAGCGTGGGAGCGGGGAAGTGGATTTATGAGATGGAGAAGCTGACAGCAGGGCACAGGTTGGCAGTGGGTGACGTAAAGGGATTATTAGTTTCGATATTAGGGGACACAGCAGAAGACATATGAAAGAGGGTGGAGTTCCCAGGGGTAACGATCCAAAACACAGCACAGGACGGGTCACCATTTGCAAATTGCAGAGCAGTAGTATGGCAAGCATTACGAACACAGTACCCCGACGCGTCAGACATTGGCGCAATTACATCATGCAAAATGCGTGACATCGAAGATCCTAGTCAATATATTCAAGAGATTCAAGAGCTTTGGCACCTTGAGACTCGAGAGCCTTGGGACAAAACGATAGCCATCTTTTTTCATATCTTGGTGCAGAGACTCCCAGAACCGGTACAGTAGAGTTTGAAGAAGTTGGTGGGGATGAAATCAAAGGAATGGGCAGAAATACAACTCACAATAGTGCACCATTGTAGGCTGTGGCAGGAGAAGATGAAGCAAAAGGAGGAGGAGAGAAAGGCAAGGGCAAATACAGGGCTTTCATCAGCAGGCGCCATAAGCACAAACTCAGGCACCGCCACCTCCACAGGTACAGACACAAGCACCACAAATGGCAGTGCCTCTACCACAGTACCTGCAAGCGTCTCAAATCAGAGGGAGTACGCAGCACATAGCACAAATACAGGACAGTGACACCACAGAGCCCATGGACACAGGGGCAACAGTACCAGTGAGAAGACTGGGATAAGTCACCATGGTGGGAAACAACCTTTTCACGGGGGACATATTATCATTGTATCCACAATAGGACAGCCCACAAATGAACTTGATGTGTCCCATCCTGTCGATCACACCCAATCCTGCGGAGGAACATCGCATAGGGGTGGCGATAGGTGACAAAACATTTTCCTTTCTTGTAGACACTGGGGCGACTAGGTCATAGACTCGGGAAGGGACATTTGCATTGTCAGGCGATGCCATGAACACTCAAGGATTCTCTGGGGCTTGGGAAGTGGTTCCTTTTACTGATAACATCTCCTTATCTATAGGAGATCACAACTTGTCACAACCTTCACTTTACTCTCAACAGACACCTGTAAACACCTTGGGACTTGACATCATAAGCAGGTTAAACATGACTATCTCCTTCACAGACAAGGGCATAATCTGCTCAACACCAGGCATACGCATGTTGAACCTGAGACAAATTGTTCAAGCATATTGTGGGAGCACGGTACAGAGGGGGGTGCCAATGGACCCAGAAATGTTCCAATACAGGACAGACATTGCCATCGCATGGATGCCAGGCATAGCAGGGAAGATGTGGCGGCTGCCCAGTGAATATCTATTTGGGCCAGAGACACCAATTCATGAGCCAGAAGGGACCATTGTGTCCATTGAGATTGGGACAGTGTTGGCTAGGGAGGATTGGATTGCAATGCATGCAACAGATGACACAAGGAGGGCATGGAGAGCCATTATTGCGGTTGCAGAAGGGTGCAGGTTGACAACAGTAACAGATGAGGAACCCTTCATGGAGGAGAGGTTGCAAATGGAAATGGTGTTTGAGATGAGTGTGACCTTTTGGTTACAGATCCATTACAGAGAGGTCCTGCAGAGAATGGCGATGGTGCAGGAGGCGACACCCTCATTCTGGGAGGAAGACATGGCTAAAATGCCTGACAGCTTATGAACCACAAGTCCCTCTGATGTGGGGTGTATAAAAAGTATTGGAGGAGTGAAGATCAAATTGAAACCAGGAGCAATATTGCCACGAGTAAAGCAGTATCCCCTGACCAAGGAGGCAGATGAGGGTATCTATGAGACAATCAACGCCATCATTGAGAGAGGCATCCTAGTACCATCATAATCTCCATGCAAAACCGCATTGTACCCCGTGTGCAAGGTCAATGTGGGGTCATGGCGTTTCATTCAGGATTTACGCCCTCTTAACCACATTGTAGAAGCAGATTATCCAGTAGCAGCAAACCCTGCAATGATTTTGTGCGGCATCCCAGCGGAGGCCACCTGCTGCACAGTCATTGATCTAAAGAATGCATTATTTTCAGTACCACTACACCGAGACTCACAAGACTTGACCAGCTTTATTTACTGCAACCAGAAGTGGAAACACACTTGTTTGCCATAAGGCTACTGCGAGTCACCATCTATTTTTAATAGAGTGATCCAAATGAATCTAGGCAACATTGAGACAGAGAGCACAGTGCTACAGTACGTAGATGACATCCTGATTTGCAGCGAGACAGAGGACCAGTGCAGGATGGACTTGGTGCACATGCTGACAGTGTTAGCAGCCAAGGGGTACAAGGTGGACAAGGCCAAGCTCCAGTATTGTCAGAAAGAAGTGCTGTACATTGGACAGATAATATCTAAGGACGGGAGACACATTGCCCCAAAGAGAGCACAAATTATTTTGACCGACCACAACCCAAGATAGTAAGGGAAATGCAGCAGTTCCTCGGATTGTGCAACTATTGTGTTGGTCTTTGACTACAGCACATACACCAGGCCACTCTTGACTGAACTGAACAAGGCCCAGAAGGGGACAAAGACACTAATGTGAACTGCAGAGATGACTGATGCCTTTAAGGAACTGAAATTGGCCATATGCAGTGCTCCAGTATTAGGAGCCCAAGACTATAAGAAGGAATTTTTCCTGTTTTTCCACACTGACGGTGTAGGACGAAGGCAGTACTGACTCAGAAAACAAGCATGGGCCAAAAGCCAATCGCTTACTACAGTGGGCAGCTTGACCCAATGATGAGAGGACATGATATGTGCGAACAATCCTTGGCAGCCATAGCCTTCACTGTGGAACGGTCAGCAGCAGTGACAATGGGGTGCACCACCACTCTTTATGTGGAGCACACCCTGTTTGCGATACTGCACAAGCCAAAGAGCACATTGACTACCCAGCGAGCCTCAGGGTACAAGGTCATACTATCCAGAGTAGGATTGAGAATAGTGAGGTGCAAGACTGTAAACCCAGAATTATTGTTGGCAGATGTCTACCAAGCCGGAGAGTATGCACACGACTGCACAAAGAACATATAGGAGTTCAGTGAGACACGCAGAGTGGAGGAACGACGTGCTGTACATTGACGGTTCATCAATTATTGACCAGACTGATGGGATCAGAAGGACGGTACTGCTGTAGTGAGAGTGAAGGAGGCTGGACAAGTGAGGTGGTTGTGAGTGCATGGTTACCATCTCATTACTCAGCACAAGCGGCAGAACTAGTGGCTCTCATAAAGATTGACAATATACTCTGATAGCGCATACGTCACGTCTACAGTACATTCAGGATTAGCGCTATGGCTCAGGAGAGGGTACAGGAGAGCAGATGGGACCCCACTACAGCATGCGCTACTGTTAGGCAAATTGATTGAGATGATTGCATACCCACAGGAGTTGGCCGTAGTGACGTGCCAGACACACACAAAGGGAGAAGATGCTATCTCGAAGCAGCAGACTATGAGGCAAAGTGTGCAGCATATTTTGGGGACCTAAGGGAATTGAAGGAAAGACCCAAGATTCCGGGAGGAGTAAGGAACATGGTAATGAGGGAAGGTTTCAACTGCCTACCAGAAACTCAGATTATGTAATTATAAGGAACTGCACCACCAGAGTAGAGAGAAATCTGGGTGAAAAGAGGGTGCTCTATGTCTCCAACAGATGCTTTATGGAGATGGAATAACACAGGGAAAGTGGTCATGCCCTAAGCACTACTGAAAACCGCACTGGCACAACTGCATTTTCCAACACATACAGGGGAAGAGGTCATTGCTGTGCGTATTGGAGAAACGTGGTTTTGCCCAATTTTGAATGAACATGTGGCCAATTTTATTAATGGCTGCCTGACTTGCCAGCAGTTCACAGCTGGACACACCCCGAGAATTGGGACAGTAGCCATATCAAGAGCCGAAGGCCATTTCCTGCATTTCCATGTAGATTATGTGGACATGAACCAAGTGTGTCAGGGGTACCGCTAAAGGATAGTGGTTGTCTGCCCATTCTCAAGGTGGATAGAGGCTGGGCCCTGTTCACATGCTGACACACTCAGGTCTGCAAAATTCCTGGTGCGGGAAGTTTTCCCACAATGGGGTGTGTGTGAGGTCCTGCGGTCTAAAAATGGCCCTCACTTCACCAATGAATTGCTTCAGCATATCACAACCCTGTTAGAAATTAAACACAAATTCACCTGTGCGTACCAGCCGCAAGCAAGTGGGGTGTGAATGCTTCAATGGCCTCCTGAAGGAGTGCATTGCCAAAACTCAACAGAGCACCAAAAATAATTAGCTTTACTGCTTGGCACTGGCACTGTTTGAATTGCGCAGCAAGCCATGGTCTAACCACCATTTAATGCCCCACACGGTGGTGACAGGATGGCGCATGCATCTTCCCCTGGCTCCTCCCACTAGGGCATTGAGGGATTGTGAGAGTAGTGCAGAGGTACTTGGTCAAGAAATGTATGAATAGGTTACTTCACTGGTTTCTAGCGCTTCTTTTGTCTTTCGCCAGATACAGAGGACACAGGCCAACCCTGAAGACGATAAGCGAATGTGTCATGCGCCCGTACTCGTGGATGCAGTGGAATCGCTTCCGTTGGGGCGGCCATTGAATGTTCCATGATGCTCTTTGCTATCCACGGTGACGGTCTAGTCTTTTTTGTTCCTTCCGGGTTGGCGGCGCTCGGCTCGCTGGGAGGTATTTCAATGCCTTCCTCCCGGCGAGCGGCGCATTGCAACGTTTGGAGTTTGTTTTCGCTTCCTCTCCATGCTGTGTTTCAATGCTTCACTGTGTTTTGCACTTCTACTTTGGGCCCCTGTCTTTCGGGCCCATTTCCTCTGTTCCCTGCCTCCTTTTTTCCCCTTTCCTGTTCTCTCCCTCCTCCGAGTCCCATCTCCCCTCCCTCCAGCCGCTGTTGCGGCTTGCCTTCCGAGCCTTCTCTACTGCTTCTGTTTATTTCTGGCTCGCCATCCTGTTCCGGTCATCCGACTGGTGCCGCACTTACCCTATACCGTGGATCTACATTTGCTACGTCCTCTCCACTTCAGCTACACCGACTTCCGGACATCTTCATCCTCCGGGTTTTTTTCTGCCAAGCGCTTTTTCCCCAAATATGCTCCTGCCTCGGTGAGGGGGCCCCAGTGCTACCGTTCTACCGGTGGCCACTCTGGCTTCGTACCGGGACAGGTCTCAGTCATCACAGCTGCAGACGTATAGAGAGAGCCCTGTACACTTCCATTCGGACTCCAGTTCTGCAGGTGAGGAGTCGGAGGGAGGAAGTGGTCCGAAGACAACGAAAAAAAACTACGTATAAGTGTCAAACGTGACAGAATGGACTGTGATACTACAGAACCAGAGACTGTAACAAAACATTCAGTGCAAGTAGGAGACTAATTTCTCCTCAAAAATGTCACGAGGTACTGGAATGCGGCTAGGTTCACGGGACCTCACAGAGTGGAGGCCGTTACTGAACAAGCTGTTCGACTTGAAGAGAAAGGCGTTTGGAACCACATCCAGGACATCAAGCCCTACTAAGCGGTGGCCTCGCCTAGCAGTGCAGCAACGGAGATTGACAGGGCCAACACAACAGATCTGGATAGACCACAAGTGCGTGTGGAAACAATTGATTTAGGGACACCTGGCCATCCTATGGTCCGATGCTCCCAAGCAACAGAAGTAGCAACGGCAATACTCGTGTGCATTGACCGCTAAAACACATTTATGTTATTTTACTCTTTTCTCCGCACACGCAGGTTGTGAAGCAGCAACTAAAATATTTGTGAACCCGAAAGCTTAAACAATGTTTTGTTCTCTCTCTCTTCGCACATGCAGGTTGATGCGACTGTTAGAACTGTTTAGAGGGTTACCCTGATGTTACCTCCCATTGACCACCCCAAAGGATTTTCCAGCAGTTCGTACACTCTGTCAGAAGACCAAGATGCTTTAGAGCACGATCCGCTGAAGAATACTTCCTTGTCTTCATTGAGTACTTGGCCCAAGCCTTCCCCCAACTTGAACACAGTGCATTCCCTGTTCTACCCACGTTAAGAGACCCCTCAGTAAGAAAGGTCTGGGAGGAGATCTTTATTTTCACCCTTAGTGATTATTTAGTTCACAGAGCCTGAGGGTACTGACAAATACTAAAACAATAACGATTTTCTTGCGACTTTCGGGCGGACAACTTTACCATCTCATCAGCTGCCAGGATCCAGCAGCGTAAGTGGTTATGGCTGAGATAATAAAAACCGTCATCCTATTGCTGTGTCTATTGATTACCAGTGGTAAAATTGGGTTTATTATATGGCAATTATCTGTAATGGTCGGCGCTACCGCTGTACCCTCTACTAACATTACCCCAACCTGAGCAGGAGGAACTACCATGTCAGATGTAAGAGAAGACACTGCTGACAAGGTAAGGAGAGGTAAGGGCAATGTTGATACAGCCATGAAGGGAGTTAATATGTATCTCACAGACGCAGCACGAGTATCCAACAACATGTGGTATAAGCACATGGCCAAAGTGGGTAGGGATACCACTGGGGAGAGCTGTTATGTCTGCTTCTTAATCCCCTATGCTATGAGTGCAACTAGAACGTTCATTGCAACTGAAATGTCCACAGCAAAAGCACAATGCCTGATGTATCCCGCAATGTTCCAACCGCGAGAAAGATTCCAAGAGAAACAGCAACATGGAGATGGATGTCTAAAGGGACCTTTCCCTAGGAAGACAATTACATCAAGACATTAGCCATGATGAACAACTACTGGCAGCTCCTTGAGGGGCTGCAGTAAATAACTGAGGGGCCATAGAAAGAAAAACAAAGACCATCACACTGAAGGAATTGCCATACCCATGGACAAGAGTAAAGTAGATAGGAGGAGAACCTTTATGTTGGGAAAGACCACAGATGTTGATCTATGGACGTGTGTACACTAATGATGGCTGGGAAGATGGAGTGGTAAGAAGCAGGGCACTAACCTCAGCCAAATCACCAGTGAGCATGGTGCAAAAGGAGAATGAGAAGTGCCTGAAGGAATGGGACAGGAGTGCAAAGTTGGTGACATGGGTAGAGAATGAAGCTGGACCGATGCCAATAATTCCTCTGAAGACACCAACCCTGTGTTACCAGCACAATGGCGATGAGGAGGTTGGCGAGAATGTAGGATGCAAGACGGTTGAGATTATTCTGGCGATGGGAGCAGGAACAGCAGTGCTCATGGATCAATTGGGCGTGTGGGTCCAAAGCATAAGAGAAGCTGCCTCCTTACTGGGGAGGGGTCTGTTCCTTAGTACACATCAACATGCCCTCCTTGGTGGTACCCAAGAAAGATGTGAAGCGTGACGACGTCCCCAAGATGGATAACAGACAAAAGAAGAGATCACTGAAGATAGCACCGACAGTAAAAACAAAGAAAAAGGAGGAACAAACAGGAATAAGCAGGGTGAAAAGAGGGGGCAATTACTTCTCAGGCAAATCAGAAACAGCATTGGATGAGGTACCAGCAGAACACCGACAATTCAGCATGACACAAATGTTCTTCACATCTCTGATACCCGGAGTATAGGTGTACGCAAATGCCAAATGGTTACAAATAACCCATTGGGAGTTGATGGCAACTATAAATTTGACAGTTAATGGGTTCGATGGCATAAAAGAAGAGCTCCGAGCAATAAGGTTGGTGGCGCTCCAGAACCGAAACGTTCTGGATTTCCTCACAGCGATGGAAGGAGGAGTTTGCGCAAAGATCGGGAGTTCAGGTTGCAGGTTCATACCTGCTAACGATGAAGATAACAGAACTCTCTCAGACGCAGTTGGGCAGTTAGCAGAAATGCATGTGAAGATGGAGGACGAAGCACGTGGAACAGGAAAGGACAAGAGCTGGCTAGCATATCTGTGGTCATGGATGCCATCATGGCTGGCAGATGGCTAAAGGTAATAGTGGGAGCACTGGCACAAGGGGCAGCATCCCTATGTGGGATCAAGATATGCATTGCAAGATGCAAGAAGACAGCAGATGAAGCAATAGGAATGCAAATTCTGATGGATGTGAACATAGGAGGAGCGATGGATGAGATTGTGAAGTAAACAGACAGACTAAAGGAGAAAATAGCGATGTGTGACCTATTTCCGGCAGGGACAAAGGTGGATAACCCCCGCGACCCAAGGAAGCATGAAGGGAAGTGGGTTTGTTGCAACCCAGAAGGAGCATGCGCTTACATGTACTGGTCCTTGGTCCTTTGATGATCACGTAAACTATTATGGACCCCTCAGAGTAGTAACAAAGATATGGCGACCAAAAGAAGATGAGTGGTTCTTTCGTGATGTGGTTGACAAGTCGACCAAAGGGGGGACTGAAGAGGGATGGGTGAAATCTACCCCTCTTTCCCCCTCCACCAGGCATAGGAACCAGAAGAAGAAATGGAAGAACGGCAATCTCGCTTATCATATTGCACCGGTTCCCAGTGCCCCAGTGAGTGACAAGTATGTTGAAAGGTACTTGCACCGTCAGCCCTATAACACAGGAGTACTCACGTTGCCCACAGTAAATGAAGAATCCCTGGATGCTATTAAGGACACCTCAATTGACAGCCTCGACTAAAGCGCCAAGAAGACATGCTTCAATGTCGTTAGAGACATCATAACACAACAGCTTTAGACATGAAGTTCACGTGTCATCCGCACATCGGGACACGGAAAAACACACCCGAATACATAAAGAACATATGCGTCAGTTCTATGAGTTAGAGGACAGATACATATACATACTGCCATTGCTTTATTATTTTTGCCATTAGCTTGACCGCAGTAATGCAGAAACCACAAGAAACAAGAGATCCTGTGCAGAGGCTTGCAGATGCTCCTATGCAACTAACGCTATGGAGCGTCAGGAGCACCTGAGGGACCTGACAGCACCATAAACACTTATCCCATGGATATTATAGAGTAGCACAAATAAGTAGAGGTCTTGCCTCGATCTTAGTAAAATTACAACAGACCACAACAGTCTCAGTAAAGGCTGAGCGGAACAGAATTCAATGTGAACACAAGAGCAACCGTGTGGGATAGGGTCTGCTGCCAAGGCTACCTTGTTGCGAGTGACATTCCATTCCCTTAACTGCAGTAACATCATCATAAAATCAGACTAATTCAGAGCTGGCAAGCTCAGAAACACGGTCTCTGAACACGTGGTCCAGGAAGGCTGAGAGCCAACCGAAACTAGCAGCTAGGAAGAGGAGCAGTCTCACTGATCCAAACAATGGCTTGGAACAAAGTTGTTACAGAAAAAGCTGAGTGTCCTATGATGAGAACCGACGCGCTCATAGTGTCTGATGGTTTACACATGTTACAATGCAGACACATAGGGACTCATTACGAGCTTGCCAGTCCGGGTACAATGGTACTGGTAAGCATGGTGGTACTGTTGTATCCACCCCAGCAAACTCCGAGCTGTGCTTGCGGGAGCCTTTCATTCCGCCAGGTCTGACCTGGCGGAATCAAAGGCACCCGCGAGCACAGCATGTCGGATGCACTGGCAATGTTATAAACGGTGCGGGTGCATCCCACCTCCCCATTCTCATTGAGCCCTATGGGGCTCAAATGGGAATGGGGAAGAACTTTTTCCGGCGCCCAAGAATGGGCAAATACCGGGTACGGCAAGGTTGGAATGACCCGGTAATTGCCCATTTCTGGGCGCCGGAAAAAAATGTATACCGGCGGCAGCCTCGTAATGAGGCCCATAGTTGTTCTTATTACCTTGAAAAGGTACACTCCGAGCTGAGAACCTACTTGGGTCCCAGGCCTCGGGGTGACAGCTCTAGCCAATCACAGTTCAGGGCCCTAGTGGTGGGTAGCCATGGGCAAGAACCAATGACAAGACCCTCACACTGCAACACTGTTGAATATTAGGTACTTGGGGATAAGCCATGCTGGCCATCTGACATGAGAGAGCCAATCGACTAACAACTGTAGAGCCTGCTATAGGTGGACTACACCTCAACACCCAATCACAGGGTGCGATAGGTTTTCTGGGGACAGGCCCAAGTTGTGATGTCAGTGTGATGCAACTGCAATACAAAACAAGCCTGTGAGCCAGAGCTCACTGAGATGTGCCTGGAGTCCCTCTTCCATGTACCGATCCCTGTTGGTTTTAGCTGTAATAAGCTACAGTTGAACTTGCTGTCTGTCTGGGTCTGCGTTCCTTTTGGGCAAAGGGAAGGAGTTAGGCCTTCCATGAGTTCTGGGTTCGCAAACTCCTAGCAACCCTCAACCTGCCTGGGAGTTTACTATTAACACCATAGAAGAAGGGCTATTGAAAAGGGTAGGCCAAACCTGTAACGTCTAACTGCAAAAATGGAGGGCCATTAGATTTAATCCAGGAGAAACCCCCCTGGAAATGGGCGAACAAATGAAAAATGCAGTCGCTCTTTGGATTAATAACAAAACAATGGAAGAATTGGTAGATATGATTACTTTAGAGCAATTCACCAATTCTTTAACCCTTGTTTTGCAAAAAGCAGTATAACAACTAAATCGACCTACCCTAGCCATTGAGACTGTCCAAGACACCTCCTCAGAGGTATTCTTCCCTTCCTCTCCTTCCCCCAGAAGCTCACTGTCTCCCGAGCCCTGGTTCTCTCAAGGCTGGACTACTGTAACAGCCTCTATCTTAATCTGCCTGCCTCCACTCTCCGCCCTCTGCAACTTATCCAGAACAAAACTGCGAGACTTGTCCTTGGCCTCAAGCCCAGGGACCGTATCTCTCCAGGACTGAAATCTCTTCACTGGCTCCCAGTGGCTGCGAGGATTAAGTTCAAAACCCTCTGCATTGTCCACAAGGCCTTCTGGGGCCTGGGGCCTAAATACCTTCAACTCTCTCTTCCTAAATATCTGCCTTCACGAGCCCTTCGCTCATCCGTCTCCAACTCCCTCATGGTCAGCCGCTTCTCGAAGCAACGAGCTGGGGGTAGATCTCTCTCCGCAGCAGGGGCCTCCCTCTGGAACAGCCTTCCTGCCTCCCTGAAACTTGAGGAGAACCATCTCCGGTTCCGGAAGCACCTCAAAACCTTCCTCTTCGCTTCTGCCTTCTCTCTCCCTCTCCCTTGCTAAACCTGCTAAACTCCCCACTGAAGTCTGCACTAAACCTGCATCTGGGCCACTCTGTGACCTCGGTCCAGGGCCCAGCCACTCTCCACTTGCACTGCCTCCCTGGCTCCTCCTGCACTGTGGGACTGTCACTGCATCCCTACAGCCCCCTTCCCAGCACTTGCTCTGCACTTACCTCGCACTTGCCACCAGCTGGCCCTTTTATTTATTATTTATTATTTATTATTTTATTACGCTACTTACCTTGTACTGCACTTTCCCCCCCCACCTCCTCCCCCTGCACTTTCTCCTTTTCCCCTCACCTCTGCACTTGCACGATCTGAATGACACCTGGCCTAGTAGGATCGTTTGTCTGTCTTCCCCTTGTTTCCCTCCCTCCCTGCCTCGTCGCGCCTTGAAACACTTGTGTATAGGCGCGTTACAAATACCATATCATATCATATCATATCATATCATAAGACCTCTTGAAGGCAGCCAAACACTTCCACCATCTGTACACTGAGGTGAGGAACGGAAAGATTACAAACCTACTCACCAACCCCAGCCCCAAGTAGTAGATAAGGGAGGAGGGTCATATAAAAACAAGGAATAGAAACCGAAGGAAAGAATGGAAGTTAAAAGACCTGACCCTAGAAATAGGGAAGAAAGTAAAAGGGAGAAACCTAAAGGAAGCAGACCGCCCCCTCCTACCTGCTTTTTATGTAGCGAAACTGATAATTTGGCCCGACACTGTCCGAAAAATGTAAAAGAGGAAGCTATGGAAATAGGCTGTCTAAAAGGGGAAGAATGGGAAGAACCCAAAGAATATCTGGAAACCTTCAGCATATGTTTGTGTCAGTCTTCTGCTGAATTCACATATGAATAGGCCTGGGTAAATGGGAAACAAGTGAAGGCATTAATTGACTCGGGTAGAAAGCAAACCGCCATAAGGTAGGACCTCAAGAATGCTATCCTAGTTAGAGTTACCTGTATACACAGGGATAACGAAATATACCCCAAGATACCTGTGTACATTAACATCAGGTGCGAGTCATGTCTAATATCATTGGCCATCATTCCTGGGCTCCCCGAAGAAGTAATTATGGGACGGTACTTCCCTACATTCTTTTGCAGGAATCCCCACCTTCCCATAGGGAATTTTCACCCCAAGACTATTGGCACTTTAACCACTATTCCCAAAACTCTCCAATATGGGACTCGAAGGAGACAGAACACCATGAGCCTCCCACGAGACATAAGGAACCCATAAATCCAAAGTCACCCCCTCGAGACCAGTTTGTTGTATACTTTCAAGAGACAAGTAAAAACACCTCGCCTCTGCCTACACAGATGAAAAGAAACCTGTGGAATATGCGAGAGTCCTTGAATATACCTCATTCTTGTTCTTTCTGTGAGAAATTATCCCAGTAAGACCTCGAGAATCCCATCGAAGGACACGACCATCGATGTTGGATCCAGTTCCTGGGAGTGGACAAGTGGGGGAGGATCACCTGGGTAGGGGAACCAGGGCTTATGCTCGGGGGAATACCCCAGTTGAGACGCGGTACCATCAAGGGGAGGATGTTGAGGGGAACGAAATCCCTGAGGCTTTTATAAGCTATTCCCACTCATCATCTCTTCCACCCATTTAATTGCCCTCACCCAAAGGTAAAACAGCCAACCCATTCACATCCGATACATACCCTAGGAGCACAAACCCCATCAGGATTAAAAACCGCCTCTCTCAGAATCCTTGCTTTCCTATTCCCTATCTAAATATTCCCAGTGATTCTTCTTTCCCTCCCTCTGACTGCTATCTTCCGCACTCCCATCCTACTCAGATAAAATAATACTACAGTTCCCACAATCCCTATTGTGTATTTTATTACGCCAGCTATTCCAGTTTGCCTCATAAACCCTAATAAATCCTGTCACTCTGATTGTCATTTTCCGAACAACCAATCCACTATGACAGAACACTACCATTCCCACAATTCCCTCTGTCCTGTTCTCCATCACGGTCATTCTTGTCCATTTAACAAACCTTCCAAAACGTACCCTTCCAAGAGCACCCTGTTAGGCAAAGTTTGAATGCAGTACCCTCTGGGAACACTACAAACAACTATGACTACAGGTATAGGCAACCCAACCGTTGGTATAAGCTTGTACTACACAGTTTTGGTAGCATGTTGAGCAGCCAGGCCTATCTCAAGAGGGGAAATGTGAGCTGTAGCGGAGTTACACAAAGATTCACAGTTACAGGTATTCAAATAAACTCTTACACTCAAGGTTTCTTGCATAAACAATTAATAATTTATTTATCAGTCAGTTATAAAGCCTTCTTCAGAAGGGAGCAATAGAATAGTAACACACAACTATACTTCAATACTGTACACTCTGAGTTTCTGGATCAGACAAGGCCCTTTTTGGATGGCCCACAGACACAACCTACACCCACAGGTGACTTCAGTAACAAGGGTGCTGGGGACATTAATACTTTACTGTTGGCATACAGAATACTCTTTTAAAAGTAAGTAAAAGGCAAAAGTTATTAGCACACAAGAAATACAGATAGTCATAAGCAGTGCAAATACTTTCAGATAGTAAGAGAAGAGTCATTCAATTCAATAGGCTAAGACAAAGTCAATAGGCCAAAGTCTTTGTATAGGATGCAGCACTTCAGGTAAGTAAATGGAAAAGTCTTTGCACAAGTTCGTAGGAGTCTTTGGTAAAAAGAAGAATCAAATGTAGAGCCACAAGTTGATTAGACTTGTGAGCTGCAGATGTTGCAAGCACTTCCACAGTAAAAGGTATGTTCTCTTAGACCAGTTTTACACTACCTTAGTAAAGAAGAAAAAGATGCACCTGAAGACTTCTGTTCCTGTACAGCTCTGCAGATCTCACTGTTCCTGGGCCTCAGTCGTGGGGACAAGAGGGAGGACGTTGGGGGACTCCTGCACTGTATTGGCACCGTCAAAGCTGGCAACCGGCAATCTTTACTTTCAGTGGCTGTTTCGCGTTTCAGCTCCTTGCGGTACAGCAAATAGCAATAAGCGCGGTTCCTGGCTGTCAAGGTGGACTTTCCTCACATCTGAGGCCCCTCACTCAACTGAAGGGGGTCAGGCTTGGTCAGTCCTGCTTCGTGGGAGACCAGAGGATTTTCCAAAAGCTTTAGGCCAGCTTACAAGCAACGCACACAATCTGATGTCCCTCTCCCTGGCTGTACGGTTTTATGCAGCACTGTGAGGAAATGCAACCAGCTCTGGGATGGGTGTCCAGGTGGCTTACTTGGGAGTTGATTGATCCTACCAACTCAAAGGGAGAAGTGTCCTTTGCAGGGCTTCTCTGTCGATGCGAACTTGGTGATTCGGACTTGCAGCAGGGCTTCACCGGGTAAAACAACGGTCCAGGAGTTGCAGCTTCCATCCTCTTCAAGCTCTTCTTCGGTTCCTTCGTCCAGTGGTCGACTCTGCCTTCCAAGCCAAGAGACTTGCATTTTATTCAGCTCGCTCCCATTCATTCCAGCCTAGCTGCCACTCACCCAGCAGGGTGGCTGTGCTTACCGGACAGTCAGCCAGCCAATCGTAACAGAGTGCGTTTGGGTCTCCTAGGAGACCAAGCACAGGGAGTTTCGGGCACCTCCCTCACTTCCCGCCTACCCCAGAAACTCTGGAGCCAGAGGCGGGCTTCACTCCTGAAGCCCGCCAAAGGCGAATGAACAAAGAGATCAAACCTGGTTTGGCGCGCAGAGAAAAACTTGAGAGGGACCTTTCCACAAAGAAATGGCGAAAAAAGAAGACCGGGACCCATTTTAACAAAGGAGGCTCAGACGCCATCTTGAAAAACATGGCTCCCGCGATTTAACGTTACCGGAGCTATAAACAGTTCGCAGTCGGGGTAAATCATGGTAGTTCATTGTAAAACCACTGCCACCAGCCATTCTGAGAGGAAAGGATAACATTTGACTGTTACATGAGTAACTAGACATAGGGGATACTAAGAAACCCCTCCAGCACTCTATTCTAATATAGGATGTGCAGGGTCTAGAAATGTACAGGGCTAAGTGAAGCCATTTTCACTCCACTATTCTGGGAAACAGTAGTTGATACCTGAGAAGGTATTTGAACCTTGGGAAATCTGGAAGACTTCCCTGTGGCACTGCACTGAAGGTGCTTTGTGACACAATTGTAAAAGATGATGCCTATGGAGTAGGTTTGACTCCATAACTAAAAAGAAACACAGTGTATAACATCACATAAAATACATGAGAGAGTGGGAAAAGCGTCTCACTCTCGCCAGGTTAAACAATTAAGTCCTCAAAATCCAGCAAAGTTGCTGGGGGTCTCTATGGTAGAGGGAATTAGCACATTTTTGAAAATTCTCCCAAAGACACCCCAAACCCAAATACAAAGGCTATACTTCCACGTATCATCGCTTTCCCTTCTGACTCTGTAGGATGTTTAGAAACTCGACCAACAGTTTTTTCTGACACTCCAGCCCCCAACCCCTTTTCTGATGCAAATACTTTTGTATACCCGAGACAATGGTCTAAGGTAAAATATGTTTACCTGACGTGTCCCAACACAAGGGTCAGGCAAAGTGAGCCAATTGACTTAGATCACACACACCTGAATGCCTTTCCTTCTCCCCACAGGGATAAAAGGTGGAGCCAAAGATCACAGTACGAGCAAGGTGAGAACGACAGACAGTATGACGGTACAACTACGCAGGCGTGGCAGTTCAGGCGAAGGAGAAAGATGGCAGGAATCGAGAAGGTGACAAGGAGAGATGTAACCTTGCCCTTTTCGTCCCAGACCCACGGAACCTTCTTGGAAAAGAGTCTAAGAGTGCAAACAATAGCAGATATGTCTTGCAGCAGGTGTGAACGGTACATGGGGCAAGTTTATGCCGATAAGCAGGAGCGGGGGAAACTCCCGCGCCTGTGGTACTGGCCTTGACTCCAGAAAAGCCCCAGGCCAAGCAGTTCATCACAGTGGGTGAGTCGAGGGGAGAATCGATAAGAACCAGGCTGTGTTGAGTAAGAGATTTGCAAGGTGGCAAAGTTGAACCAAGTTCAACAAACTTTGAATGAACTGTAAAAGTGTAAAGAGGGAGATCAGGGACAGAGGGAAACCGGTACCACATGGGTGCTAAACTCAAGAGACTCTGTTCGATCCTCATCTGAGTGAAACTGCGATTACCAAAAGGCTGAAGGAGGGCCAGCAAAATAAGTCAAAGTGGTCATACATAAGGTCAAGCAAAGTCCCTGAACAATTGAAAGACTTTGATCTACAAGCACTGTGAAAGAAAGGGAAGTGAATCCCAACAATATTGGGCAAATTATGAATGCGACGTAAAGAAGGGTCCAAGCCCGACCGAGGGAGTTCCAGGGGTGAAGCCATCACCCAAGAATATAAAGAGAAGAGGGGTCTGAGCCCGACCAAGGGAGAGGCAAGGTTGAAGCTGTCACCAAAGTTGATTGATAAAGGAACTGTGATAGATTTTGGAATACGATAAGTGACGGGTCAGTGCCCCGAAGAGGGGGAACCAGGGGTGAACCCATCACGCAGCGAACATTGGAAAAGAATTTCATTCGTTAAAGGAACTTTTGTTTCATTGTTGGAACACGTCATGTCCTCAGAGGCAATAGACTTTCAAGTGAAACGAGACTGGCCATCGACAGCCCTCATAACTGAGAGCTCAAGGGTTAAAAGCTGAACTACTATCTTGTGCTAGAAAAGCCAGAGAGTGTGTCCGGAAAGCTGCCATTGGAACTGTTATCTCATTCTGGTGACGCCAGAGACTGTACTGTGCTCCACGCTTCTATCTTACCCTGTGCTCGAAACTTGGGGAAGAGAGACCCAGACTACGGCATCCTGACATATTATTTGAGAACACTTCTTTCTTTTCTTGAGAACCATCCCACACCCCTTTCTGTATTAGTTGTGAGGTTTGGCAATAGGTTTCTTAGTATAGGCCTGTTTTATTTGACACAACGCTACTAGGACTGCCTTACTTTTCATTTAATGGTCGACGCTTGATCCCATCGTAGATTTAGGTTTAGATTAGGCATTTTTACAACCTGCTTACAGCATTCATTGTTCAATAAACACCCTTGAACTGTGGTCACTTGTGTCTGTCTTACTTGTTGTCACCATGGGTTTCTCACATTTCCCAGGCCTTAAAAGTGAAGAGCCTGGACAAAAACCAATTATAACCAGCTCGCATAGGGGAAGGTTATGTGAAAAACCTGAAGGTGTCTCACCCGCTAGTCTCTGGGGATCTGTCAATCAGGTGGCCAGAACACGGCCATCACTTTTGGATCCAGTTCCTGGGGGTGGACCAGTGGGGGAGGATCATCTGGGTGAAAGGTCTACGAGGTGTGGAAGTGGGACACTGGATGGCGAGACGCAGTATCCCCTTTCCTGTAACAGGTTTACCCTATCCTACCAGGTAGGATACTTTGGATCTCAACCCCCAACCCTTTTCCAACACAAACACTTTCTCACAGACAGCTCAGTGTGAGAGAAAATGGACTAACACCCAGGCCGTATACCTGACATGTCCCAATACAATGGTCAGGCAATTACTGATCATTACACACACCTGACTTCCATCACACTTCCTCACACGGATAAAAGGCAGAGCACAAAAGCCCACACAAGGAAGCAACAGTTCCAAGATGGCAGTTTAATACAAGGTGAAAGACGGCAAAATCGAAGAGGATTGCAAGGAGGGAATTGCCCTTGACCTTTTCACCGAAAGACCGTTACTTTCATGAACTTCGAGAATAGGAAAGGTAAGACCTGGAATGAAGGCTGAAGAATCCTGCATTGTGTGTCTGAGGTACCCGGGGATCTCCTGCATCGATAGTCAAGGCGAAAATAATTGTTTGCCACTGAGGTACTGTCCTTGGCTCCTACAACAAAACAGCGCTATGAAGTCAGTACAGCCAGTGAGTTGGGGAGACTGATACCAGACCGGTCTGTGTTGAAGCCAATGTTGCAAGTAGCAACATTGTATAGTGAAAACTGAAGAGAACAGTGTATGAAACATATGTGGCAAATGACGTGAACATAATTAAACAGCAGATGAGTGATTGAACTTTGAAGCCAAGAATGAATACCGTAGACAGAGTGGTCCGGCACCATGTCGGTACTCATTTGAAAGTCTCTGTTAGGTATGCATCTGAAAGGTGGCAAATATTAAAAGGAAGGAATTGTGAAATCGAAGTGGTCCTGCAACGGGTCAAGCAAAACCCAGTGCACATTCAAAAGTCTTCGATAGTTGATGCTAGGTGAAGTTGGTCTGAGCCCGGCGGAGTGAGATCAACTAAAAGCTTTTGGTTAAAGCAAGTTACATTTGAAATTGAAATTGGTCCGAGCCCGGCGGAGGGAGACTAATTGTGTTGAAAGAGGATCTGAACCCGGATGAGGGGGATCCAAAGTGAAGAACATTGGGCCTCATTACAAGTCCGGCGGTAAACGACCCCGGTGTCCCGGGAATTCCGGAGGTGGAATGGTGTTAATCCCCATTCCCATTGAGTCCCGTAGGACTCAATGGGGATGGGGATCATGGAAACACCGGCACCATCTCGTGATGGTGCCGGTGTTTCCTCGTCCGCCTGCAGGTGGGCGGTGTTAAACCCGCCAGGTCAGACCTGGCGGGTTTCACGCCTCCGCCTGCAGGAGTTGTGATCGCCCGGCATGGAAACAACGGTGGCGGCGGGTTTCCCGCCACCGTTGTTTCCATACCGGGCGAGTTATAATGAGGCCCATTGTGTTAAAAGGATCTGTGCCTGGCTGAGGGGGATCCGGGGTGAAAAGTGAAATCTGGGATGAATATTGACAGGCCGATTCATGGAATTAATGTGCACCTTAATGTGCGCCGAAAATTGCGGCGTAGAGGTGCCAAAACGTGCGAATCGCAGTGCAAGTGCGAAAATCGCAGGGAAACCAGCGCACATCGATTCATGGAAGTCCGTGCGCGAGAAAAATATTGGATGTGCGCTGAAAAAGTGCACGGCGCACGCCGGCACACAGGTCATCCAACGGCGTGCACCACGGCCACAGCGAAATCGCACATAGCGCAGCGCACATAACAAAAGTAGGCGGAACACGGGGCGTAACACTCGGAATGGGGAACAATGCATGAACATATGGGCGTCACGGGGGAAGTACAGGAGGCAAGTGCGCGGAACGCCCACACGCTCGCCTACAACTCGTATTCATGGAATCGAATAGGGCAAACCAGCGCACGGGCAAAGACGCGCACAGGGCCAAACAAGTCCGCCAAAAGAAAGCAGGCAGTAGCGTCCCTGCACCTGACATAAATGTGCGCCAAAATGTGCGCTAACAAAAAGCACCTATGTACAGCTATGATGAATGATCCATACTGTGGCCCTCTAGGACAAATGAGGTGCAAAGGGGTACCGACAAACACAGACACCCGCTGTGTGAAAAATAGCGTGTGCGTGTATTTCGGGGTGCGTGGGAAGTTCCACACGCGATTGGCCTGGGTACCTGTATTTCGGGGTGCGCGGGAAGTTCCACACGCGATTGTCCTTGGTACGTGTATTTCGGGGTGCGCGTGAAGTTTCACACGCGATTTCAGCAGGGTACGTGTATTCCAAGGTGCGCGGTAAGTTTCACACGCGAATTTGCAGGGTACGTGAATTTCGGTGTGCGTGTGAAGTTCCACACACGATTTCAGCAGGGTACGTGTACTCCAGGTGCGTGGGAAATTCCACACGCGAATCCAGCAGCCTACGTGTATTTCGGGGGTGCCGGGGAGTACTACACGTGAATTGGCAATGTGGGTCCTCCAGGTGTTCCCTCTACACCTTCCACGGCCCCTGCAGGTGGCCCACACCACAGAGGACTACCCTGCACCCCTGCACATGTCCCGCAGGCAACCCATCCACCATGGCCATGCCCCCCAGCCAACCCACATGTCACCTTGCACTACTGCCCACCAACGCATGTCTCCCAGCACCCCCACCCCCTAGCATCCAGGGGCACCCTCCACCAGGCCCCCACTCATGTCGAACCACCCCCCAGGAGTCAGGGCACCCTCCACCAGGCCCCCACTCATGTCCAACTCATGTCCCCCTGCACCCCCACCCCCCAGCACTGTGGGGCACCCTCCACCAGGCCCCCACTCATGTCTCCCAGCACCCCACCCCTCAGCATCCAGGGGCACCCTCCACCAGGCCCCCACTCATGTCTCCCAGCACCCCCACCCCCCAGCATCCAGGGGCACCCTCCACCAGGCCCCCACTCATGTCTCCCTGCACCCCCACCCCCCAGCATCCAGAGGCAACCTCCACCAGGCCCCCACTTATGCCCCCTGCACCCCCACCCCCAGCACTGTGGGGCACCCTCCACCAGGCCCCCACTCATGTCTCCCTGCACCCCCACCCCCCAGCATCCAGGGGCACCCTCCACCAGGCCCCCACTCATGTCTCCCAGCACCCCCACCCCCCAGCATCCAGGGGCACCCTCCACCAGGCCCCCACTCATGTCCAACTCATGTCTCCCTGCAGCCCCACCCCCGAGCACTGTGGGGCACCCTCCACCAGGCCCCCACTCATGTCCCCCTGCACCCCCACCCCCCAGCATCCAGGGGCACCCTCGACCAGGCCCCCACTCATGTCTCCCACCCCCCCACCCCCCAGCAGTCAGGGACACCATCCACCAGGCCCCCACTCATGTCTCCCTGCACCCCCACCCCCCCAGCATCCAGGGGCACCCTCTACCAGGCCCCCACTCATGTCTCCCAGCACCCCCACCCCCCAGAAGTCAGGGGCACCCTCCACCAGGCCCCCACTCATGTCTCCCACCCCACCCGGCCCCCACTCATGTCTCCCAGCACCCCCACCCCCCAGCATCCAGGGGCACCCTCCACCAGGCCCCCACTCATGTCTCCCACCCCTACACCCCCCAGCAGTCAGGGGCACCCTCCACCAGGCCCCCACTCATGTCTCCCTGCACCCCCACCCCCCAGCATCCAGGGGCACCCTCCACCAGGCCCCCACTCATGTCTCCCAGCACCCCCACCCCTCAGCAGTCAGGGGCACCCTCCACTAGGCCCCCACTCATGTCTCCCACCCCCCCATCCCCCAGCAGTCAGGGGCACCCTCCACCAGGTCCCCACTCAGGTCCAACTCATGTCCCCCTGCACCCCCACCCACCAGCACTGTGGGGCAGCCTCCACCAGACCCCCACTCATGTCCAACTCATGTCCCCCTGCACCCCCACCCCTCAGCACTGTGGGGCACCCCCCACCAGGCCCCCACTCATGTCTCCCTGCACCCCCACTCCCCAGCATCCAGGGGCACCCTCCACCAGGCCCCCACATATGTCTCCCAGCACCCCCACCTCCCAGCAGTCAGGGGCACCCTCCACCAGGCCCCCACTCATGTCTCCCACCCCCCCCACTACCCAGCAGTCAGGGCACCCCCCACCAGGCCCCCACTCATGTCTCCCAGCACCCCCACCCCCCAGCATCCAGGGGCACCCTCCACTAGGCCCCCACTCATGTCTCCCAGCACCCCCACCCCCCAGCAGTCAGGGGCACCCTCCACCAGGCCCCCACTCAGGTCCAACTCATGTCCCCCTGCACCCCCACCCCCAGCACTGTGGGGCACCCTCCACCAGGCCCCCACTCATGTCCAACTCATGTCCCCCTGCACCCCCACCCCCCAGCACTGTGGGGCACCCTCCAACAGGCCCCCACATGTCTCCCTGCACCCCCACCCCCCAGCATCCAAGGGCACCCTCCACCAGGCCCCCACTCATGTCTCCCACCCCCTCCACTCCCCAGCAGTCAGGGGCACCCTCCATCAGGGCCCCACTCATGTCTCCCTGCATCCCCACCGCCCAGCATCCAGGGGCACCCTCCACCAGGCCCCCACTCATGTCTCCCAGCACCCCCACCCTCCAGCAGTCAGGGGCACCCTCCACCAGGCCCCCACTCATGTCTCCCACCCTCCCACCCCCCAGCAGTCAGGGGCACCCTCCACCAGGCCCCCACTCATGTCCAACTCATGTCCCCCTGCACCCCCACCCCCCAGCACTGTGGGGCACCCTCCACCAGGCCCCCACTCATGTCCAACTCATGTCCCCCTGCACCCCCACCCCCCAGCATCCAGGGGCACCCCCACCCCCAGCATCCAGGGGCACCCTCCACCAGGCCCCCACTCATGTCTCCCAGCACCCCCACCCCCAGCAGTCAGGGGCACCCTCCACCAGGCCCCCACTCATGTCTCCCTGTACCCCCACCCCCCAGCATCCAGGGACACCCTCCACCAGGCCCCCACTCATGTCTCCCTGCACCCCCACCCCCCAGCAGTGCGATTGGCCTGGGTACGTGTATTTCAGGGGTGTGCGGGTAGTCTTACACGCGATTTCATCAGGGTACGTGTATTACGGGTCCGCGTGAACTTCCACACGCGATTTCATCAGGGTACGTGTATTACGGGTCCGCGTGAACTTCCACACGCGATATCAGCAGGGTACGTGTATTACGGGTCCGCGTGAACTTCCACACGCGATATCAGCAGGGTACGTGTATTACGGGGTTCGCGTGAACTTCCACACGCGACTGGGCCTGGGAGAGTGGGGTACGTGTATTCCTGGGGTGGCGGGAATATTTACACGGTCGCCTACAACGTGCCAAAAAAAAAGGTCCAATCCAGAAACACGTATGCCAGCATGAAGCAGGCGCACGTCCCGCGCAGCATAAAAGTGTGCGCAAACAACAAACAAGCTCAGACGCCAGGATGAATATACCGTTCCTAGCAGCAGTGGCCGTGGGATACCGCAGGAGGAGGAGGAGGATAGTCAGGGCCAGAATCTTTACACCCAGAACCAGCCTTTTTGGTATGCCTGATGACCAGGTGTATGGGAGGTACAGGTTTCCACCTCACATAATTCTCGACCTGGTCAGTGAGTGGGAGGATGACCTCACATCACCCACCCTGTGCTCCCAAGCACTCAGCCCCCTGGAGAAGGTCCTCAATGTACTGCATTTCTTGGCTACCGGGTCATTTCAGCGGACAAGTGCCATAGTGGGGGGGGGGTGTCACAGGCTACGTAGTCACAGTGCCTACACCAGGTGTTGGCCATCATCACTGCACACCCATCAGTCCGCAGGCACATATACCTACCCAGAACACCTGCAGAAAGGCAGGCTGTCAGCCAGGATTTCTACAGGGTGGCACAATTCCCCAAAGTGCTAGGTGACATTGATTGCACCCATGTGGCTGTACGTCCCCCCAGGGCATCTGAGCACATCTATAGAAACCGCAAGCACTGGCATTCCATCAACTTCCAGGTAGTATGTGATGCCAAGGGAATCATCACCTCAGTATATGCCAACTATCCAGGGTCCACCCGCGACAGCTTCATTTACAGGATGTCAACCCTAAAGCAGGACATGGAAGCTGGGCGGCATGGCGATGCATGGCTGCTTGGTGAGTATAAATGCCACAGCACACGCATGCATGACAGATACAGAGTAATGTTACTACCCCACTAATGATCCCCATCACCACCTCCCCAGGGGACAGTGCCTACCCTCTGAGCACCCACATGATGACGCCAATTCGGAACCCCATCACGCCTCCTGAGGTAAGATACAACACAGCCCATATTGCAACCCGGGGCATAGTGGAGCGCACATTCGGAGTGCTCAAGTCACGCTTTCACTCCCTTGACCGTTATGGCGGGCAGCTGTTATATGCTCCCCCAGTAGTGTGCAGGATCATAGTGGCAGCATGTGTCCTGCACAATGTTGCAACACGCCGGGGCCTGGCTGTGGACATGTTGGTGCCCCCACATCCCCAACCACATGCACGCCCGCTGCGCATGGGAGGGGAAAGGGCACGGGGTGAGGCAGCCGTACGCAGCTGGTGGCTAATTACTTCACATAGAAATCACACCCCTCTGGAGTGCACACAGCCCTGGCACATTCCATCTGACAATCAATGATGACTCAATCTGACAATTCTGATGAATTAAGGGACAGTCAACTGTCAGAACCATAGCAGCCTGAGATTGCTCACCTGGAAGTGTCACAATGTGTGCATCCCTACCTACACAAACACCACCAATGCAGTGTCATCAAAAGACACACTTCTATGCAGCAAAAATGAATACCCACTTGCAAAATACAACATGAGAACAGTGCCATGATATGATATGATACGATATGATATGGCATTTGTAACGTGCCTATACACAAGTGTTTCAAGGCGCGACGAGGCAGGGAGGGGGGAACAAGGGGAAGACAGACAACGATCCTACCAGGCCAGGTGTCATTCAGATCGTGCAAGTGCAGGGGTAGGAGGAAGGGAGAAAGTGTAGTACAAAGTAAGTAGAATAGAAATAAATAAATAGGGCCAGCTGGTGGCAAGTGCAAGGTAAGTGCACACAAGTGCTGGGAAGGGGGGGGGGCTGTAGGGATACAGAGACAGTCCCGCAGTGCAGGGGTTGCCAGGGAGGCAGCGCAAGTGGAGAGTGGCTGGGCCCAGGACCGAGGTCGGTGAGAGTGGCCCAGTTGCAGATTCAGTGCAGTTTCAGGGAAGAATTTAGCAGGGGAGAGGGAGAGAGAAAGCAGAAGCAAAGAGGAAGGTTCTGAGGTGCTTCCGGAACCAGAGATGGTTCTCCTCAAGTTTCAGGGAGGCGGGAAGGCTGTTCCAGAGCGAGGCCCCTGCCGCGGTGAGAGATCTACCCCCAGCTCGCTGCTTCGAGAAGCGGCTGACCCTGAGGGAGTTGGAGACGGTTGAGCGAAGGGCTCGGGAAGGAAGATATTTAGGAAGGGAGAGTTGAAGGTATTTAGGCCCCAGGCCCCAGAAGGCCTTGTGGACAATGCAGATGGTTTTGAACTTAATCCTCGCAGCCACTGGGAGCCAGTGTAGAGATTTCAGTCCTGGAGAGATACGGTCCCTGGGCTTGAGGCCAAG